>NW_028277055.1:1335000-1704186 GCF_059951505.1 Python bivittatus | reverse complement strand
CCATAGCTGTTTTTTAGCATGTCATAAGAGCAAATTCTGGGTCTGATTCTTCTAATGTCTACGGAGATACTTAAATAGGGCTCTGGAAGTTAACTTTAGCAAGGTACCTGAGATTCTTTGGCTGAAGGATGGAGCAGTTAAGTTTTAGCATGATGAAGTAGGAATTCCATCAGATACCAATTAAGTATCTGGTAATTGGACACTAAATGTAAAATCTCTAAGACAGAGTTGGAAGAATTGTATTTATAAAGGCATTGCAGAGGTGAATTATCAGTTCTCAGTGTTAGGTCTCACATTAGGATTGTTTCTTGTATTGCTCTTTTCACCTTGGATTTTAGCACATTTTCCTCACAATTTTTTTAGTTCATTTTTTTTTTTTTTTTAACACTCTGGTTTAGCTATAGGCAGCTATCGGAAGCAGGCCACTACAGATGAGACAGTGTGAAAAGAAAGTTCCCTAGGTCAATGATTAGATAATAGGCAGAGGAGATTTTTATTTTGAGATGATTTTGCTTGAATAAATGCTTCTGACCTTTTTATTTTTGATTTTAATGCTCATTGAGAATAAGACATAAATAAACTATCTTTCTTTCTTGCCCCTGGTGAGAGCAGGAACTAGAGCTTCTGTGGTAACTAGAGAATATTTGGAGAGAAGTCTATTGTAACTGATCCTTTTTCTTGTCTTCATTCCCACCCCATCTCCCTTGAAACTTCTTGAAGCTCCCATATTATTCTACTAGCTGATGCTTTTTGAGATCTAAATCTTGAGCAAAGACAAGAGGGTGTGGCTCTGGCAGTGAAAGGTAGGGAGTGGTGGTCTATGTGGGTTTCACTTTTGGGAGTGCCAAGATACTTTAATGGAAGAAAGACTGCAGCTACAAGCTCTTCTGGCCATGTGCCAGACTCTATGTAGCCTAGTTAGGGTCCTGAGCTCTTTCAACTATTCCTTTTAAATGCCAGGTAGATCCAAAATAAAACACAAATTATTCCTGGTTTGATCATTGTAGAAATGTGATAGATGAAATGGAAACTTGTTTGACATGTTTGGATCATACACAATCAGTTGAGAGCTGTTTAGCATCACTACAGGAACTAGTTACATCACTGATGGCAGTGGTATAGTTTACCTTGACCAGTCCCAAAAAAGTAAGCAGAATCGAACTTGGTTAGAGTGGGGGATCACCAAGAAAATTGGGGATTGTAGCGTGGGAAATTTAAAAAAAATCTGAAGAAGGCAACGATAAACTGCTTTCTTATTATTTCCTAAAAAACAATCTTGAAGTATCCATGTAGACATTAGCTTGATTTGAAGATAACTTTTCTTACAGAAATAAATGGCAATGAAGCTTAATTGTTGATTCTATAACAATACACTTGCCTTTACCTTTTTCCAAGAAACAGTTATCTTTAAGTATGGTATTTATATTTTGAACTGAGTCTGTCCACAGTGCTAACAGTCTCCCTAGCCAGGTGTTGGAAATAGTCTTGATTGTAATATTCTGGAAAATTTCAATTTCTGCGCCAAAGCTTCTCAATAGACTTCATGGCAATAAAGGGTTTGTCTCAATATCTGAATTGGGAATGCTTGTGATAGGTCATGCAGTCAATTTTATTTTTTGATTCTCTTTTTTTATAACTTTATTAGATTCTCTTTTTTTATAACTTTATTAAATTTTAAGCAAGAAAGATAGAAACTAACAGAAACCAATATTTAAGATGAGAAAAAGAGAAAAAGTAAAGAAAGAACAAAGCCAAAAGTGTAGAAAAAAAAGAGAAAGAAAAATAGAAAAAGAAAAAGACTCATATTATACTTCTGCATACATATAGCCAATTCCTAGTTAATTGACTACCTGCATAGTGCATTTGAGACCAAAGGAGAATGCTTTCTCCTTCCTTCCTTTCTTGATTTATATCCCACTTTATTCCAGGAGATCAGGGTGGTGTAGATAGCATTTCATACTGCATTTTTTTTCTCCATGACAACAACAGTGTAAGATAGGTTGGGTTAGGAAAGAGTTACTGGCCCAAAGTAACCCAGTGAGGGGTCACTTCACTTCCATTACTGAGGGTGGACTTGAACATGGATTTCCCTGGTCCTGAGTTTCCTAACCACTAAATCACAGTGGCTCCATCACAGGCTCTGCTGGCTTGTGGAGTATTTTACTAATTTTAACTTGTAAATATGCAGATAAAAAGCAAGTTTGTGAAAAAACTTCTTAATTTGATCAAGAGAAAAGTATGGGTATGATTTAATCAGTCTGAATATGCTTGATTCTTTGGCATGCTTTTGCTATATAACTTATGGTTGTTAAAATATTTGAAATAAATGTTTAGTGACTAGAACACCTGAAATAAACTTTTGAAGGCTGCAGAACATAAAGAACATTTAAGTTCATGCCATATTATTTAAAAGACTAATAAGATGTTTTAAAAAATGTTGTTTAAGGATATTTGTATACAATATATCTGATCTTTTAAGTAGAATGTTCCTGGGAAAAACTCTTGGCTGTACCACATTTCATGCAGTAAAAGGAATGGAGGCCTGAAGGTGCTGTTGTTCAGTTACTACCCTGGCCTTGTGGAGTACCCTTAGTTGTTCTATAGCTTTAATGTTTTAGAAGTTAATGTAGATGGAATTTTTCCTAAGAGCATTTGGTTAAATAGTTTGTTTGCGCCATTCTTAATTTATTTCATTTGGAATTACTTTGAGTATTGATAATTTGCTATCAAGTCAGTGTTGACTCTTAACGACCACATAGATAGACTTTCTCCAGGATGATCTGTCCCTAGCCTGGCCTTCAGGTCTTCCAACAATGCACCAATTGTCACTGTCATCAAGTTGGCCCACATTGCTAGCTGGGGCGGGGGGTTTCTGGAAAGGTTGAAGAATACTAGGAGCGTATGCTAAGAGCATATGCTCCCAGCATGGTCCCCCAAAGCATCGAGGTCATCCAGCTGCCCAGCTAAAGCAAGCAGACATCTATATCAGGCAGCAGTAATATAGTCAGATGATCACAGTGGCAAAGGCATTGTTTCATACTGCATGGGAAAGGGCAATGGTAAACCGCTCCTGCATTTTACCAAGAAAACATAGAATTCTTTAGATTGATTTAAGTGTTGATATTATTGTAGTATTTTATTTGTTTTATTTATTTGTTATTATCACTATAATATAATCACAGGATCATCTGCAAGGTTACTGTAAAGAATATTCTAGGCAACTTGTGGGTAATGTTGCTTCAGTTGGACTCCCTCTGGGCAAATCCTGTCAAGATAACCGAAGGAAGGTCTTACATAGTTACTTGGTGTTAACTCTTCGAGGTAGTCCAGACAAGAGGTACAACAATGAATACTAGTTCTATCTTTATTGGAAGGTTACATTAACAGAATCTTGCAAGTCTGAAAGTATTTCTCCCCTCCTTTCCTTTTACTCTCAGGAAAACTAGGGAGGGTCCCTTCTGAAATTCTTCCCACATCCCCCCTGCTTCTGTGGACTAAGATATCTTGCATGACAATTGTCTAGTCTGTGGCTTTTCCTCCTGTCTCCCAAGGTCATTCCCACATATCATTGCATTTGGGATGAGTTTGAAACTGTAACTCTGAGGAAGTGGACAGAGTCCTCAGGATGACAAACCTGTTTATTAGATCCATGTCCCTCCTGGCTGGTGAAGGCCACCTAGAAGGTGACATGGGGTTGGGTCCATGCAGTAGCGTCAGTCTCCTTGAGAAAGAGGATGGTTCCACCTGATTTGAAGGAGGTGGTGGTGCACCGCTTGCTCAAGAAACTATTGCTGGATCCAACAATCCTTGTTGGACAATTTTTGTCCAGTCTCCAGCCTTCCTTTTTGATCAGGCTGTGGCTTCAGAGGGCCCTAGAGGAAACAGATTACCTAGTCCTATTTCAGTCAGGTTTCAGAATGCATTGATTATGCTTGTGGATGATCTCTGGTGGAGCTGGGACAGGGGTATTGCAACAGCCTGGTTCTCCTTGATTTCTCAGCAGCTTTTAATACTATCAGCCATGGTATCCAACTTCAGTGTTGTGGTTTTTCCCCTTTCTCTCTGATTGGTTCCAGTCGGTTTTGGCAGGAGGGGAGAGATCAAGCCCCAGAACCTTCACATGTGTTGTGCCGCAGGGGGCAATTCTTTTGTCCCTCTTGTTTAATATCTACATGAGACTACTAGGTGAGGTCCTCCATTGGTTTGGGGTCAGGTATCATCTGTGGGAAACAGAATATTGGATACATTGGGCTTTCTTTGGTTTGACTCTACTTAAAGTAGATTTTTATTAGTATATGTGTTCTGTTAGTTTATAAGACAAATTAGAACAATCCCCTTGAATTTATAGTATACTCAAAACTTCAGGGCAGATGCTGAAATGTAAAGATGTGTTTGTTAACAAATTACTATCAGCATGCTATAACATGTCCCTGGGAAAATTGTCAATTGATTCAGTATGATTGGTTATTAAGTATAATACATTGTTGGCCAGAATGAAATTTTGGAACTTCTGCTAATTTGAACAGAAGTAATGTTGTAAAATCCAGATCTTCCTAATTTTTCAAAAAAATACAGTAGTACTTAGTATTTCCTTTTTCACCTTGAAACAAAATTTTAGGGGATCCATGGTTACCATAGCCTCATTTTCTCTCTTTAGCTCCTGATAGTAACAGCAAACAATACAAAATATATGAGTAGACATAATTGTACTGTGAATACATCAATTAACCTAGCATTTATTCTTACTACGCTATTTGAATTACCCTGAAATAAGTCAAATATGAGTGAAAAAATAAATTCAAAGTATGTTATTATAATTAATGCTATTATAAGAGTATAAAAGTTTCTCAAAAAAACTGATTTTCATAGACCAGAGGTATAAAATAAGGCAACACAGAAACAGTAATTGCAACTATACTCTTACTCTTTGTTTGGGGGAGGATGATGTACATGAGTGATTGTTGGTTAGAACTGTCAGTGATGTGATATGTGTTATGAGTTGCAATGTATTCTGTTACTTGTGAGTAGAATATAATGAGTGGTTAAAAGGAGTCAACTGCATGTGTCTCTGGTACTCTACTCCAGATGTAACCTGCAAGTTACCAGTAAAGCTTACCCTTGTATTAGGTTTGTGTTTCTTAATATTTTCTGAATCGGTTGTGGTAATAAACATTTGGACATGCAGGTATAGCAATGGATCAACTGCAGCCCCCAGATGGGTTTTGTTGCAAATGTATTTAATACATTTCAGTTTGAAGAGGAGTCTGATAAGCAGAAGCTGCAGGCATTGTTTGACATATTTGGAACTCACTGTGCACCAAGAAAAATTATAACATATGAGAGGCATACGTTTTTTGCAAGGAAAAAAGAGAAGGTGAAGATACTGATGCCTGTGTAACAGAGTTAAAACTTTTAATGCAGTCTTGTGAGTTTGGGTAATTATGTGAGTCTTTAATTAAGGACTATGTAGTGTGTGGAATAAGCTCTGTAAGAGTAAGAGTAAGACTGTTAAGGATTAATGATTTAACATTGGAACACACTGTTGATATTTGTACAGCTGAGGAGTTGGCTGCAACTCAGTCAGAAGATCTTGGGAGTACTGATAAGGAAATGGGTAATTTGAGGAATAAGGAGGAAGCCTCTACAAAAGTTGAGTCCCAGACATTATTTGTAATGCCAAAGACCAGAGATTGGAAGCACCTATGTTTAAGATGTGGAGTATCTCATCTAAAAGAAACATGCTCAACTGTTGGAAAGGAATGCAGAATGTTGAATTATTTTGCAAAAATGGCAGAACTAGGGACAAAAGATTACAGACTAAAACATGGGCACTGCACGAGGAAGAAGATTTTTATAGAGAGCATAGAAGTTGGACAGTGATTTATTAACAAAAATATTAATGTTCGTAAATAAAATTTAAAATAAATATAAGGCACTAGCAAAGGTATGAAAACATGCAAGTAGGATCACTAAAGGCAAATGTAAGGTCAGCAACATATTTAGGACAAAGGCTGCAGGTTATAGAAGAGTGTGAATTAAATTGTAGAGACAAAGATATGGATTTGATGTTAGAGTTCCATGTGATAGATTTTGAAGTAAAGACTGTATTAGGGTTAAAAGCAGTAACTGATTTAAATTGGCAAATTCAGTTAGTTGGAAGGAGTTCAAAATTGTGAACTTTAAATATACCTTTTGAAAGAGACCAATTTGAATGGTTGCCAGAAATATCTCCAGCTCCAGAACTATATCAAAAAGCAATATAGCAATCTTTGGAAATTTAAAAAGAATATGGTGTTCTGCTGATGATATGCTGATATGGCCTAAGGATCAACAGGAACATGATAAGAGAGACAAGTTTGGGAATGGTTATGGGATGAAATTTAAAGTTAATTAAACAGAAGTGTAAATTCGAACTGAGGTAAAGTATTTAGAACATGTATTAACTTCCAGCAATGTGAAACCTGATGAAACAAAGATTGAAGCTTCTTTTAGCATGCCAAATGCAAAGAATAAAAGAACTATAGCGATTTTTAGCTATGGCTAATTACAGGTGGTCCTTGCTTAATGACCACTTGTTCAGTGACCGTTCAAACTTGTGACAGCACTGAACAAGTGGTACTTACGATCAGTCCTCAAAGTTCTGGCCATTGTAGTATCCCTGTGGTAATGTGAATACAGTCTGGGCACTCAGTGACTGGGTTGCAATTATGATGTTGCAGTGTGCCGGGGTCATACGATCACCTTTTGCAACCCTCACTGCCAGCCTCCAACAAGCAAAGTCAATGGAGAAGCCAGCAGGAGGTCATAAATGGCAGCCACATGCTTAACTGTGCAGGATTTGTCTAACAACAGCAACTGGAACTGCTGTCACTAAGCAGTGTGGTCACATGACATCACGCTTTATGACTGTGTTGCTTAGCTATGGAAATTCCGGTCCTGGTTGCTCTCATTAACTGAGGTCTACTTTTATTTGACAAAATTTGTTCCAGGAATGGCAACTATGGCAACTCCACTGTGACAATTGTTGTTACAGGATATGGAATTACACCGGATACCAGCGTATGAAGATGCATATTAAAAATGGAAAGAGTTATTGACAAATCCACCTGCATGAAAATATTATGAATTGACAAAACCAGTAGTGGTGTCAGTGGATGCTAGTGTATCTGGTTTAGGTGCACTGGTTTAAGAAGGATTTCATGTGGCATATGCATCTAAAGCTATGACTAAAACATGGCAAAATTAGTAATTTCGGGTTATTAACCTTGCAAAAATATCAGTTGTGAGTAGTTTAAACTAGAAAGGCATTGGCAATTGCAAATGCCTTTCTAGAGCTTTTTAAGATAGTAATGATGAACTATGTTTGGATTATTTTGATGTTGCAATACATATGTGGATGTCTTCTTTGCCTATATCTGAGAAAAAAAGTGAAACAATTTAAAGATGCTACATTAAATGATCAGAATTATTAAAATTTCTCCAACAAAAGACAAAGGCACAAATGGACCATTAATTCCCATGGATTAGAGCAGGTCAAATGTTTTAATTACTTGGACACAGTATTTCAGGCCTCAAGGAAATTAGCAGCCCGGGTAAATTATGCCAATTCTACTGCCCAAAAGAATACACAAGCAATAACTAAATTTTATAGGCAACAGGGTGCAAATTACATTCTAGCAGCAATCAAACTGTTTATGGCTAAAACAGTTGCCCAACTATTATATGGGATACAACTTGGCCCATATACAAACCTAAGGGCTCATGAAGCCATTCAATCAGATTTCCTTAGGACTTTGTTCAGTGCCTCAAAATGCACCCCTAATGCAGTCTTGAGGCTTGCAGCTAATGTGCCAAGCATTAAGGCCCAGGCCTGGACCAGGATTCCAATCTCAAGATTCAGAATCATGTTTGACTCTACTGGCCTGATGCCTCTGCTGTTGTCAGACAGCTACCAATCTCATTGGCATCGTACTTGTATAAAAGAATTTTGCAGCCTTGGCCTCTCTCCTGAATATTTAGGCCAATTAACCCTAGAAAAGGCCAAATCAATAGCAAAAGGAAGAATTGGGAACATTGATCACCAAATGATATCACCAGTGTTCCTGAATTCTGTCGCCAGATGTTAGATAGCTACAAGCCCTCTACTGTGGGGTATCTGTGCAATCTAACCCTAAGCAAATATAGATGGGCCTTTTCCAGAGCCTGCTGTGATGCCCTCCCTTCAGCACTGCTGGGCAGGAAGATTTCATGAGACTCCTTATTTACAGAAACTTTGTCCTTGTGGATCCAGGGAGGTAGAAACTCTTGCTCATGTCCTCTTATGATGTCCTTTTTATGATGCCCCAAGACATGCTCCGATCTCCCCATTCATCTCTAAATCTGAGGGCCATACTGATAAATTTTATCTTTATTACTTTTTAAGGGATGCTGACTCGACACTCACATACTAGGTGGCCAAATATCTTCATCATGTTATATAGTTGTGCAAAATTTTTAATTGTCATTTAATTGTCTTTTTGTTTTCTTCTTTCCCTGATAAATTGTTGTATAGTTTATTTTTACAAAGGCTGGTCAAAGACCATAATAAAGATATTTGATCTGATTTGATACCCAGTTATACATTTCTACCCCAGGCAAGTCAGGCAAGGCTGATCCAGTGCCCTAAACTTCCAGAAAGCTGTAAAGACCTAGCTCTTCCCCCAGGAGTTGGGATAGGGTGAAGTTGGAGTTGGAAGACAGTGCCATTGGCTGCATCAAAGGAGTTTGGTTGTGGTGCCCAGTTTCTTTGTTTTTATTGTTGTTGGTTTTTTTTGCTTTTTTGTATTATGTTGGCTTTATATAATTGTTGTGAGCTGCCCAGAGTTGTGGTTCTAAGATGAATGGCCATGCAAATCTTTTAAATAAATAATAAATTTTGCATTGTAAGTCTCTTCGCAACACATGGAATCCTTGAAGAGGTCATAAGAGACAATAGATCACAATTTAATTCAATGGAATTCAGACTGTTTGCAAAAGATTGGGATTTTGTGCATTCTACTCTTAGTCTAATCATGTCAGTCAAATGGTAGGACTATACAGACTGTGAAGAGAATGTTAGAAAAATCAAAGCTGGATGGTTCTGAGTTTTATTTGGATCTTTTGGCTTATAGAAAGAACCATTAAACTCTTAGATCTTACTCTGTGCAAAAGGCTGAAGAAACAGTTTATTGAAGAAGTTGAAGAGACTTAAGGAAAAATGGAAGACCTTATGCTATCTCAGCTCAAATGCAGAAGGAAGAAAAAACTACAACTGAAGATACCAGTGTAGAAAAAGACCATAGTAGAGTTTCAGAAAAAAATATAACTAGTAATGATGTCGGGGGTAATGTTTAGTAATCAGTATGGTATGGGAATTTTGTATCTTGGGGAAAAAGTGGGGAGGGAAGATGCTATGAATAAGTAATCTTGTGAGTAGAATATAATGAATGGATAAAAGGAGGTAGCTGTGTGCATATCAAAGGCTGTCTTCTCTTCTAACCTGCAAGCTATCAGTAAACTTTATCTGTGGAATGGATTTGTCTGTCTTAATGTTTTCTATATTGTAACCAATGTAACAGGATGTAGTGAAGTTTCTCATTGGATATGTAAATGCAAGCTGCTTCTTAATGGGACATGACTTAAAACTGATTTAAAATTGTTCAAATGTTTGGAACACTACAATTTTAGAGTAGGCTTACCTATCCAATGTGCTTCCATTTTTTCCAGGACCACCAGCCACTCTTTTCCAGCCGCCGCGTCGCCCTGGCCTAGGAACCGTTGGGAAACCAATCCGTCTCTTAGCCAATCATTTCCAAGTACAGATTCCTAAAATTGATGTTTATCATTATGATGTGGATATCAAACCAGAAAAACGTCCTCGGAGAGTGAATAGGTGAGATGACCTTTTTAGTTTCTAGCCTATTTTTAATGGTTCTCTGACTGCTGACAATTTGCAGTTTTAAATAAAATATACAGTGGGCATACATGGAACATTCCTTCACCTATCTTCTCAGCAACAGAACTGATGACAATTATAGACTATTTGTACTTGAACTAATTCACATTTTGAAAACCAAATCAAGAATGTTAAATGCTCTTATACCATTAAATTTTGTTCATTTCACCTCTATCTTATTTATACCACTTTCCAGGGAGGTGGTAGATACTATGGTGAGACACTTCAAGATGCAAATATTTGGAGATCGACAGCCTGGCTATGATGGCAAAAGAAATATGTACACTGCACATCCTCTGCCTATTGGAAGGGACAGGGTAAGTAATAGCCTTCAGAATTTACTGAGTTTAATTCAGTGATTCAGTGGCATCTTTCCTAAGAATGTCATATTGAGCCTTCTCATTTGCACTATTAAAATAACGAAGTATCAAAATAGAAGTTTTAAGTTTGAAACAGGCATTGCTAAACTGCAGTTCCCAGCTTTCTCAGAGAGCATATCTAATGGTAAGTGAAACTGAGAATTGTACTTTTGCAACACCTGAAGGATCAGTGATTCCCTGACTTTGTCTTAAAGCAATACTATATAAATAAATATTATACAGAAGTTACAAGTGATGATATAACTGTGTCTTTTGGGGTTGCTTTGAACCTATTAAATAGCATTCAGGATTTGTTGCTTTTTATGCCTGAATTGCAATGTCCTACATTAAATGAAGCATATGGACTTATTTTAAAGTACTTGAAAACCATACTTGAACTTTAGCTTATTGTTATTCTAGGGAGGAATGATCTGGGGCTCTGATGGGTGTCTGCTGTAGCTAAATAGTAATGAGTTTGAACCAAATTCAGTCAAGGATCAGTGGGAAACCAGTTTAGATCTTGAAAAGTTTCAAGTTCAACAAATGGTCTCTACAGTTAAGAAAGATCTGCACAGTTCATGCTTACTGTTGTCTCTTGAGGTGGATATGGAGGTCACGCTCCCTGGTGAAGGGAAGGACCAGACCTTTAAAGTGTCAGTTCAGTGGGTGTCTGTAGTCAGCCTTCAACTGCTCCTAGAAGCTTTGGCAGGGCATCTGAACGAAGTCCCAGAAGACTCTGTGCAGGCGCTAGATGTCATCACACGGCATCTTCCTTCTATGAGGTGAGTATCATTCATTCTTTGTTGGACTGTAGTTTTCTCAGCAGATGCTGGTTGAGTCTTTTATGCACGTTGTGGCACACCATAATTCTTGTGGGTATTCCTTCTTCCCCTCCCCCCTTTCAGAACTGAAGTGTAATCCCAAGGATATCTCTAAGGGACATATTGGTTTTCTGCCACCACTTAAATGCTTTTGTTTTTCTCATCTATCTTTGACTTGGTGGAACATGGGGAAGGTATGGAATCTTTTAAAATAACATTTGAATAAAGAGACAGATTAAGTTTTTAAATACAACTTAAACGGAGTTGTAAGCATGTCTCCTTACAGTTACAATTTAGAGTATTCCCTTAACTCTTACAGCAAGACAATTCAATATATATATTTTAAATAAAAAATATAGTTTATATTTTACAAACGATCAGTTTTTGTTTTGTTTTGTGCCTTCAAGTCAGTGTTGACTCCTGGTGACTGCTTGGACTGGTCCTTTCAGTTTTTTTGGCAAGATTTCAGAAATGGTTTGCCATGGCCTTCTCCCTAAGGCTAAGAGAGAATGACTGGCCCAAGGCTACTAATATTTGCCTCCCATGGCAATTAATATCTATTCCAGAATTTGTTGAAGGATTTTCTTGGCCTAGGACTGTGAGGTTTTCTCAGATCCATTTTTTCACCCACACCAGAAATCCCTCTCTTCAGCCTCTCTACCTTCAGAATTTTAAACTGGGAGGTGGTGCCCTATGTTGCCATTTTTTGAGTGACAGTTCTAATACCCACTCATTACACATGTGCTTTAACTTATACTGATGATGTTTAGTAGAGGCATGCCAAAGCTGCTGTGATGGACTTTCCTGATCCAGAACAAACTGTTCTAAAAATGATCCAACCTTGAAATGGACTGTTCTGTGATGGGACATTTTGTGCATCCATGGTACTGAAATAACACACTAATAGGTAAAACTAGAATTTTGAGCAGACTAGAGGTAGGAGAATGCAGTTAATTCGTATACTGATGAATATCACCACCTTGTTTGTCAGTGATAACATTTGCTTTATCAGTGTGCATTCACAACAATCTCAGTTTCTGAATTTATATATCCAAATATCCATCAACACAGAAAGGGTAGTTGTTAGTAAGTGTGGAATAATCTAAGATGTGGAGAGGTTAAAAAACAAAATTAGGGGAGAAGAATGAGGACTATTGTAGGCAGAAACTATTAGCCCAGTCGGGACTGAATATTCTTGGTGGGACTGAATATTCTTGGTGGGACTGAATATTCTTGGTGAATATTCTTTTTCTTCCCTGTTTGTTGGCAGGGGAGAAAAACTAGAGGCTGAATGAGATGGAGTGTCTTGAAAGAGGGCTGGCTGTTGGGTATATCCTACCCCATAGTATTTTGTTGTAGATCCCACTTGTCTCATTTTTGATACTTGTAATATTTTGTACAGAATACCTCAAATACTCCTTATCTGTAACTTTTCTTGATAAATCTGAATAGATTCTCCCATTCTCACTAGGTACACCCCAGTGGGGCGTTCCTTCTTCTCTCCCCCTGAAGGATACTATCACCCCCTGGGAGGAGGTCGGGAGGTATGGTTTGGCTTCCATCAGTCTGTCAGGCCTGCCATGTGGAACATGATGCTCAATATAGATGGTATGGAAGAAACCTGTTTGCTTAAATTAACCTAAATCTCTCCTATGAGTCTTTTCTCAGTATTTCCACTCCTCCCCCCCCCTTTTTTTTTAGTATCAGCAACTGCTTTCTACCGTGCACAGCCTATTATTGAATTCATGTGCGAGGTCTTGGATATTCAGAACATCAATGAACAAACAAAACCCCTTACAGATTCCCAGCGTGTTAAATTTACCAAAGAAATCAGAGGTAACACCTTAAAATAATAAAATAGGTTTTCATGTATGTCAAATTGTGGTAAACAACTTGATTTCTGAAACTTTTGCAGTATATTCCACCCTTGGAAAATTATAAGTTGGGCTAGTTTTGAAGATTTCAGTGGTGTTCAGAGAGAACATTTTTAGCAACTGCCAGAGTCCCCTCATCTCCTAATATCACTCATTTAAAAATTAAAAAAAAACAAGCTTTTAAGTAAGATTGAAGCATTAGAAAACCAAGCACTGAATTATTTTGATTTCTAGGAAAGCAGAGCTGTCCTTAGAAAAAAAGAAGTGCTAACTAGACCAAAATTTTATTTCCTGTGTGCTCAGCCACCCAAGAAAAACAAAAAAACCCCATGATTTGGGAGCATTGGGGGATATTAAGGGACAGGAAGCAGAGATGGTTAGAGAAAATGGCAGAGATAAGTTCCTGTGCTCTGTTTTTGGAGGTGGGGATGTATCTGTTGCCAGAGTGATGCGCATGTGTGCTGCCAAAATATTTTTGGTGTTTTGTGCAGATGGATGTTTTGTCACTGTGTGGATGTTTCTCTGAGCATCCCCAGTTTGTCTTTTAGAAAACTAATATTTTTTTGTTCTTTGCTGCAGAAAATATCTGATAGCAATTATGGCTCAAAGCCAGCCTCTCTGTAGCTTCTAATTTGCTAGTCTCTAGCCTTGCCAATTTGCTTTTATCAGAAATATCCATTGGAACAGAGAAGGGAAAATTCAAAACAGTTTTTCCCCCCTCCTTTATTAATGCTCATAACTCACCTCTGCTCTGTATTTAATGGGCAAGTTCTTCTAGCCTCACCACAGTGTCAAAATTCCAAATGTATCTGCTTCCCAAAAACTGTTTGGGAATTCTGACTACAGTATTATGACACATTTCTATAGCATTTTCAAGATACATTTTCCTTACTTTTCATTTTATGTTAATGGGATTCTCTCCCCCCCCCGCCCCCAAGCTTTAGAATGAATAGATTTTGGAAGATTTGAAACTGGTTAGCTTGGGCTGATTTTTATTACATCCACTCTGATCATTTTAATTGAACAAGCCAGATATAGTGAATTTGCAACAACTATATAGATAATAAATGTAGTCATGGAGAATCCAGTAGTTTGCCTTTGTCTTTGAACCTTCTCAATATATCATATCGGCTTCTACTTATTAGTGTATGCGTGTCTTTGTGTTTGTACTGGATTTATAGGTCTAAAAGTGGAAGTCACTCACTGTGGTCAGATGAAAAGAAAATACAGAGTTTGCAATGTTACTAGACGACCTGCTAGCCATCAAACGTATGTATGTCTAATCTTAAAAAAAAAAAAAAAAGACTTGAAAATGTTTTACTACAAAAAGAACAAACTCTCATGCTATTATACATGTAATTCACTATAGGACCCCAAAAAAGTGATGTTCTGCCTTATGACTGTGTCGCTTAACAACGGAAATTCCAGTCCCAGTTACCATCATTAAGTGAGGACTACCTGTATATAATTAATGTACAAGGACAGAGAAAACTCAGTATCTGGCAGCCACACATGCCTCTTCAAATGAGAGAAACTGCAGATTGGCCTCTTGATATCACCTGTCAGGCATATAGCAATGATATGGGACTGTGTGGTCCTTCATCTTGGGTGTATGTTCATGGTGTACTATGGCATCTTTTAATTTTAACTTTTAGAATAGTTTGACCCACAGTATTAATTTTTTTACCATGCTGTACCATGTTGTATTTGAGGTTCTAGACTTATTTTTTTAAATTAGGATCCTAAGATCCACCCACTAAAGCTTGATACAAATATTTGGAGTATTAGAGCTGTTGGCCCTCCCAGGCATTCCACAGTCCATCTCTGATTACTTTCAGCTTTTATTCATTTTAGCAATGTAAGTTTGGGTGTTGGGAGAATCCATTTGTTGCTGCTTTTGTTAAATGTTGAGAATCCAAAATCATTATTCATGTTCTGATATGTTAGACAGACTCTTTCTTGTGAGATAATAATCAAATATATGTTTATTTGTATTTCTGCTCACAGGTTCCCTCTGCAGTTGGAAAATGGGCAAGCTATGGAGTGTACAGTAGCTCAGTATTTTAAGCAGAAGTACAGTCTACAACTGAAATACCCACATCTTCCATGCCTCCAAGTAGGGCAGGAGCAGAAACATACATATCTACCCTTGGAGGTAAACATTTAGGTGGTTATATTCCTCAGTTCCCTTCTAGCACATTAGACTTGTTCACACTGCATTTTTTTTTCATCCTAGGTGTGTAATATAGTTGCAGGCCAGCGTTGTATTAAGAAGCTCACAGACAATCAGACATCAACTATGATCAAAGCAACAGCACGATCTGCTCCTGACAGGCAGGAAGAAATTAGCAGACTAGTGAGTAACTCTGCTTTAATCTCATAAAAATAAGATATACCTCGTAAACCAGAGTAAAATGGTGGCTGGAAGATGCTTATCCCTCTAAGATCTTTTCTTGCATGAGTTTTGCAAATCTTGTTCCCGGGCTCCACAGCCATTTCTAGCCACTGGGCTTATGAGGTTATGCCGCACCCAGAATGTGGTGTATCCAGGGTATGCCAGATGTGATAGTAAACTCTACCTCCTCATCCTTTTGGAACATAACGCATAAAAACTCACAGATAACTGTGACCAAAGCCAAGAATAGGGACCATCAAGAAACAAAGGCACACCGTGGACTGCTGACTGAGCTGCATCTATTAAAATGAAATATTCACATGAGCTGTTGTGTGTGCATTTAAGAGATGTTCTCTGAATCTCCAGGTCAAGAGTAACAGTATGGTTGGTGGGCCTGATCCGTATCTGAAAGAGTTTGGTATTGTTGTCCATAATGAAATGACGGAGCTGACAGGCAGGGTATTACCTGCGCCAATGTTGCAGTATGGAGGCAGGGTAAGTACTTCGTAATTTTCACCCATTTTAATTATACAATGGACCTCATAGAGTGTCTGATGTGTATTTTTAGTCCGTTAGACTCTGTACTGGCAACTAATTAAAATTTGCAGCTAAAAATGTAATCATGGAAATGCAGCACAAGGGGTTTATACTCTCGTTGAAGAACAGCTGTTTGTGTTTGATTTTCCTTAGAACAAGACTGTTGCTACACCAAATCAGGGTGTCTGGGATATGAGAGGAAAACAGTTCTATGCTGGCATTGAAATCAAAGTGTGGGCTGTTGCCTGCTTTGCTCCTCAGAAACAATGTCGGGAAGATTTGTTGAAGTAAGTAGTTTCCTTTTTAGAAGAGGATTATGTTGACTTCTTTAAACTGATGTCTGGCAAGCTTTGAGCAAAGTACCTTTAATAGATGTTAAATGTGGGTATCAACAAGGTGATGGGACACAAAGCAACTACTTTTCTTCACTTTCTGCCTTCCCCAACCTGATGTCTTCTAGATATGTTCTTCTTTGATGTAGGCATACTTCTCAGCCAGCATAATTGGAGCCTAATATAATGGAAAGTAATTCCAACATTTTATGTTGGGATTATCAATACAACTGAATTACTATGATTAGAAATTTCAGAATGAAAACCTAAGAATTGCACACATACCTGTAAAATCATACTAAGATTGCCTAACCCAGTATTACATTTGCAGCAGCAACCAGCCCAGAGTAATTGGTTGTCCACAGCTTCTGATGTCCGGCGTTATGTTGACAGCATACAGGGAAGCTTAATCTAACCCAGTATTTTTCAAACTTGGCAACTTCAACTCCCAGAATTCCCCAGCCAGCAATTGAAGTCCGCACATCTTAAAATTGCCAAGATTCAAAAACACCGATCTAACCTAATGATTGAGAGATGTGTTCTCTGAGAATCAATCCAATTCTTTTCTCAAAACCATCTCAGGTAGAATAGAAGGGATAACATGTACAAAGTTAGGCTTGTACCAGTACTAGCTGTGGCTTATTCTGTGTTTCTAGGAGTTTTACTGATCAGCTGCGCAAGATCTCTAAGGATGCAGGGATGCCAATCCAGGGCCAGCCATGCTTCTGTAAATATGCACAAGGTGCAGACAGTGTGGAGCCTATGTTCAAACATTTGAAATTAACGTATGTGGGGCTGCAGCTAATTGTAGTGATTCTTCCAGGAAAGACACCTGTCTATGGTAAGGAAGAGACAATTTGACCCAACCCACAATATAATTATTGTAGTGAAAGAATGTGCAAATATATTTGGGTGCTTAGCATCACCTTTTCTTTTGTAATAATCCTGTGCAATCTCTTAAAAGAAAAAAGAAAAAAGCTTTCACTACCTAAGTCATCAATTCAAGTCACTGGAAAAGGATGGGGAGGGGATAGAGCATTTAAAAAGACTTCTGGGTTCTAAAAACAATTCTTTCCTTGCAGCTGAAGTTAAACGAGTCGGGGATACTCTCCTGGGCATGGCTACCCAGTGTGTTCAGGTGAAAAATGTGGTGAAAACATCTCCCCAAACTCTGTCCAATCTTTGTCTGAAGATCAATGCAAAACTTGGTGGAATAAACAATGTACTTGTACCACATCAAAGGTCAGCTTAAACTTTGGGAATCCAACATAGCAAAGCATATGGCTGAGTTTTTTTGAGAAGCAGAATGATGAAAACATTCAAAATGAAAATGCTTGCATTGGGAACTTCATCGTTTATCTAATTTAAATTGTTCTAAGTTTTTCCTTAGTTATAGAAACTCTTGAGAACTTCTGGTGCATTCAGGACTGGTCTCTAAATAGCTTTTTCTTTTTTAGTTCCCATGTCTACTATGATATGGATATCTAGTACTGTATATTGTCAATACTAAACATCTGTATAATAGTCTCTGCTTTAGGAAGTGGGGCTATATGGGAGTCCAGTGTAGGATTTCTGTTTGTCCCTATAGCCCTTGAGATTTTATCTTGCTTTTGTAATTGTCATTTTATGTTAATATATTCTTTAGCTTTCTTGTTGACTCTACTGACCAGAATTTTTTATTCAAGGATGGGACAAAAGTTCATTAAATTCTTTTCTTCACACCTAAGTAAAGCAGGGATGAATTGAGGATTAATGTTAAAGAGGGAACCACATAGTGACTTCAAGATATATTTATTGTTTGCACTCTAGATGAGATGGGGTATATTAACCATGGAAGAGGTAGAATGTTGAATTGGGTAATACAAAATGAAGCATTAAACTTTGCAGCACTAAGGTACAGCTGAAAAATAGCTGGGAAAAAAATAAAATCGATACTGTAATTAGAACTGCATAGAATATTTAAGTGTTGATGTTTTGCTGGTTTCCGGTAAAAACGCCTTTCTGTTCAATTTCACAGGCCCTCAGTGTTCCAGCAACCAGTGATTTTTCTGGGAGCAGATGTCACTCACCCACCTGCTGGAGATGGGAAGAAACCTTCCATTGCTGCTGTAGTAGGAAGCATGGATGGCCACCCTAGCCGCTACTGCGCTACAGTGCGAGTACAAACATCCCGTCAGGAGACATCGCAAGAGCTGCTGTACAGTCAGGAAGTGATTCAGGACCTGACCAATATGGTGCGAGAACTGTTGATCCAGTTCTACAAGTCCACTCGCTTCAAGCCCACGCGGATCATTTACTATAGGGGAGGTGTATCAGAAGGGCAAATGAAACAGGTATTGGTCTAGTAATTCATACATTGAATGAGGCCCCTAGGAAAGTCCATTCCTTTTCTGGATGGCCTGGAAGGAGGTTTATGCTATAAATGCATTTAACACAAAAGTTTAATCATCCGGTTTGAAACTATTCTTGAGATTCTGAGGTCTCTGCAGGCATCACTTATTACCTCCTTGCTGAAAGGTAGCTGCAGATAAAGAAATCTGGCAGTGATTGCAAACACTAAAATTATTCTACCTTGAAAACTGCTTTGCATTTTTCTCAAGTTAAAATTGGGTACATAAAGCAAGTAACTATCTCTCCACCACCACAGCGAATTTGTGGTGTAGTATAATGATGGCTGTGTTAATATGATGATGTCTAAAACTATTGGGTTTTAAATGATCTGATAAACTGTTAATATATTAGTCCTTAAAGAGAGCTGAGATGGAACAGGATAAACTTTAGAAAAAGAAGTTGCTATTGTGACTTTGATGTGGAATCCTAGTGCTGCCAATGAGTAACTTGTCCTGATGTGTTAAATTTCTTCCCCACTCAGATATGCTGGAGAAGTAGATAGGCTGTCTCTTCATCCAAACCAGCTGTATTTTGTATGTCAGTGATACATCCTGATCCTGTATTTTACTCATGATATATCCTGATCCTAATTTAAATCAATTATCTAATCTCAAAGCATATAGTACTAGGTATGCAAGCAGCGACTAAATGCCCTTGTCAGTTTCCTTTATGGAAGGTTCCCAGGGTCATACTTTACTCTGAAAGTTTCCGTGAACTGAACTTACTTGAAAAGTTTGGCAACAAAAAATTGGGCTGGATTCATACCTGTTCATGCTTGAGAGTGCAGCATCTGGCTTCAGGGGGACTTTGTGAATTGCCTTGTACCGCCCAGACCAGCTGTTGACTTCAAATGCTTAAAATTTCTAGGTAGCTTGGCCAGAGCTTATCGCAATCCGGAAGGCCTGTATCAGTTTAGAAGAAGACTACAGACCAGGGATCACCTACATTGTTGTGCAGAAAAGGCATCACACACGACTTTTTTGTGCTGACAAAACTGAAAGGGTAGGTGACTGGAGAGGGAGTGTAAGGCATCCCGTTAAATTCTGCAGCTTGCAGGAGATGCCAGATGTCTCTTATTAGAAAGGTGCCAGGGCGGAGTGGGGGGAAATGTGCAAATGCATTTTTATAAGGCTAGGTACTGCTTTTTGGGGGGGGGGATAAGTTTACACATTTTGCATCAATTAAAAATATAATGATTCAGAGATGGTTCTAAGTCGTCGGTAACAAAGTGGTCAGATGTGATGCTGCTACAAGAAGCTGAGGTCCAGCTGAAACTGAAAGCACCACTCCGGGGCATATTGGAAGGCAGCCCGCAGCGCTCTGATGATTCTTAGGAGAATGAAGTGTGCAAGATCCAGATAAGTCAGGTCCATTTCATTTCATCCTGCTTATTATTGGAGAATTTTCAATTCAAAATGTTTCAGGTTTGATGCCCCATTTCAAATTGCAACAGCATACATGCCTCTCCGTGCCACCCACTTTAAAATGGCTGCTGTAGGGCAATTGCATGTGGATAGTGTGAAAACATGCCTGGTTGGATATTGCTTTATGTACATCTCAACCTAGCTGACCTCAAGCAAAGCTGAAGAGTAAAGGTGGAGGAAACTGTTCAGCTGCTCGTTTAGTCTTGATCCTTAATCTGCTAGGCTAGTGGTAAGGCTCAGGTGTGCTACATAGAATTTATTTATTTATTTATTTATTTATTTACTTACTTACTTACTCAAATAAAATCATATAATGATGAGTGCTGCTTGTTTTGTTGACATGGATGTTGCATATTAAGGGTTATGGCTTTGTTGTATACAATAGGTTGGGAAAAGTGGAAATGTTCCAGCAGGCACTACCGTGGATAGCACCATCACCCATCCGTCTGAATTCGACTTTTACCTCTGTAGCCATGCAGGAATTCAGGTAATCGGTAGTATGGTCAACAGTATTGGTTATCGTGTAACATTTTGTGGTTCGTACATGGATGAAACTGGCTTTGTGTAAGTTAAAAGTTAACCTTGATATTGAAATGTGTGTGGAATGAAGTGGCATAAAGCAGACATAGTTTTGCCCCTGAAAAATCAATGAAACCGTTTCTTTTGCATTTCTCCTCAGTGAACAGCCTTCACCCATAGGTTGAGGAACCTCTTCTTTTCTTCCTCTTCTGTAGAAATGCTGTATAACTTAGGCAAAAGAGAGGACCTTTCTGGAGAATTAAGGAAGAAGGGGCTTCTTTGTTCTGAGGCTAGTGCCGACATCCCGTGCAGTATCTCTGTCTCTTAAGAATTTCCGTAGCGGATTGACTGGCTTCATCTTCTTTCAGGGAACCAGCCGCCCTTCTCACTATCAAGTCTTGTGGGACGACAACTGTTTCACCGCAGATGAATTGCAGCTACTGACGTACCAGCTATGTCACACTTACGTTCGATGTACACGGTCTGTCTCAATCCCTGCTCCAGCATACTATGCCAGGCTAGTAGCATTTAGAGCAAGATACCATCTTGTGGACAAAGACCATGACAGGTGAGCAATCGTTGGAGCAGAATGTTTCTGTTCAGTGTACCCTGAGTCTTAGATCGCATTCTGTGTGAGTGGTAAGTCATGTACAGGTCTGCCCTTCCCTTCTTTTTTAGCCCTGGATTTTATCTAGTGATCGAATACAAAGTTCCTTCCCTTGTAACGGTGTGAATTTCAGAGAGAGGTGAGACATTTTTGTCTGGAGGCAGTTGGTTGTTGTTGCACAGGGAATATTTATTGAACAGTTTGCAACATCCCTGCCTTCTCATCATGGATTCCATTTAATTTGGCCGTGCATTGGCTAAGAAAAAAAAAAAAACAGACAGTGCTTTTCTCAAGATAATCTACTCAAGAAATCTGCAGAGGCCCTGAAGTTGCATTAGCAGAGCCTGTTAGTTTTGCTAATCCACTGTGCTAAGCTAATTCAAACCTGTGCTCTCTTGGATATTTCAGAAGAAACTCTAGCTTAGAGATGAGATGCCTGCATCATTTGTAAGAGATGTAGGGTTCACTTTTAACCTTGCTTATATATTGTTGTAACACGAATAGAAACTACCTCTCTCCAACATTTAGAAGTGGCCCTTCATATAGAAACATTGGTAGCCAGCAAAGGGTGGAGAATGTGGTTGAGGAGCATTGCCTCATTGAGACAGGGATTGTCTTTTAAATTCTTCTAAATTTTTTTCAGTGCTGAAGGCAGCCACGTTTCAGGACAGAGCAATGGCCGTGACCCGCAAGCGCTAGCCAAGGCGGTGCAGATCCATCACGACACCCAGCACACCATGTATTTTGCCTGATAAGACTCTGCAGCGATGTGGCGGGAGTGGCCTAGTTGGGCAGGCCACCAACCATTAATAGTCAGGGCTCGTTTTTAATTCAGGCTGCCATCCACCAGCAGCTTGGGACAGTTGCACTGAATTGATACCTGCAGCCAACATCTTGTGCAGGCACAATTGAGCCATTTTTATTTTATTCCTTTCCGTAAACAGAAATTTCATAAACAGTCTTTGCATTGGACTGAATTTTTACCTCAAAACGCAAAAGGCTGATCCTCTTAAAAATTTTTAAAGGACTTGGCACGAAAGGTTTTTATTGAAATATTTTGCTAATCAATTAATCAATTTACGTTACCTCTTCATCCCATGTTAAGCTTGTCAAGAAGCTGAATTCCTGCTGGGCTTTGATATACCGCTTAGTGAGTCTCCAGATATGGCAAAACATACAATTCCGCTGTTTTATCTGTCTGGAGCCATATAGACTTGATCAATGAATTTTTGGTGTAAAACACCTTTCAACAAACATGAATTTTCAGAGGTATTGCTGTTTCTTTGGTTCTGTTTTTTAATTTTTCGCTTTGTCGAGTTTTGCTAGTTCTCTTTTTGTAAATCTCTCTGCAGTCCTGGGCTGCAAAGCAATTGCACTATAACTGCGAATTCAGCTTGGTGGTGCTTCTTCTGTGAATGCGTGATGTGAGCAGAGAGCAATCCCCTTAGGTAGATCTAATACAATATAATTATCATGGTTACAACTGCCACCATTTGATTCAAAATGAACTGATTCCCCTTCTAAAAATAGGTAACCAGGTTCTAAACAATTAGTTTTAGTATTTTTCAAACATCACAAAAAGTGCCCATTTTATGCTGCTATGTTTGACAAATTGAAGTCATTTTTAATACTCTTTTTCATAGAAGGTTTTAACTTTGGCAATAATTTTTTTTAAATAACCTGGCAGTAGCTTTTCTAGTCAGAATCCATTCTTAGGTAGATTGACTTATCTTTGCTGAAGAGAAAATTAGTTACTAAAAATGGATCAGAAGAGGCTCCCTTCATGCTTTTTACAAATGATTATTTTTAACTGTTTTATAGTCACCATTGGTCTGTCTACCCCTTTTTATAAGCTTGGAAAGTGGCTGTTGTGTATAGGAAAGGCTTTGCCGATTTGTACAGTTGTGTATAGTGTGACAGTAGCAATCAAAGACTTTTACCAGCAATTTAAATCCTGTTTTTCTTTGACAATTTAGGTTTCTTGCATGTACAGCAACACTCAGTAGCATGTGTGAAGTGTGAATTGTAATGTTGATCTTGAACCTTTTCTATTAGGATTCTCATTTGCTTGGCTCTCTTCCACTGAAACGTGTAATACCAAAACTAGGATGGGAGGGGGATGTGCAGACAATAGTAGTGTTATGTTGAGACTAGCTGGTGAGTGTTAGCACACAATGCTTTAAATTCCTAGTTTCTGACTGAGCTGATACGGCGCCACTGTGAGAGGCTGGGATTTTGCCAAGAATTGCACTCTAGTCTTCAAATTGAGCGGTGGTGCCAGAGTCACGTGACCTTGTGAGCGTTCAGATCCAGACTTTCGAGTTGGCAACACGATACACCGTTTGGATTTTCCTTCAGTTGCTTGAGATAGAGCTTCTAGTAGCTTGGAAAAGATACGTTTCCAAGGACATTATTCAGTTGTGTCAGAGTACACTGAAGTTAGTCTTCAAAAAACAGTTTTATAAGCTTCTTCCAGAGCTGTGTGTGTGTCTGTGGGGAAGGCCATACGAAGTGTTTGTCCCCATTCAGAAAAAGAACGGAAACAGCTCAGTTCTGACACCCAGAACTGAGACATTAGATTTCTTAAGTATAGGTAAGTTTTTTTTTTTTCCTTGAGAATACCTCACTTGGGTAATCGATATCAGGACACACAGGGAGGGAGAGTGGCCACTGCTTTAGTTAGTCTGCTGCTTTTCTTTTCTTTTAATGTTCGTTCAGGGAGAAAATGCAAGAATTTAACTCCTGCTGACCCAAACAAATGGAGAACTGAGGCACCTTGAAAAGAGTTTAAGCACCTGTTTAGTGTGTAGCATTTTTTTTATTGCACTAGGTAAGGACATGGTTTGAGAGAGATAAATAAGAAAAATGGATCTTGTACCATCTGGGTACACAGGTAGGCTGCCTGGGCACCTAGTGCAGGTGGAGAAGAGGAACGTGCGTGTGTACCTGTCCGCAGTTGAGACCTTCTTCCAAATCCCAGCCAGGCAACATGAAAAACAGGCTTTCCAAAATGTTTGTTTACCTTTGGCTACCCTTTTGCTCCCACATCCAGATCAGGATTGTATGGTGCGGCCGGAGGAGGAGGTAAACCTCTCATCCTGTCATTTGCTGGCAAAGCAGATTTTGGCAGCAAGTTGGGATTCCCCATCGCCACCCAGCATAGTAATGAAAAAGAGCAATTGGGTGTAAACACGCATTTTAAAATGCTTAGTTAATCTTAGTTGTAGGTGGGCCCAAACTGTGAAGACAGGAAGCTTAACTAATCTGGGAAGACTTTTCTGGTTGACTCATTATAAAATAAGGCTGGAGCTACATGAAATGGTTCTCTCTTTTTTTTATTTCTATCATAGGAAAAACAAAACATGGATTTTGATATTTTTCTTGTGTATTACAGACCACAGCTCACAGCTGTCTTTTGAAGTCATCTGTGTTTAAGAGAGATATATAAGCAGGATTCCTTTTAGTGCATTATTATCACAATGAATTTTATCATCCCAAAAATGTCTATGAGAAAACTTTCTTGCCAACTTTTGCACTTTCTTGGAATTTTTCATGATTTCCATGATTTCCCCCCCCCCCTTCCTTCTTGCCTCTGTTGAAAATTTTCCTGTGCAAAAAAATGTTCAGTCATCTCTTAGTTGCTGAAGAGTCCAGTGATGTCATTTGGGTGTGTTTCAGAGCTGAGAATTTTATCAAAGCAGACAGTGATGAAGATCTTCTAACTAATGAAGGGAAGATCTTGTTGATCTTGGGGAGACCTTTTTGGCTCATTGGGACGGCCCCTTCCCCTGGGGATGAACTGAATGGTTATGCATGTGTCAATCAATGGGAAGATGTGCATTCTCTAGCTATAGTTCTTAAGGTTTTAGAGTTTGGTTTTTTAATATTGTTTCCTTTCTTTTCAACCAGTCTTCTCCAACCATGTTGTCTTTTGTTGTCTTGGGCTACAACTTCCAGAATTTCCACTTGGTTGGAGAATCTTGGTTTAAATTAAGCCTGCTGGCTCCTTTTTTGCTGTTATGTCATGGGAGATTTTCAAATGTAGCAAATTTTAGCTGTGGGCTGGAGGGGAATGGGCTAAATTGGGCAGGAAGCTCTTGGTGTTTATAGAAAAATCAAACGTGGTTCCTTCCCTAAGTCTTCTGCCTTTTTTTTTTTTTTGAGCACTTTTATTCCAAAGAGGCTCTAAAAAGCTTTTGCTCTGTAACAGAGAGTCTTGCTTACTTCTGTGACTTCTGGGCATTTTAAGAAGGGCATCCAAGGAGACTTCAAAATCAGGTGCAAAAGATGTTCCATGTTCCTATGATCCAGAAAAGTCTTTTTCCCTATACCCCTAATATTGAAAACCTTTGTCTGCGTGCTGGAGAAGGGCATGGCTATTCTTACAACAGGTTACCTAACCTCTAATCAATTACTCCCAGTCCCGCAAAGAAAACTACCTTTGTTGTTAATGCTGTGGATCTTTTTTCCCTTCTTGCTCAATAGCAAGGCAGTTGCTCTGTTTTCATTTTCGTAAAACAGAGTTCAGAGGGCATTGTATCAATACTGTTTCAACTGCAAGGTTTTTTCCCTTGTGCAAATTGAGGAAAGATCATACATGAATATCACTTAAGGGGTTCTTTATACCTTGCTATTGACACTTTTGTGATATTTCTATGTCTAGAGCCTGGACCTTGTACGTAAAACTCGTTTGCATTTGTTCATTTTTGACTTCTGATGTATTTTTCTTTTTGTTTGTTTCTATATTGTTAGACTTGTAATGTTATAAATCGTATTTTATTAAATTGGACTGGATGTATGTCTATAGCAATACGAGGTACTTTTTCTTTAAAAGAAACTTTGGGGTGGGTGGGTTAACAGTACCTCCCTCCCCCATTGCGATATGCTGGCTGTGTATAATTGCAATGTATTTTTTTTTCTTTTTTTAGCCTGCAGGGATTTTGTGTTCATGTGTCCAAAAAAATAAAGGCATTTGTTGCCAAATGTTTTTTCTTCGGTGTGCAATAAAAAAGCTTGTCTTTTAATTTTATTCTAAAAGCAGTGTTCCACTGATAAATGTTAACATTCATGAAAGAAACAATTGGCATAATATGGAATATCAAATAATGATTTGGATGCCTGGCTGTAAAATAGACGAGTGAGAACTTGTAATTTAGAAAATTTAAGAACCAAGTGACATATTGGGGTAAGAAGCAAAGGATGTTAACTATAAAGTGAACATATATAATATAATTTAATATACAATAAATATAGCACAGTGGAATATAGCAAGAGAAGGGAACAGTTTCAGACAGCCCAATAGCCAAAGCTCTCTGGGCAGTTTACTATAAACACACCAAAAAGGAAAAAAGGAATCATACAGTTCCAGTTAAAACATATCCAATAAATTGAAATAAAGTACAGAATAAACACACCGTACAAACTAGGCAGCAGCAAAGTGGTCATCAACATCTAAAACGGTACGAATTTAAACATAATTTAAAAGCCTGGGAAAATAAAAAGGTCTTCACTTGGTGGTGAAATGATGCTAATGTGGGCACTAGTTGAGTCTCTTGAGGGAGGGCTTTCTGTAAACATTAATTTATTACATTTTAAGTGCATTAAAAATATTCATGCTTTCTGAGAAATCCAAGTGAATGAACTTCGTAAAATTGCATGGAGCACCTGGATGAAAACTGAAGGAGGAACAAATAAAAGCAATAGTTTTATTTTCTACTATCACCCACCAATGGGTGATGCCCCAAAAGCAAACTGCAGATCTCTCAGAGGCAAAAAGCAGCCATGAGGGGGACCTGTGGCTGTTAGGAGGCAAATTCTGTTCAGTGTGGCCCTTCCAGGGGACGCCTGACTTGCGCTCCTTGAGAGTGTAGAGGGTGGGACCTCAGCTCGACTTGCTTCTGTTGGAAAGAGAAGACTTAGCTAAGGAAGTGGAAATGGCAGGAACTTTGGGAAAAATTATCAGGAAATGCTGGAACTCTTGATTTTAAGGGAAAGTAAGGCTGAAAATTCTCAAATGCCTACCTTGGACTTCAGAAAAAGTTGGGGTCAATAAGCATAGATGAATGGTAAGCAAGATTCCATGGTGGAAGTTAAGGCAGGAGTTTCAAAAAGATGCTACAGAGCAAATTACAGTGAGGGAGGGATAAAAACTCAGGATAGCAGAGGGATCATAACCAAAAACTGGAAACAACTAAACGTCTGTTTATGCCAAGTCTGTAAATTGTAGCTTTCAGAATTAATTGTATTCATTCATTCATTCATGGGCTTTCATACTGCTTCAGTCCTGCCAATTCTGAGTGCCTATAAGCAGAAAATAGAATATGATACAATATAATACAGGAGAATATATCCATAAACACAAAATCTAATGCCAACTCCAATAATCATAAAGCATAACCATATCATCTCTCAATAATTCTGCATTAATTCCTAATTCTAGGACCCCCAGCCATCCCAGGAACCACCAGCTGATGGCTCGGTCTCCTAATTCTCCTTTAAATCACCAAGCTTTCAAAATTTTTCTAAAAATTGGAGGTAAGGGTGCAGATTTCATTTCTGGTGGAAGAATAATGCCTTGGGCATCGGATTTTTCTTTCAGCAAATAAAAGGAAGTGGAAGAAGTCCCAATTACACCATAAATACGCATTCAAGCCTTGTCACAGACAGGTTCGTGTGTGTGCACACGTGTCTGCATTTAAAGCTATTGGCCCCAAAGCAGTGGCAGAAATACCTCATTGTTTTCAAGGTGCATGCCAAAACCAATATTTGGCTATCCTGGGTGCCAATTAAGAAGGTTGGAATGGATTTGGCCTGGCATTTATAAATAGCTTTAGTGCATGAGCAGAAGCCAAGAATGCCCACCTCTTTGCTGGGTGCCAGGAGATGCTGGAAGATGCCCGTGTGCAAATCTTGCAAATAGAAATACTCTGAGTGTCTTAAGATATAAGGAGGTGGTTCCCCACAGCCCCTGTTTCCATCCACCCCCAGGACTGGCTGGCATTTTTCCCCTCTAACATTTTAAAGGGGAGCCAGTTTGGTGTAGTGCAGGGTGTCTCAACCTTGGCAACCTTAAGACGTGTGGACTTCAACTCCCAGAATTCCCCAGCCAGCATCTGGTCTGGTCCTGCCTTTCAGCACGATGCCAACTTGGGGGCGGGGGGTGGGGATGAGCCAGTCCCTTCTGAAAATATTGCCAAGAAAAATTCATGGACCTGTCCAGGCAGTCACCAGGAATCATGCCTGACTCAAAGGCATCAGAAAAACAAGCAAAATGATTTATTTGAAGGTCCCAATCCTCCACACACAGAACTTCCATGAGTAGCAATTTACTGGACTTGCTCATCAGTAAGATGCTTAGCATTGGGCTGTAAATTATCTTGTTAGAAACCTTGCCATTAACCTTTAAAAAAAAATAATAGCCCATGTGCGTGGGGAAAATTGTACAAAGCCATGTTTTTTAAATGCTGGTTTACTGAAAAAGTTGCTATTGGCTAGAATTGCACATGTTTAGCCAGAGGGTTAAGAAAATATCATTTTTGGGGGGGGGGGTGTCTGTGGAGAGGGGACAAAAAAATCAAGATGGTGGCCACAACAATGCAATATATGTAAAAAGGGATGGGGCTTCAATCACTTGGTCGCAGCTGCCATCTTGACTTTTTTGCCCTCCCCCTGCTGGATACCCCTGATTTATTTGGTATTTTTAGGATACTGTAAGTTGCCTTGGGACCACCTGTTTTTAAGAGATACATATGAAAGTTAAAAATGATAAACTGGGTGGGTACATGCATGATGCTAGACCATATTTGGTTGTGTTTTCCTGACACCTGAACCGCAAAGCAGTCACCCATATTTTAGACTAGCATTATGCATCAGTCCAACCCACATGTTACTTATGGTTCAGTGTCTTGCTCAAAGCTAGAAAATTAGGTTAACTGAGCAAACCATAATTTAATTCACTGCTCCTAGACACACTCCTGAGAGTTTCCCATAGTGCTCTGTTGCCTTTTAATGGCTGTCCAGAGTTTTGCAGGCCAGACACGTCAGCGCTAATTTGTCCTCCTTTCTCTGGGCTTTTAGAACATGTGTGAACAGAGAAAACTGTCATTTGGTTAAGACAGAGTCCTGGTTCACATATTGTATTAAATAATGTGCTTTAACTATGGTTTGTCTAATGAGCACAAAGGCTGGATTTGTGCATCATGCTAAGTCAAAAACTATGCTTATGACTTAATGTGAAGCAAGCCACCTGTGGTTTATCCAATAAATCTGGGTTACATACAGAATAGCTAGCTTAGCATTTACTTTTAAGGCTTGATCCTTGGCTACTTTCAGGCCCATTTTCTTCAGGTAGAATCTGCCCAATCTAATCTAGGATCTAATACAGATGGGCTGTTCTGTGCACCCAGGGGCATCTAAAGGTGGTGCCAAAAAGTCAAGATGGTAGCCTTGATGCATGTTCAAAACCCTGCCCTTTTTAAGTGTGCCATGAGGCATATAAAAAAGGAGAAGGATTTCAACAGCCATCTTGACTTTTTTGGCCCCTGCTGAAGACCCCCCTGTGGGGGCCTGGAGATTCACAGTAGCCCCCTCCCTCCGGAAGACCTTGTCCCCTGAGGTGAGGTGCACCCCAATGTGATGATGAAGATGACCAACATTGTCCTCTTCAATGGACTTCTTTGACCTTAACTATGGGCTTAGTTACAATGGTTAATGACTTTGCTTATTGTTTTATTGCTTTTACTGTTTTATGATTTAATCAATATTTTTGTTCCTAATGTTGCAAGCTGTCTAGAATCAGAAGAGTTAGTGGCACAGAGATGTCCAAAAACATAAATGTTCTGTCAACAAGCTGAATGAGCTGCACGATTAAAGCTAACCTAGAGTCATTGATACGGCATACACATTTGATTGATCAACCAACCAACCTATGTGCCACTAATGTTTGCAATGGGGGAACTTGGCTCCAAGAAATGCTCAGTTCTGTAGAGGAGAGGAAGGGATGACCTCCTTGCAATTCTCTCTGATCTCCACCAAGGGGCGCCAGTACTGGATTCCGTCCTCTTTCTCTTTGTTGGCAACAGGAATGGAGGGAAGAAGGAAAAATCCAGGGAATTTCCACTCTGGTTACCTCAATGGTGAAATGGCCAGATCTCAATTGCATTTGCTAAGGGTCCTCCATGTGCGGGGCAAAACCAGTAGCAGGACTGTAGTGTAGCAAAATAAAGCAGAAAGGGTAAAGGGTTAGAGCTTGGGGCTTTGATGTTTTCAAACAAGAACATTCCTTATATTAAAGCAAAGATCAGAATAAGCTGAAATTTATTATCTTCTACCCACCTGCACTTTGAAAGAACCAAAGAACTAACCAACATTAGAGATGCAGAAAGCAGGAGGAAAAAATGCCTTTACTATCTAGGGTTGAACGAAGCTGTAGAGCAGTGCTTCTCAACCTTGGCCACTTGGAGACGTGTGAACTTCAACTCCCAGAATTCCCCAGCCAGCCATGCTGGCTGGGGAATTCTGGGAGTTGAAGTCCACACGTCTCCAAGTGGCCAAGGTTGAGAAACACTGCTGTAGAGTTTAACTGTTCCTTCCTTCTTTCCTGTTGGGTAATCTTCATTTAAGTGTTTTCTGTATATCCTAAATCGTGTCACGGCACTGTATGTACCTCCATGTTATTGGGATACACAAAGAACAGTCGATTGGCTTCACGATAGTCCCTAGATTGGTTGGTTGGTTGATTATTTATTAGATGGCTATCCAAGCTTTCCTTCAGAGCAGTTTTCTTCAACCTTGGCAGCTTGAAGATGGGTAGACTTCAACTGCCAGAATTCGGTTTGTTTTGCAGTTCAATCTTTGCTCATCCAGTCTAAACCAGTGTTTTTCAAACTTGGCAACTTTTAAGATGGGTGGACTTCATCTCCCAGCATGCTGGCTGCAGAATTCTGGGAGTTGAAGTCTACCCATTTTCAAGCTGCCAAGGTTGAGAAACACTGCTTTAGAGCTCTAGAAGGTGTCCTCCAATCTTTCCCTACAACAACCACTCTGTAAGGTAGGTTGGACTGAGGGAGTGGGGAGGGCTTGGCCCAAAGTCAACCATTGATTACAGTTCCTAGCTTACATGGAATGCTATGAGTGCTTGGAGGAAAACTGGACTTTGGTTGTGCTTGAGGCACATGGGCAAAATGTGTTCAGAACAACTGACACTGTTGGCTTGGAATGCTTCCTTTGGCATAGGTATGGCTAAGACTGGAAACCTATATCTTCTCTAAATTAGAGAGTTTTCCACTAATTCAGGCCACAGCAGTGATTAAAAATTCCCCAGACTCCTGATCAGGAGGCAAAGCTCTAGTGATAGAAAATTGGTTCAAGTGAACATTTTCTTTTGCCCTTAGTTTCCCATGGGACATGCAGAACGTAGTTTGAAAAACTCTGCTCTTTATTGCTGAAAGCATTTTTTGAAAGCCTCACCAAAGCCATCGTGATGGGTGGTGGAACTCAATATCTAAGGGCCATCTGGTTCGATATGGAAGATTGCAACTTGGAACGTAAGAGGAATAAAGGAGAAAGAACATGAACTGATCAGTGAAAGGAAGGAAAAATGGATATTGTGGTGTTTCTGAAACTAAGAGGAAAGGATGCAATTGATCTGAATGAAGATGTTCTGACCTTGTAGGATGGCGTTGACGACTACCTACAGGGAAGTGAAGATGTAGGGTTAATTATAAACAAAACGGATAAAATGTAGGTCAGAAAGCATGAATTGGTGTCTTCTAGGCTGTTGTGGGTACATGAGAAGATAGGAATCCATAGGTTAGTGAAAGTAGCAACTGTGTTCCAATGAATGGTGATCATGGAAGGCAAGAACCAGAGATGGGTTTCGAGAAAAAATGTGCAACATTTCAAATGAATGGGATCCCAGGGAAAACATTTTTCTGCCCAGAAAAAGTAATTGAGCCATTTGGAGACCCCAGAATGATTGAAAATGGTGACTATCTGCTGGGGAATATCTGCTTAGAGAAAGGTTGGTTTTGAATTCAAGATTTCAGGTAAGTCTGCTCAAACACCCACATGGCAAAAGAAAGGATATAACTCGCAAAGCATGCTTGATGTTATCGTTTATGATGAAAATCTGAGAGCATCGGTGAGGGACGCAAAGGGGACGAGAAGTTCTGAATGGGGGCCAGGCCATTCTGTGATACTGCCAAGAGGAGGTCGGGGAGGGGAACGGACATGGAAGGGAAGAAGGGAAAGAAACTACAGCGAAAAGAAAATGACGGCAGGAAAGGACAAGTGCTGCATGAACAAGGATTGGAAGAAAGATCAGTCTCCCAGCAGAATGAGTGGAAAGTGGAGGAGAGGAAAGAGCAGGAGGAGAAGGAAGAGAGAAGGAGAGTCAGGAGAAACTTAAGAGTCAGTTGACTGTAGTGGGAGTGGGATGTTTAAGAAGCGTTTGCAGCGATACAAGGAAAGAGAAGGAGGGCCGAGAAGGAATGTGGACGGAATACAAGAGTGAGCGACAACCGGTACAAAAGAAGCCCAGGGAGACGGTGGGGTGTTTAGACCAGCGTTTTTCAATCTTGGCAACTTGAAGACGGGTGGACTTCAGCTCCCAGAAGTCCACCCATCTTCAAAAATGCCAAGTTTGAAGAACGCTGGTTTCAAAGGGATGAGCAAAGACTGAATTGCAAAACAAACCGACAACAGGAAGGAAGAGCGAAGGGGTAAAGAGTAAGACCCTAGTTGGATGGAGATGACATGATCCTCAACCAGGGAGAGAGGTGAGAAAGTTAAAGAACAAGAGGCATGATATGGACCGATGTGGGGAAGCAAAGGCTGTTTTGGAGAACAGAAGAGTAAAGAGGAGATGAATCCTCCTGGTGCAAACCAATCAAACACACATGAAGTGCACACTCAGAATGTTCAGAGTCGAATTGGACGCACTGCATGGCCCTAGAGCAGTGTTCTTCAATCTCAGCAACTTTAAAGGGTGAACCATCTCCCATGTGGACTTCAACTCCCAGGATTCCCCAGCCAACATGCTAGCGGACTGGCTGGGGAATTCTGGGAGATGAAGTCCACTCATCTTAAGATTGCAGAGGTTGAACAACGCAGGGGTAAGCCCATTTGAGCGACGGGCCCTTTCCTTGCCTCGTGGCTTCCATTCCTTCCCCATAATGCTGCTCACTCCGAAAGGGCAGCGGCCGGGGGCACCCGGCCCCGGTTCCGTGCGCGCGGTGCCAAGTCCGCCCTGGGCCAGGAGCGCGCCTCCGCGCTCGGAAGTGGCGGCTCTTCCGAGCCTTTCCCTCGTCTCCTACCTCTTTGCTTCGCCTCTCGCCTCCCCGCCCCTCCCTCCTTCCCAGTCTGCGGCGGCGCTGGTTGGATGGGCTGCTGCGCAGGCGCGATCCCGGGATCCCGGGCTCGTCCCGAGCAGAGGCTGCGGCTGCAGCGGCGCCCAGGTCCCGGCGCGCGCGCGGACGCGGTTCTTCGCTGCCTCTCGCGCCCCCTCCCCTCCCCCGGCCCGGGGCGGCGCCCGCGTGGATGGGATGGAAGCGGGTCCCTCGGGCGCAGGTACCCTGGAAGGAGCCGGCGAGGGGGGCGCGCGGAGGGATGCGGTCGGTCCGGGGGCTGCGGGAGCCGTGCAGTTGCGGGGCCGAGGGGGTCTGCAAAGGAGCCAGCGCGACGCCGGGGTTTTGCAGAGGGAGGGGGTCCTGGGCTTCCTGCGGGTGGGCCCCAGCGGGCTCGGGGGCGCGAGGGGCGAGGGCCGGGGTGGCGGAGGGCGCCAGGTTGGTCGAAGAACAATGGGGCGAGCGCGGCGGGGGGGCCTGGAGAGGGGGCTGGGGCGAAGCAGGTTTCGGGGCTCGGGGAGCAAGTGCAGCGCCGGGAAGGGGGCTGGGGGCAAGGCGAGGCCTGCCCTCGACCTGAGGAGGGGGCCCACTTTTGGAGGGGGCGCTGCTAAGTTCCAGCGGGCTGGGGAGGGGGCTTCTGCGAGCCAAGGAGGAATGGGCTGGAGGGGAGGGGCTGCCTGCCGAAGAGGAAGGGGAGGCCACGTGAATCTTGGGAAGGGGGGCTGGCCGTGTACGGGGGGGGGGAAGTGCCGTAGGGCCGCGGGGCTTGTTGGAAGCAGTGGGGTGGCGAGGAGGGGCCTCTCCCGAAAACTCAGAATTGTTTGGGGGCAGCCCTGTGAGGGAAAGGGGGATCCGAAGCTGGCTGAGGTTGTGGATAACGGGGGGACACGAGGGAGAGGTAAGGGGCTGGAAAAACAAGGGCTGTGCAGAGACAAAATTGGGGGGCAAAGAGGGGAGGCATTGGGATGAGTCGGAAGAGGTGGGGAGGGAGCAGAAATCATAAGGGGGGAGCCGTTCTGGCTCTGGGGAAAGGCTGGGTTGAGTGAGAGGTGGGCTCTGAGCGGTTCGCTGGTCGTCTGGAGAGGCATTTGAAGCATCAGATTTAGCGGGGGGGGGGGGAGAGCAATGTGTAGTGATGCATCTGAGTGCCAGGCATGCAAGGAGGCCAGGTCTGTGGGGCTGCAGCTGTTTTTGGAACTGGGGTGCAGCCTGGGGAACCAGAGAGCAGGACTGTGGACGAGCCTTGCTTTGTATGGAGTCAATCGCGGCTGTGTGAAATGACGAGGAGAAGTCTTGGCTGGTGGTGGTGGTGGGGATCAGAACCCTTGAGCAGGATAGCTTGTTTCTCATCACGTCCTTCTGAGTGGTGGAATGAAATAGAATTTCCCCCGGCCCTTGAGCGGGAAGTCCTAAGGAACCGTGACTCGGTTCACACATCCCACTGGGTATGCAGACGGATGCATCTTCACTGTCACATTTGCATGGAATATCACTGCCACCTCTGGGTCTGGGTGATCCATGCCAGGTCCCCTCTCTCCTCCACCTCTGCCACTAGGTCACGAGGACCAGGCTCTCCTGCCGAATGAGCCTGGCCTTCAACAGACCCAACCTGAGGCTGGGCCTCCAGATTTCAAGCTGGAATGAAATTTATTGTGGGCATCGCTTAACATGGAGGATGAACCCAGCCAGCTGTAGCTTCTTGGATAAGCCGTGCCTTAGCAGCCTGTGACTGGGTTCATACGGTATTTTAAGTTTGGTGTGTTGTATGGATCCAGTTTATCTACGTATGGTGATGTATGTCTTCCATTGAAACCACCATCCCCAAACTAGAATCCTCTGAAAGGTTGGGACTGTAGACCGTCCGGCTGAAAAATCCTGAGAAATGTACTTCCAAAACATCTGAAAGGTACTTGGTGGACAATAGCTTGCCAGGGTAAAACCAATATGGAGAAGCGAGAAGACAGAAAGGGACTTACCTTTAGAGCACCTTTCTGGGTGGAGGTGGAAATAGATGTTTGAAAGATCGGTAGAAGGAGGCACTATACTTTCTTGGAGTTTTGCTGGGGAAATATAGGTTTCCCAATCTGCATCTCTCTTGGGTGACAATCTGAGTTGTGGGGCATGCTTGAAAAGGGGCATGCAGACGGGTGAAGGTTCCTGTTCAGACAAGGGGCTGCAAGAGCAGCTGTGGGAGGTTCCATTCCCCTCATTACTCCCCCCAGTAGAGCAAAGAGGTTTGCAACTCTCATTATGGGGGGGAGGGTAATTGTGATGGAAAGGGGGGAGATGTAGGGGAGCTGTCTTTTTATCGCCTCTTAGACATGGAACCAACTGCCCCCAGATTCCCTTTAAAGAAACTCTGCCCCCAGCATTTCCAAACTGATGGGGAAAAGATGAGTGTGTGTGGTTTTTGAAACTTTCTCAGATGTGGGCTTTTAATTTTCTGTAGGGCAATTTCTGGTTCTTTGGTTCTTAGTGTAATTAGTATATTAGGGGGAGAGGCAGTCGTTGAGGGATTCATGAAAAACTTGCAGACTACCTGGTGATCTTCAACCTCCTTGTCTTCACAAGAAGCCAGTTGGCAAATGAGATCACTGCCACCAACAGAGAGTGATGCTCCGGTGGTCAGGCTGGAACAATGCATTACATTAGATCAATGTTTCTCAACCTTGGCAACTTGAAGATGTGTGGACTTCAACTCCCAGAATTCCTGGCTGGCTGGGGAATTCTGGGAGTTGAAGTCCACACATCTTCAAGTTGTCAAAGTTGAGAAACACTGAATTAGATCATAATACTGGTTGCTTGGTTCTGGCTTAATGTACTAGCAACAGCAACTACTGTGGTTGTAATTCATTGTGAGAACTTGGCCAATTTTGGTTTATAAACCATATTTATGGCTTAGAGTAATGTTGGTGAACCTTGGCCAATGGTGGCTTAGAAAGCCAATCATGGAGAAACAAATTAACTTGGCGTGATGCTATCCATTGTGGTTTCTAAACCTGGTTTTTGGCTCAGTGTAGTGTATGAACCAAGCCACTATGATAACTCTGCTTTTAAAAGCTTTCAGCTGCCCGCCCAATTATGTAGCGTATCTTGCAAAAACAACCATGTTGTGGTACCTTAAGAATGAGGATTAATGGGGTTCATGCATGGTATTACTACGTTATATGTGATGGTTTGGTTACGCAGATTAAAGTATTGTGTCTGCACTTAGCCATTGTGGTTTAACATGTTGTAGACCCAGCTGATTATGCCTCATGCAATAAGCTATTCTCCAGCCAACGATGGTTTAGAGCCAGCTGTGGACCAGATGCCTTCCCAAACGTGTTGGATTCCAGTTTCCAGTATTCCCCATTGCTACTAGTCACTCTTGCTGGAGAGGATGGGAGATCTTATTAAAGATGCATGGAAGGCACAAGGTTTAAGAATAATGTGGAGCAGGGGTTCTGCAACTTCACAGGACCACAACTTCCTAAGATGATCAGTGTATTTGTGTACCATCCCTTCAGGAATAAAATGAATGCTTTCATTGGGAGTAGCGTGGAGCAAGAAATAAATGCATCACTTTTAATAATGACATGTTAATCTCTCTGTCACAGGCATTCTCAAGCTTTGTGGCATTGCAGTTGCCTGTCTGGGTTCGTGCAGGCAATGCCTGGAGTGAGTGTTGACAGTGCACCCAACTGCACGCCCGAACCTGGGTAGACTTTTTTCCTTAAAAGTGACCCCCCTTCAGTCTAAGTTGCCTGAGACATCCCAGCCTTGAATCGCAGTTTGAGAATCCCTGGTCTAGAGAAAGCAGTGGTTGATACCTACAAGTGGAACAGATCCACATTTCTTTCACGTTTGTAGTGAAACTACAAATAGAAATACAACTTTGGGAACAATCATGATCTGTTATTTTATGCAGACTGACTAGTCCGGTAAATCATATGATTAATGACAGCAACTCATACTAGACTACCAAGCTGTTGGTTTGGAGGGGGCAAGTGTGTGAATGGCCATCTGTCCATCTGGAATAAGTAAACGTTGTCACTGAATCAGTGATCCGGGGGACCTTCGCAAAAAACCCGAACTTCCTTTGCTTCTTGACTGGCAAAGGGCAGTGGAAGCAGGAAAAGTGTATTGGGCCAGCGCATTTGAAGACCTGCTTTTCCTGAAATCTAAGTTAATGCAGATGAATGGAGTCCTGAGTGTAGGAGACGAACTTGCTCATTTGGAAGCGAGATCCAGGGTGGTGGTCTGAAGATAGGAAGTGTTGGAGTTGCTTTAGAGCACTGTCTTGATTATGCATAATTTGCATAAGGGGATGGAGCCCAGGACCTCTGCCTGGTGTCCTGAGCAATCCTGGTCAGCAACGTGGGTCGGTGCTTTCAGACACTAGGCCAGCAGAGTGGAAGGAGATGAGGGTAGTGTTTCATGCAGAGGTCCCGCTGCAGTGGATTTCTTAGGAACCCAGGTTGACCGAGCCACCTCTGGATCTGTTTTTTTCCTCAAAAAACTCTTTTGCTGAGAGAGACCCTTCTAAATCTATATAATATAGTAGGTATAATAATAATTTTATTAAGCTTGTATGCCACCCGGCTCCCAACGACTCTGAGCAATTCACAACGATCAAAGAAATCATAAAGAGATATGCTTTCCTCTTGCAGCAATAATAACAACTTCTATAATTATGTTACTAATATTTCATGCTGCTTCCCTTTTTCCTATCTCCCATCTCTTAGAACAGTGTTTCTCCAGCTTAGCAACTGGAAGATGTGTGGACTTCAACTCCCAGAATTCCCCACATCTTCCTGTTGCTAAGCTGGAGAAACACTGTCTTAGAATCACTGAACGCCCTGCTGTATAATGATTTTTCACATGTGCTTGATCTTAGGATGGGAAGGACATGCTCCCAAATTATTTTAGACGCTAGATTTATCAAGGAGATCCACCACTAACTCTTCCTTCATTCAATTTCAGTTGTTCAGTTTGACTCTTGCTTTCAGGGAAGAAAGATGTAATTATGTTGGCTTTCCAGAGGTTAACAACTGGAAGTGGAAGAATCAACAGCCAGTTTGGTATAGTGATTAAGGCTGGGAGACCCTGAGTTCTAGTCCTGCCTTAGGCACAGAAGATGGCTGGGTGACCTTGGGCCAGTCCCCCTCTTCCAGCCCAACCCACTTCACATGGCTCTTGTTGTGGGAACAATAGGGGAAGGGAACATTATGTGCGCTGCCTTAAATTGTACAAATAAGAGCCAGTTTGGTCTAGCAGTGAAGGCACCAGGCTAGAAACCAAGAGACTTTGAGTTCTAGTCCCGCCATAGGCATGAAAGCCAGCTGGGTGACTTTGGGCCAGTGCCTCTCTCTCAGCCCAACTCACCTCACAGGGTTGTTCTTGTGGGTAAAATAGGAGGAGGAAGGAGTGTTACGTACATTTGCCACCTTGAGTTCTTTATAAAAATAAGACGGGATAAAAAAAAATCTTTTAAAAAAATAAAGGCAGGATGTAAATCTAGTAGATAAATAAACTCTGATTAGAATTGTTGACCCACTCTGGATTGTTAATCCGATTGAACAATTCAGATCAATTTAGAACCTCAGGTTTGATTTTCAGGCACAGTTTGCCAGAAAAACCAAGGTACCTAAAAGTCTTTCCAAATGGAAGAATGGATTCAGCAGGGTCCGAAGGATCCCTCTGATTCAGATAGGCCAGTCCATTGAATCGAAGCTTCATGCGGCCCCAGTAGTTCACGCTCTCTCCCACCTTGGCTCTTGGCAAATTTTGCTAGGCAGAAAAGAGGCATTGCCTCAGCACGATGGCATTTCAGGACCAGTGGCGTCTGCTTTATATCAGACAGTGTGGCCTGGAGTAGCTCATACCAGCCTTCCTCAAGCTGGTGCCTTCTAGATAATTGGAATTTAATTTCCATAACTTCCCACCCAATCCATCTTGCAAGCTAAGGATAATGGAAATTAAATTCCAACAAATCTGGAGGGCAGCAGGCTTTTCATTACTGCCTTAAAATGTGTTTTAAGGATTAGAATTAACTTAATTAATTTAGTAAACGTGGGGGGGGGGAAGAAGGAACCAACCCTTTCTTCCCCCCCAAGAACTGAAATTCCCTTGAAAATAAGGGTTCTGCCCACTCCTGTGGTGTAGACCTTTCTGTTTTGTACGATTGGCATAATTTTGTGGAATGGCAAAAAAAAAAATCTTGCTCCCTCCCCAGGTCTGAAAAAAGGTCTGTTTTGGTCTAAGCCAGTGTTGTCCAAACTTGGCCACTTTAAAATGAGTGGACTTCAACTCCCAGAATTCCCCAGCCAGCCATACTGGCTGGGGAATTCTGGGAGTTGAAGTCCACTCATCTTAAAGTGGCCAAGTTTGGACAACACTGGTCTAAGCAATGTTTCTCAAGTCTGGCAGCTTCTGGATGTGGGGGCTGCAACTTCTAGAATTCACCAGCTAGAATTCAGGCTGTGGTTGAAAATTCTGGGAATTGAAGTCCACAGCCCTGGCCAGGTTGGGGAAGACTGGAATCTATATTGATTGGGAATGGTTCTTTGGGATTTCATATCGCAATCCCCCCACTCATATTTTTCCTGGTTCAGGAACGAAATTCAGATCTTTTGCCTACAGCTTCTGTGATCTGCCATCAAGCTATGGCCCTCTCCCTACTGAACTTGGATCCTTCCCTTCCTGAACATTTATGGAGAGTCAGGGATGGAGAACAATACCATGAGATTATTTCAGCTGGGCAAGCTGCACTTCCTGACTTTATAACTGATCTATGGAACTCATTGATGCAGGAATGTCATAAAATACTTTGATTCAAAATACCAGGTGAAAAATGGAGGCAAGTGTTGGTGATTATTCACCACAGTAGCATTCTAAGGACATTGACTGCTTGGAGCAGGTCTGTTATTTATTTGTGGTTTCTGTTTTATTTCTCCACTACTTTTCCTTCCAGAGAAGCCCAGAGTGATTTAAAAGAGAGCAGTAAAAATGTTTTAAATAAAAAAAAACACCTTGCAGTAACACTAACAATCAATGCAAAAGTTAAGTTTGTCTAAAAATAGAAGAAAAGCAAAACACATTATTGGGCAAACCTAAAGATCCTGGAGTTTATTGTTCCATAAGTACCTGTAGGAACAGGCATGTCTTCAATTGTTTTCTGAAAAAAGATGGCTGGAGGCTGGTAATTGGGGTGCTACCCCTGAGAAGACCCTACTGCCAACCGTTGCACTGTGAGGTGAACCCACCAGACAGCCACAAGGAGGGTCTCCCCAGGTTGGATCTTAGTTGGAGATACCTTCTTTTAAATAGTTGGTCTGAAGCCACTTAAGGATTGTGGACTAGAGCTAGACCCTTCACGAGCAACCAGTGTCCAGATCTTTGGTTTTTCCCTCAAACTGAAAGTGATTCTTTCCCAGGATTGCTGTCACAGCATTCTCCATAGCAAGATTTATTGAAACAAATTTATTGAAAGATTTATTTTAAAAGAGATGGAGTTGCAAGAATTTCAGCCACTGAGCCTTTCCTATCTATATCCCAGTATATCTCCAAAGTATGTTGGGTCAGTGATTATTTTCTTTTGATTGCCTACTGGTGAACTGGTGGGTCTTTTCGCAGATCAAGTAGGAGCTTGCAGGGGGTTGCATACCCAACCATTTTCTGAATCTTCCCTCCATCTAGGAGTGAACCATTACACAAAGGTTCATTTGAGGCTTCTGAACCATCTTGAATGATAAACCCACATCGAGTACATTGGAAGGTTATTAGGGCAGGGGCACTAAGGTGGCTTATCTCCACAGTGATATGGGCGGTGACAAATTTGAAATATATAAATATAAATATATCGCAGTCCAGGAAAGGTTGTAACTAGCACACCAGGCAAAACTGGGCACAGGCCCTTCTTGTCACTAAAGGCTACCTGTTCCTCTAGTGCAGTGTTTCTCAACCTTGGCAACTTTAAGGTGTGCGGACTTCAACTCCCAGAATTCCCCAGCCAGCATGCAGCATGCGTGAAGTGAGTTCTGGGAATTGAAGTCCACTCATCTTAAAGTTGCCAAGGTTGAGAAACACTGGTCTAAGGCATGGGGGTCCCTTAGATGAGATTATTGTCTTCTCAACCCCCATATAGGAAAGTCTCTTCAAAGGATGGCCTTGCCTCCTGAAAAAAATTACTTTCTGTTCAAATTCTACTTTCCTATGAGAAGAAATGTTGATTTGACTTTTAGATGATGAGAATATTGGCTTTGAAGAAGGAATTTAATTTAAAAAACACCCTGAGCAGGAATCAGATGGACAGAAAATGAATCTTTTTAGCACTCCTTGAGAATTGTTCTTGGTTGTTTATTCTGGTCTTTAGAGGAGATTCGCACAATTCGCGAAGTCGTAACACGATTTTCTTGGGTTTTGCTTAACACAGGGTGTGAACTGAGACTTTTTGGCTTACAAACCACCGTTCATGGTTGGTGATTTATTTATAGTTTTTATATTCCATCTTTTTCCTTGGGGTTCAAAGATTAGGCATGTGGGGTTATTTTACCTCCCCCCCCCCCCAGTGACGAAGGTTGAACTAAGAGAGAATTACTAATCCAGAGAATATGAGAATTTAAAGTGGATTTTCCTAGTCCAGGTTCAACTCCTTAATTGAGTGTTTCTCAACCTTGGCAACTTTAAGATGAGTGGACTTCAGTTCCCAGAATTCCCCAGCCAGCCATGCTGGCTGGGGAATTCTGGGAACTGAAGTCCACTCATCTTAAAGTTGTCAAGGTTGAGAAACACTGGCATATAGAGAGAGTTTTTCCTTGAAGATAAAACCTTGACTGCTTCATACGAGAAGCTGATCTTTTAAATATGCTGGTCCAAAACAGTGTACATTAACTGACTGACTGTAGAATTGATTTTCCAAAATTGGTAATTTCAGGAAATGCAGTGGAAGGCCGATGAAGGTAGAAATATTTCTGATCATCTTCATGTGAACTAGAAGGTTTCCATAACTGATTCCTAGAGGTCAGTTTCGCGAGCCGACTTGAGCCATTGTTGCATTATATTTACTTTCCAAGCTGGGGTATCTGCAGGATGCGGTCAAAAAAGTCAAGATGGCGGCCACACAATAGTGCGATCAAAGGTCTGCGATGCACCAACACAGCGGCTTTCTTGACTTTTTTGATCATCGCCTGCAAACACCCCTGCTTCCAAGGATAAAAAGGGTTGTTTTTCTCCTTTTGAAGGAGCATTTTGAAAGTGTGGTATTATTCTTTCCATTGCTCGTAATGTCCTGGCTAGGGATGATGGGAGTTGTGGTCCAGCAGAAGTGAAGTGAAGAAGGCTTGGCTGGGGAGTTATTTAGGACTAAGCAAACTTCCTTTAGATCCCTGCTCAGGAAAATAACTCAGTGGGTGAGTTTTGTGGTAAAAAACCCTACCTCTCAGGGAGATTATTTGACCCAACGTAGAAGGAAAGAAATCCCCGTGGAGGATAAAGCTATTAATAGCTACAGTACTAGACTTAGCAGCTCTATTTTGCCCTGGGTATTCTAGACAGTGTGCTCCTGAGTGCCCGTTGCTACTACATGCGTGCCCAAAATGCAATTTTCATTCATCCTTCGTGAGTTCGTTTCTCAAAGGCAACTCGCTGGCCCCCCTGGAAACCATGCTGGCCTGGTCCGAAGAAAGATGAGGTATATTTAATAATGTTCCGATGTTCCTCATTCTCTCTCCAAAGGGCCTGGCTAATTGGGATCTGCCTGGATTTCCAGCTACTTCGCTCACTGTTTTTTTTTTTTCCAGCAGTCATTCAGATACACATCCCATTGGTGTGTTTTCGTTTGGTTTCCTTTTGATCTTTTTTTTTTAAACCCCTGATAGTGCTAACAGCTGCTTCTGGTGGCCAGCATTTTATGGTTCACACCATCCAACTACTGTATTTGGGGGAGGGGGGCGGTATGTAAACAAAGAGAAATGCTGCTCTATTTGCTGTTGGCCCCCCTTCCCTAAATAAAATAACCTCCAGAGCACCTGGGGGATTTTGATTATTTTGAACAACATTCCTGCATTATCTAGTTTAGGGACATCATTGTGTGTCCCGTTGAGTTTCTTGGCTGAAAGAAGGGCAGAGTGTTTAAAACGGATAAAATTTAAAATTGAGAGAAACTCCTATAACGGATGTCTGGGACGGGCACCCAAATTGATCCTGTCTGAAGGCTGCTTCCACTCTAAATCTGATTTGAACCAAGTGGGCTGCGACGTCGGCTGGCTCCTGAAATTTCACAGAAACCCTCTCCGTGCGGGATAACCGGGGGTGTTAAGAAATGGGATTCCCTCAATGAAAAATCGGATGCAAGAACTAGAAACGTTCTCAGCTGCCTGCCTTTCTGGGGAAGCGGTGGGGGGGGGGCTTTGCAGAGGCGGGCATGAGATGTGCGGCCGATCCTGGGGACCCCTTTGGCGGATGGGAAACTTGGCCTTTGTGTGAGTTTGGCGGAGCAGATTGAGGAGCTCATGTGATTAACGACATGTGTTAGCCGTGGGCTAGCTTTCATTGCCTTTCCCCTTTGGGAACCCCCACTTTTTGCCCTCCCCCCACATAATTTATTGTAACAGCAGGACAGTGTGTGGGAGAGCGGGCCTGGAGAGGGGTCCCTCCAAAAGCCAGCCGTGAAAAGAAACTCATTCTGGTGTCTGGGAGCATCCGTGCCTCCCCCTCCCTGCTTCTCTTCCCCCACCCCCGATGCTGCTGGGGGCTGCAGGATTTAAATAGATGTGCAGGTTTCATGCCTTCCTAACAGGGTGACCCGCACAGACACAGACCCCCGTGCGAGCAGACGTGGATCTGGAGCTGGCTGACAGCTGTTGAGAGAAATGCATCGTTAGGGAGGGGTTGAGGCGAAGGCACAGGGCTCAGCCCTGCTTTCTGCACCCCCCACCCCGGGCTCAGCCCCTCCTGAGTGGGAAGTTGGAACCGGATTCCTCTGAATGGGAAAAGTCCCAGGTCCTTCTGTTGCGGCTGCTTTGCAAATCCATTATGTGACACAGAAAAGGGCCATCGGTCCCCATTTCCATTTGCATGACAAAGTGGGGACTTTGTGGTGGGGAGTGGTGGCATGCAAAGGGAGGCCCCGGCTGGTCTCCGGGCAGAACTGGAAAGCGGGGGGGGGGGGGCAGGCAGGTTCTCTGGAATGGGGCACTGGCCAGCTTGGATTTGCAAGCCCGTCTGGGTAGAAAGGCAGGAGTTCATACCTTGTGTTATGCTATAACCCTGCTTACTGTGTGTGGTTGACTCTGTGAACCGAGCTGATGTGGTTTGCAAGCCTCGGCTTAGGGTGTCATTTATTTTGTGATCCCCATCATTTGTGGTTTATTCAGCAAACCGTGGTTTCCAAAATGGTGGTTTACCATAATGGATAAACTCAGTTGGATATATAACTGATTGGAGCCTACAACGTTGAGCATTTCTGTGGCCTCCCATCTAAGTCCTCACCAGCTCTGCTCCTGCTTAGCTTCCAAGCCCAGAGAAGATCTAGCTATGGAGACTAAACCATATGGTTCGTATTGCTGGATTTGTCAATGGGATCTGATTGTGGTTGTTCAGTAAATCATGGTTAAACCAACCTCAGGGTAGCATTTTGTGTAAAGCCAACCAGCGCTTGTATCTCATAGCCTTCCTTTGGGCCAATCGCCAATTCCCCTAATGTCCTTTCGTTCTTTCACGGTGGCTGCCCATTTTACAGACTGACTACTGAGACCTGGAGGAAATGGAAGGAAGGCTGGGGAACAGAATGACACTATACAAAATGTCCCACTGCTGGTGCCCAAGTACTAGTTGTTCTCCTCTTGTTCTTCTTCGAAGATTTTTCTGCCTCTCCAGAGCTCTCGAGTGGGATCTTGAACTGAATGACTGTACAAACTTCTCTGCTTTTAGTGTTATGAATCTTTAAGAAAGCAAATGGTCTTTTGGTTAATGTTTTGGAGAGGGAACGCTGCGTCCTGATTCTAGTGTGGCAAGCAAGGAGTTGGTGCCATGAGACTGAGAGAAGATCTAATATTGTTGAATTTGTTACCTTTTTGATCAAGGGGGCTTTACTATTCTTCCCAGTAGGTGAACCACCAAGAGTCTCTTTTGATTTGCAGCAAAATACCCGTTCCAGTACTATAAGTAAAGAAGAAAAGGAAATCATTTGAATTGGCGAGGTTAAAACACTGATCTCCTGTAGACAGCCAGCAACGACTTCCCTGTGCTTTTAACTTCCAAGGGTGACGGGTGTTCCAAGGGTGCTTTTAACTTCCAAGGGTGTTCATACTTTCCTTGCGGTTGAGATAATGCTGTGGGTTTTGAAAAATGCCTTTTTAACCTTGGACCCTAAAATCTTCCCATACCAGGTGAGGTCTTCTAGTTAGGCCCTCAAAGATCTTGACTTCACAAGAAGTGGAAAAAACAGTAATCTTCTTGACCTTTACTGCCTCTTTTCAAGATTTTTTTTGTATTTTTGTAATTATGGTTCTGGATTGGTCTCTTAGGAGCTCATTGGTAGTTCTCCCTCTGGCATCTAACTTTCCCTGGAGATCTCCAACCCTTGATCATCTTCTGCTCCTTATCCCTCCACGGTTCACATTTCATATATATATATGAAGAGGAGAATGCTGCATATTTTACTGGAATGGGGATTTAGCTGCCTGACATGTATTTCCACGTATTTTTCCACATATTTTTTTGAAGGGCTGCATTTTGAAAGCAGTGGGTCCTGCAATTTCATCAGCCAGCAGTTGGACTGTGTAAGGTTTTCATGACTGGTTAGGTAAAGTCCTCAGCTGTCTTATTCCTCCCATACGAAGCAAATCTCAGTCATACAATATGTGCATAATGTATGCATTGGAAGAAGCAATTTATGTGATAGACCTCGGTGTCTCTGGTCCTAGAAACACATTGGAGAGTTTAACTTTATAGCCCTGTTCTCTGTATATGATGATGATGATGATGATGATGATGATGATGATGATGATGATGATGATGTAATAATCTGGCATTCTAAGTATGAAAGTATTCCTTTCTGAATAGTTTTTCAAATCACTTCAGGAAATAAAAGCTGAATAACAATATCTGAATGCTTTTCATAACTGTTTTTATGTATTTTTTAAAAATAGAAAATGTTTCATAGGCCTCCCTTTCCCTTTGTTCTAAAGCTTCTAACAGAAAATAAAACTGGGGAGGGGATGACAGAAAAACCCTCCTCACCCATTTCTGATTTTTTTCCCTTGCCTTCACATCTCTAATTAAGGATGAGCACAGTCCATGAAAGCTGACAATTGTGGCTTCTTCAGCAAACTATGGTTTAGCAAATGAGTAAACCGAGTCACTATACTGGAGAATAGTATAGCACATGAGCTAGGGAGTAAATTCTTCTGTGGTACAGGCTCTTGGATAAAACCCATATTGATGGAAGGATTGATTGATTGATTGATTGATTGATTAGCTTTATTGTGCCACCTTTCCTACAGGAGCCCAAGGCCATTTATATGGAATCTCCCGTCATTTTTATCACCACCACAACCTTGTGAGGTAGGATGGAGGTTGAGGCTGACATGGCTTCACTAAGTGTGAAGTATCTGCTAATTTGGAAGTGTGGGACAAAGAAGTCTTGAGTTGAAATCCATGAACCCCAATCTTTAAACAAGGGGGCAGTCAACTGTTGCACATGGCTTAAGCCTTGTCGGCATAAAGACTTTATTCCAGCTGAGCTCTCTTGGGTTATTGATTCTTTCTGAGCTTGGTTTTCATCTTGCAGATGTTTCATTATCATGCCAGGTGACATCATCACTGCACTGGCATGAAGTGAGGACCAAAAACCCAACAATTCAACCCTGAGCTCCACATATGTTCTCCACTATTGTGACTGAGCTGTGCCTGGGAGCCCTCAGCTAGGTCTAGCCAAGCTGTTAAGTGTCTGGAGATCTGGGAATTACTGCCAGGGCCTGGTTGGGGAAGCCTGACAGGTAGGCTGGGCTGAGGAATAGGGGCTGGCTCCAAGTCATTCAGTGAGCTTTGAAGACTCAAGGTAGATTTGAACCTGAACCTCCCCACTTAGACTCCAGTGCTTTATCCACCAGCACTGAGAGGCCTCAGATAGAAGGTGCTGAAGCTGAAAAGGGGATTATGTGATTACAGCTACTGTCAGTTCAACAGTCTTTACTACTTTCTGCACATCTGCACGGGGGAAAGCAGGTGCTGTTAATATCACAGGAGTCAGCCTACCCCAGTCCACCATTTTTCAGAGGCAGTAGATCTTCCCAACATGTCTGGAGGGTGTCAGGTTGGAGAAAGGTGGCTTTTATTAAATGTAATCTTTGTTAGATTGGAATCCTGCCTTCTCTTCAGGAACACAGGACAGAGTATGTATGGAGCACTTCCTCCTCCAATTGTATTTGTAGGGTTGTAATATGTAATTTGTAGGGTTGTAATGAGAACCTTGAGAGCTTTCCCCCAACTCAACCTAGGCCCCAGACTCTCCCAAGGAGCTAAGAATGGACTTGAACCTAGTTCATTGGCTTAGTTGCTACATCACTCTGGCTTTTTAGCAGTTTCGAGCACATCTCAGCTTGACTTACCACCAGGCAGGCTGGAAGGATGGTTGCAAGGAGCAGGAAATCCCCCACCCCACCCCCGCACACATACAAACACCTAAGGTGTGGGAAAGTAATAAGGGCTGGAGCGTGGATCCCTGGCAAGGTCCCCAGTCTGCAATTTAGGCACCATGGTCATTCTTCCCTTGCCTGTGGCACGGCGGTAACTCTCCGGCCCCTTCCTTGGGTCACCGATGGGTAACCACTGCATTGATTCCTGACTTCGTTAATTAATCTTTCAGGAGGAGGCTTGGCCACTGTCTGAGCGCTCCCGTTAAATCAGCCATCTGTGTTTGCGCGAGGCGCTGGGGCATCTCGACAGCCCCCTTTGCCTGGGAGCAGTTTCTCCTTGCTCCTCTGTGTTTAAGACCCATTGAAACGCCCCGACCTGTCGAAGCTCAGATTTATTTTGCAGGAGAGGAGCTTGGCTAATCCCCCCACTTGTTCAGGATTGGGGGAGGGGGCAAGGGAAGAGAAGAGAAGATGCATTGAAAAGGCTGAGCCCGCAGGCTATCTATGGGAGTTTGGTCCCCATTGTGAGTCTCTAGTCTGCAGCTGCGTCTTGTCCATTCATCCCTGCCCTGCCAACGTGGGCTCTGACGCGGCGGGAGCTCTCACCCAGGGCTTGTTCTCAGCCTGGGTGTGTTAGCAGAGCAGAGGCCTTTTTGTGTTTTGTCTCTGAGCTCCGGCAGAAATGTGTGCCGACCATATTACGCCTTTTGTTCCCCTGCCAGGGCTGGAACAAAGTCGCTCAGCCCCATGGGATCTGTGGTGGAGGGCAGGCTTGCTCGATGCAGAGGGAAGAGCCCTGCTTCTGGAACAAGGGGGAAGTGGGCAGACCCGCTCTTTTGTTTTTCACAGATGGAATTCACCCTTCTTCTCTGCTGCTGAAAGAAGATGAAGCAATTGACCAGATTCTTCATCCTTTCCTTTCTTCGGCTGGGGAAGAGTCCTGCTGAAGTCTCGTAGCAAATGTTGGAGTAGGGTCCTTTTTTTAAGTTGCTACCACAGGGCAGCCAGTTTTAGTTTTCCTTCCCCCTTTCTGCCCGTGGACCCACTATTTCTCCTTAGGTTTTAAGGCAAAAAGAACAAGGGAAAATTCCCAGCAGAATGATGGAGGGGAAAACATCCTTCCTCTTCTTCGTTTCCCACCGTAGACAGAATTGAAAATCTGGTAGAGATTGTAGGGAGAGAAGAACCCCATGTCCTTTGGTGTCAAGAACATGCCAAAGTCACTGAAAACAAATTCGGACAGATCGATTTACCTCTTCTCCGGTTGGTTATCTGCTCCAAATTGCAGGTTGCATGTAAAAATACATTTTCTAAAATCAGCCGGACACCTGCTTGTCCTGATTCACAGACCTTCGTGTACGTTCTTTAAAAAACTGTATTTAACCAGAGAACCTGGGAAATGACTGGGCAGATCCACACCAAGGCAAAATTCAGCAGACCCGTTCGCTCTGGATTGGGGTGGGTGGGTGGGAGGCTGCAAAAAACTACAAAAGAGATGGAACCTCTTTTTCACCCTGGACTCTAGACCTGCAAAGTGCAGAGGGAAATTTGAATTCCTAAATACATCATTTTTGCTTCCCCCCCCGCCCCCCCCAGGAATAAATAGTTTCCTGGGAAGAGACCAAATACTATTGGAGACTTGTGATTTCAATAACGGATAGTCTGGCCTCCATGAACTGGAAGCCCAGAGCGGGCATTGTGCTTCTCCTAATGGTGAATGTTTCATTAGCTTCACATAAACATTAAGATACCAGTCTTCTAATGCCAATTGAATTTAAAAATCCACATTTTTAATCTTATTTGCATTTACATATACAAGCATTTGTATGTTACCTGTTTTGTTTGGATGTTTCCATCCATCCATCCATCCATCCTTGTGAAACTGGCTTATTATCACCTACCCTTTGATAATATTGCTGTCAGCCCTTGCAAGAGTCCTGTGGAAAAGCACAATGTTATTGCCTTCCTAAATTGTACTAGGGAAGGGAGCAGGTAAAGGCTTTCCATACTGAAGGGGTTGCAGTTGAGGCCATCTGTACAGCCCCCACTCCTAACTGCCTAAGGGAGGGGAACCCACTGTATTCCATCTTGGCTTGCATGGGTTGGGTGGGCCCATGATACTTGGAGTAGATGGTCATGAAGGTAATAAGGACTTGAGCCATAAGGAGCTGTATAGGTAATAACCAGCACCTTGTACTGGGCCTGGAAATCAACCAGTATCTAAGCAGATCTAGCAAAATAGGTGTCATTCTGCTCTGCCAGCTTTTGCCAGTTAGCAAATGAGCAACTGCCTTTGGAGCCAGCTTTAGCTTCTAAGTCATTGTCAAGAGCAGCTCCATGAAGAGTGAATCGCAATAGCTGAACTACAAGATGACAAGGGGAGGAGTCACTCTGGTCCAGGAAAGATTACAACTGGTGGACCAATTCAAAGTTGGCCAAATGTTCTCCTAGTCATGGCCTCCACTTGCTGTTCTAGATCTCCCTAAGCAGAGAGGCTAACTAAATTAAACATGGTGTATAAATATAGCTATTCGGTTCGCAACTGACTTGGTTAATCATATCATTGAACACAGTGACAGTGACTTTCAGTTTCCTACAGGAAAACTAAAGGATCTGACAGACCTGTAAGAAAATGCGGCAGCTTAGCTGGGGAAGGGAACAAGGACCATGTAGAGTGTTGTTCACATCACGATCAACATAAGTGCTTCTGCTTCCAGCTGGGTGCCATGTCAGGCATGTTCGACCCAATTAAGTCAACCCAGTGGGAGGATTTGCATCTGGACGGAGTGCTAGGGGGAAAGGGTTGACCGCTTTCCCCCCAAAAGACTCCACAAAATTCTTGTTTGTTCCATGTCTGGGAAAGAATTAAGACACCCTCCCCCCCCACCCCCGGTGGTATCATGCCAGTTCAGATTGTGGGACAGAAAGCAGTTGTTTTTTACCGAATTACAGAGGAGGCAGGAGCTCATTCACAGAACAGCTTGGTTTTTATTATTGTTAGCTTGTCCAAGATATGTCTGGGTTGGGAGTGGAGAAGGAGAAACTTAATTAAGGAAATAATGGGATGTGGGTTGTCCTTAACCTGTTGGGCTAAATAAAACAGCTGCAAAATGGAAAAAAAAAAACCCTGAGAATCAGTGATTACTCTGGTGATTATGATAAGAACTGAAATTGCTTACTATTTGTTCTCTGGTGGCCCACCAAAAGATATTGGAAACATCAGCCTCTGTTTTTAGAATCACTAAAGTTTCCTGTTATGTTTGAATCTAGGGAGCCCTGGTTAGTTCGGTAAGAGGTTGGACTTTATCCTGGCTTTTTCCCACCTGATATTCTCCAGATGTGTTGGGTTTCAGTTCCAGAATTCCTCCCAGCATCTCAAGAGAGCCAGGTTGGGGGAAATCCCTGTTTCCCATAGTTGTTACCTCTTTTGCTTTCCCAATCCATGGCTTCCTTTTCCCTCCATCGTGCCTTTTTTATATTAGGAGAATCCGGCCTGCTTGACCTCATCCAGACTAAAACTCCCATAATCCATGATGGGCATTGTGAAGGTTGTTTGATATTTCTGTCTCTCCCCTCTCCACGTGAGAGCTCCGTTCTTCATCCTTGATAGCATGCAGTGCCCTAACTTTCCTAACAATTCACACAAAATGCAGATGGACTCTTCCATATGACTAGTTGGCACTAATTGCATTGGCATGTAAAGAAGAAGATGCCAGAAATCTTGATAAGTAATAGCAACTTCTTCTCTTATGGTGGCTCTGGTGGTTTTAATCAAAAGCAAAGTGGATCCCACAGGTTTCCATGGGTCCATTCCTGACTTAGCAAACTATATTGTGAGTACATTGCAATCCATTGCAAGTAATGCATTTCTTCACACAGGGAGATGATCTGACAGGAAAGGTAGAGCTTCCTTAAGCATCCAAAGCTGACTATGTGATGAAGGATTTCCAAAGAAGCCAATTTAAACTAGGTTTATGAAACCTGGCTATTTGAAGGAGCGCTGTCATAAACAAAGAGCTTGGATATTGCTTAAAGCTCTACAGCACCTGTTGATGTTCTGAGCAAATGTAGTTTGTTCATATTGAGATTTGTTAAATGATGGGTGAATATGGTCATTGAATCCAGAAGAGGAGTTTCAGTGCAAATGTTGCGACATGTTCTACTGATTAATGAAATTTAGTAGACCTTACATTTTCTAGAAAAGATAAGAACTGGAAATAGGGATAGAGCACCAAGCCATGATTTGTATCAGCCAAATTTGTTGAATAAGCCATAGTTGTTAAGTACCAGCAGAAAAAGGTTAAGATACCCTCAAACTTTCAATCAACTGTTTGGGTTTTTGACAACAATAGGAAAATGATTTGCCATTGTCATCTTCTGGGATGTCCTTTGAACTTCCCAATATAGTCCTGGGATTTTTCTGGTGGTCTGCCATGCAAATGGTTAACCACAAACTAAAAGCACCATGGTTGGATTCACACTCCATGCCAAAACAAACACAAGCCAAATTATGATGTAGCGTGTTGAGTAAACCAGCTAATTATGGCTTACTTGACAAACCATGCAGTATCACAATCCTGGAAACAGATGTGACTGCTGTGTCCCTGCTGAAGTGATGCCTTTGCACTCCTGCGTGCTCCAGAGTCCCTTTTCAGAGTCAAATTGGAAGCACTACATGGCCCTAGAGCAGTGTTTCTCAACCTCAGCAACTTTCAGATGGGTGGACTTCAAGTCCCAGAATTCCCCAGCCAGCATGAGACAAACTGCCCTCGAGTACGCATAAATATGCAAAATAGATGAAAGCAGGCTCTCGTTTTTTTACATTCAGAGTCCAGGTAACATCCCACAATCTCTGTTCCCAGGTTATCCAGCAGCTGCTGGGTTTCACTTGGAATGTTAGTCAGGCTGCAGACAGTTGGAAAATAGAAGCCGGCGAGACGGGATCTAATTGCTCCATGCGCGAGTGATTTCTCAATTGTGATTTGTTTTCAAGCAGTTTCTGTAAGTGGGTAGGGGGGCTCTGTAAGAGGGGAGGGGAGCGATGCCCAGACAGCTCTACCCCCTACAGCTTTTTCAGCTCAGTCCAGCTGGAAATTGAACTGGGAGGTCAGATGCCCAGGGAATGGGATGGACCATCAGCTCAAAAGTGGAGCATGTGTTCACCTGCACCTCCAGTCCAAACATTGGTTAAAAGGTAGCCCCTTTCTGAGATCCTTGAGAGCTAGAGCATGCTGGGATTGCTCCAAGCCATTTATTGGTTTTGCTCGGTGGTTCGGTGGTTATGAAAAGCCAGGCACTATGATGTATAAACCTTAGTTTGTGAGCCTAGCATGTTTATGGCTTAGCATTAGTAGGCTAAGCTGCATTAGTGGCTTAGCCAGTGAGCTGTGATTTAAAAAAACATGGCTTAGTGTGAAGCTGAGTGAAAGCATAGATCCTGAGTCTGGATTAGGCATATCTCCACATGTTTATACAAAGTATGTTGCATTTGAAGGAATAGTATTTTACTGAAAATTGATCTTAGGAGAAGTTCCTTCTTCAGCAATGATGTCTTTCGTTCCCCAGTAAGCAATAACTCATCCTCCCCAGGTCTGTAATTAACTGCTGGGAGATCTTTTGGTGTAGTGGAGGAAATTAGCCTGTGGAGGTAAACATCTGTCTTACTTGTCAAGGAATTCCGTCACACACCCATTTCCATCTTTGAAGCTTTGTCTTTGGCCTCCTTGGGTTCAGTGCTGTTTCCCCTTTGGAAAATCTCTCCCATCTGCCTTGGCTCAGGAGGCAGGGCCCTCTTCCTTGAAGATTTCCCTTGAAGACCACAGTACTCTTGGAGGGGGACCTGTTTGGAGGATAACTTTGGAAGTAGTTCATCCAACCTGATTCTGATAAGAATATAAGAACATAAGCAGTGCTGTGCTGGATTGGACCCTGGCCCATCAGATCTAATCCAGCAGTCTGTTCTCATAGTGGCCAGCCAACTGCACAAGGAGGCCTACTAGTCTCCCACAGATGGCCTTCGGAGGCAGTCCCACTGACATCAAGGTTAATGCTGTAGCTATTGATCCCTGTGACTTCCATGAATCAATCCAACCTTTTTTGAAGCTGGCCAAGCTGGTAGCCAGCACCACATCTCATGGTAAATGATGATGTTGCAGTCATTATTGTAGTGCAAAGAATGGCAAATTGCAGCTCCAGAGTCCCAGTGACTTCCCAAAGCCTTTGGTCTCCCCAGAGCCCTTCCCCCCAAATGCCCACCACATTGTAAGTTTAATGGCACAGAAATATTTGAGCAATATTCATGTGAACTGCAGTTTAAGTCACTTTCAAATAAATTAAATCATTTGATAAGTTAGTGATCACGGACCCAAAATGTACACAACACTATCTACATTCAGAAACTTAAGTCAGTGTATTAAAAATGGGTTCTACCAAGTATTCAGTGTATAATTCAGATTTTGGAAGTCAGTTGTTCTTCCAGTGGACTTCCAGCAATAAAGAGATGGAAGTTTGTATACCAGATCTGTTTTTGCTTATTAATGTCAGCGTGTGATTTATTTTTCTTTGCTGTAAAATCAACTAGTGCCTGTTCCCAGAGCAGAATACGAGGCATCTGTGGATTTTTCAGAGCTTCCAAAATACAGAGTTTTCTAAAAATGATTTGGTTTTGCCATTCATCACAATCTGTGTGGTCCATAAGATTTGACAGTTACTAAATGTTATTGCTGGGAATGTCCCTAAAATGGATTTCTAGAAACTAGTCAGATCCCATAGGACATCTTTTTTTTTTTTTCCTGGTTCCACCTACTGGTGTGCCTGGGTCCCGTTTACTTGGCGGAAAATAGTCCCTGGCATGACACTCAAAGGCTTTAATGAAGCACAACACTGCTAGGGTGGCTTGACAGACATTTCCGAAAGATCTGTTGCTTTGTTCCTCTCCCTCCCTTCCCCATAGGGAGTGAATTGTGTTGGAGGAAAATCTTACACTGCAGTGTCACTACACAATCTTGTAGCAGTTCAGAATTCCCTGTGCAGTGTAGCTTGAGAGAAGAGGATTCTTTTACTTTCTCTAAGCATTGCTCTCTGGAAATGGGGTCAGAGAGCATTTCAGGTGACGTGGCATGCATGCATATGCCAAGCCAGGCGCTAGGTTAGTGCTGGCATTGTTGCTCGATTTGTCATGGCTCTTGGTTTCTGCAGAACGTCTATACAGCTGCAGAATCCCAGAAGCGATGTAAAAGAGCAGAACCAACGAGGGAGCTCGCCTTGGATGTAAACTGGGCATCAGAAGGTTCTGCTGTGTTTTGATCATTGTTCCAAACAATGCCACACGAGCTCACATTTTCTTGCTGTAGGTGATAGAAGAAAGGTAACGTATTAGCTTGCTCAAACGACATAGCTCTGAAGTCTGCACATGTCGACACAGAAGCGGGTCATCTCCAGAAGCTGTGCCACAATGGGACGCTTAGTGAGAGCAGCAGGCTTGGTCACGTTTGCCTTTGGCAAGAGCCCCAGGCAGACCTCTCTTTGCTACTGAAGGTGAAGTTAGAAAATCAGAGCTGGCAAGCAGCAAGATCTGACAAGCTTCTGGTTAGAAAGCTACATCTCCCTGACCAATTAAAATCTGGCCATTCTCTACAGGATGGGAAGGGAGCATGTTGGGGAGTTTTCTCCAGGCAGAAAAATAGCCAATAAATACTTCCAGAACGTTAAAGCCACTGTGATATAGTGGTTAAGATGTTGAACTAGGAGTGAGGAGGGGGACTTCTAGTGAACTTCTAGTGAAGAGGGACTAGAACCCCAATTCTAGTCCCCCTTCAGTCATGGAAGCTTTCTTGGGGACTTTGGGGCAGTCTCTCCCGCTCAGGCCAAGGGCCAGTGTGAGGTAGTGGTGAAGGTGCTGGACTAGGAGTGGTGAGACCCAGGTTCAAGTCCACCTTCTGCTATGGAAGCTCACTGAATGACTTTGGTCCTGTCCCTCCCTCTCAGCCCAGCCTATTTCACAGTGTGGTTGTTGTCAGGGAGGAAACAGGACTTGTATTATGTTAGATATAAGCACATGCCAAATGCAAATGCTGGAGATCTTGGAGCATTTATGTTTAAGTAATCTCTAATCTCTAAAAAAAAAAGTCTGCATTATTGTTTTCTCCTAAATTTGGCCGGCTGTGAATGTTATCCTTGGATAGTTGGGTCAGCTGACAGTGCCAGTGGCTTAACTCATACTCCAAAGGAAAATAAATCTTAAACCTTCTTAGGAGAATCGTGGCAAATGATTGATTGGAGAATCAGGATTCAGTCCTGTACCCATTTCCCTGGAAACAAGTCTCATCATATTCAGCGGAAGCATCTGGTAGTGCTGTTGGCTCGATTTTGCTTTAGGGTGTTGAGCGAACCTAATCTTCGTAGTTTCTAAGCCATGACTGATGGCTTTAGGGTGTTGTGTGAACTGCAGAGGTGGATTTTTTTTTTTTTTGGATCAACTGTTATTCAGTGGCTTAGCAAATGTGTCAAGGAGGCCCTTGGGAAGGCTGAATTCACCAATCTTGCAATCTTCAGATTGATTAGGAGTGAAGTTTTGGAATTCCCAGCCTGCATCGCATTGGGTAGGAATTCTGAAGGTTATAGTCCCAACAAACTTTGTAAATGCCTCTTGGCGAGTTCCACAGTAAGTTTCCGTTTTCTTTCCTCTTGGCATTAAGCTTAGTTAGGGTGTTCCTCCCCACGTTCTCAGGGCAGCATCCTCTGAGGAAGACAGATGACCACTGTGAATTTTTGTCTGTTCCCTCTCACACCATGACTAGCAACGCCTCCTCCAGCCAGGGGCATCTCTTCCTAACCCTGATGACACCAACCTGAACAAATGTGCATTGTGATCTCTCAGCCCAAACTTTTGCCCCTTTGCCACGCAATTACAAAGGGACGGAGTTTGCGTGGTGATGCACTTCTCATCACTCGGCCTGCCTTGCCTTTCTGTGGATGTTGGTGCTTCAAGCCATAATTTCTGATTTTTGTTTTTCCACTCAGTGGCAAAACATCACATTGTATAATTCATCTTCCCTAATCAACACGTACTATCCCCAGTATTCTTTCTGTTTCATCAAAGGGGGTGGGGATTTTGGTCTCTTCCTCACCTGCAGCTCACTTCCAAAGGAGACACGGCCAGGCTTCTGGCAGGTAGCAATCTCCGTCAGCATGCTTAACCAAGCCTTTGCTGGCCTGTGCTTTAGTTTATTTTTAAAACTTCAGCCTTAAGATAAAACAAACAGCCCATCGCTGAGTAAACCCCGCTGCAGAAGCTGCCTCCTCCTGCCTGGCCTCCCATTCTCTCCCTGTGTTGGGCCATCCTTGCTAAAGCTTGTAAATCATGTTCGATCCTTGGAGAAGCAGTCCTGCGTGGGGTGAAGGAGAGACGGGAACAGGAGGTGGGGCAGCCCGGCCTCTGGATGACCTTGGCAGGGAGCGCATTTCTCATTCAATTCACTGGGGAAGCCGGTGGATGAAAGGGCGGGGTGGGAAGCCGATGCGCGTGATTAGGAGGAATCTGTTATGGCCTGAAATTGCCTGGCGATAATCAGATACGATAATCAGACACCAGAAGAGACAGCAGTTGTTCCTTCCAAGCTCACCTTCTTCTAGGAAGAACTAGTGAGAGAGCTCTCTTCTCCTTTCCAGTTTCCCTTTTCTGAATCATCTGGGAAGGGAGGGAGGGAGGGGAGAGGAAGGAAGAAAGGAAGGAGAGAGAAAGGGAGGGAGGGAAGGAAGGAAGAGGGAAGGAAGGAAGGAAGGAGGGGGAGGGAGGGAAGGAAGGGGAGGGAGGGAAGGAAGGAAGGAAGGAGGAGGAGGGGGAGGGAGGGAGGCGAGAGGAAGGGAGGGAGGGAAGGAAGGAAGAGGGAGGGAGGGAAGGAAGGAAGGAGGGGGAGGGAGGGAGGGAGGTGAGAGGGAAGGAAGAAAGGAAAGAGAGAGAAAGGAAGGAGAGAGAAAGGGAGGGAGGGAGGGAGGAAGGAAGGAAGGAAGGAAGGAAGGAAGGAAGGAAGGAAGGAAGGAAGGAAGGAAGGAAGGGCTAATTTATGGAGCCGTAAGGTTGTGGTTTAGCTTGGGCTTAAACCCTGTATAACCCCAGCTGCTGAGATTAAAAAAAACATATTTTATGGGGTAGAGTAGTATGATATGAGAACCCAGTCAGTCGTGGCATCGTTAGCAAACCATGCCTACGCGCAGCGTATAAACTAGTCAGTATATGTCATGCCGTTTCCAGCTTCAGATGGAATCCGTGGGAAGGTCCCACCTCTGCTTTACGTGCGATGCCCATAAAAAAATAGGGTTTGGATTGCACAGCCATGCCTGCCCTTTTGACTTGTTTGATTGCCCCTGGGTGGAATAGTCACATTACACGATGCTTCTTCACATTTAAAAAAGATCCCCTTGATGAAAGATAGGAGGGAAAATAGAATACAGTACATCAGAACTCATTAGATTACAGTGCATTAGATCTCATAGGTGTGTTAGATACCTTCTGGCAGGGCGTTTAGAATAAAATAGTGGCACTTTTATTGCTGTGTTTAGAAGCATTACCTATAGCAGGGTTTCTCAACCTTGGCAACTTGAAGACGTGTGGACTTCAACTCCCAGAATTCCCTAGCCAGCATATGCTGGCTGGGGAATTCTGGGAGTTGAAGTCCACACGTCTTCAAGTTGCCAAGGTTGGGAAACCCTGACCTATAGGGTGGGATAAGGTATACACTTTATGTTCAAAAAGTTTGAGGTTTGGTAATATGGCAGGGGAGCCCTGAAAAAACAGTTGTTCATCAGAATCTCATATTTATGTTAGTTATTTATAATTAGATTTTTATTTTGCTTTTAGTTTTGATTTACTCAAGGCAGTCTACATACCTAATACTCCTGCTTCCTATTTTTCCCACAATGACAGCCTTGTGAGGTGGGCTAGGCGGAGAGAGTGTGGCTGGCCCAAAGTCACCCAGTTGCCTTCTGTGCCTAAGTGAGGACTAAGGACTCAGTCTCTTGGTTTCTGCCCCAGCACCTTAATCACTGCACGAAATTGTCTCTCATATGAGTCAAATTTCCTCTGTCCCCATGTCCTATCCTAACATCTGGCTGCCCAGTCCCAACATTTGGGCCTCCCAAATCCCCCTTGTCTCTACTTTGATTAGGAGCTCTGCCGTATTTTAGGATGAATCCAGGTCTCTAGACCATATCAGCAAATTTCCAGCGTTGGGAATCCCAATCTTGAAATGACCTTTGCCCGAGATCTTTCCTTCTGTTTTGGTTTACTGTACTTCATTTTTCTTGGAATTTATCTGTTGTAAGTCTCTGTTCTTTTCCATTCCTTGTGTCTTTTCCCTTCATTTGGTGCTGAGCAGTCATTTTCAACCTTCTGGACTCTAAGCGTGTGTGTTTCGCAGGCCGACAAGGTGCATGCATTATGTCTTTCATAGCACCACATGTGGATTTGACAGCCCTAAAAATAGCCTTCTAGAAGCCTGTCCGTATAGCTCAGCTTTTCTCCTGGTTGTTCCGTAGTGCAAATCATGTGTTTAAACTTTGGCCATTGTTTGGCAGCCTAGTCAGAGGCCCCAGGAGGAGGGACGAGGACAGGAGGACGTCTTTTCCTAGTCGAGCCGTCCAGAACGGTCTTGCTGAGGAAATTCATGGGAATGGAGCAGAACTGGTTTTAAAAGCAATGCCGGTCAGCCCCCTTTTCCGGAAAACGCCTCCTTTGCAACGGGCCGATTGGAATTCTGAACTTTGCATTTACTTGATCTCCTCTGCGCCAGTTTTCTTCAACCTCCTGACCATTTCTGTCTCTAACCGAATTTTCATCTGGGGTGCTAATGCACGATGTATTCTCCTTTTTATCTGGGTTTCTTTCGGAGATGAGTAAAATCCTACATTTGTGTCTACAGCTTGTGCTGTTGAATGTAGGGATCGCTGCAGATACTCTGGGTAAAGTTTAGCATTGGAAAAATAGAACTATGACTCTGGACAGTTGGGTTCAAAATGTGGCCCTAGCAAAAAGGTTAACCCACGCTCTTGGGTTTCATTCCGATCAAGTAAAAGCCAACACTGTTTTTACACATATCCGATTTGATAGTTTCTAACAAGCTGGGAAATTATAGCTGCCCCCCACTGGTTGAATATATTAATATGTGGAAAGAATATTAAGCCAATATTAATGTTTGTGATCCTTTTATAAAATATATATATGTATCTGCTTGTGTATATGGATGTTGTAAAATTCGTAATTTAGTTAAAAGTATTTTTAAAATACCTAAAAAAGTCTTATACGACTTAGAGTGCAGTCTTTTTCCAATTTCCTTGGGAGTACAGGTCATCCTCAGTTAACAACTGCTCGCTTAGCAACCGTTCAGAGCTACAACGGCATTGAAAGAGTGGTGGTTATGACCGGTCCTCGGAGTTCTGGCCATCCCAGCACCCCAGTGGTCATGTGATCGTGATCTGGGCACTTGGCAACCAGCTTGCACTTCTGACTGGTTGCAGTGCCCTGCAATCACAGGATCACTATTTGTGACCTTCCTTGCTGGCTTTCCCAGAAAGTCAATGGGGAAGCCAGCAGGGAAGGTCACAAGTTGCTTGGGTAAGTCTCCCCCACCCGCACACCCTCCCCTAGCCCCTCTGTGCCTTGTGCTGTGCCTTGCCGACCAGCCGCATACCCTCATGCACCCTTCCTAAGCCTCGCTGCACTCACGCCACCCTCCCTGACCACTCACATATCCTCTCCCACCCGGCAGCAACCGCTTACCTGCCCGCTGGCCTGCTTGCAATCTGCCTGGGACTTGCAACTTCCTGCCAGCTTCCCCACTAACTTTGGTTGTTGGAAGCCGGCAGGAACTTGCGAGGCTTGCTTAATGACCCATGATCCATGCTTAACAACAGCAACAGGACTGCAGGAATTGCGGTCGCTAAGCGATGCGGTCGTGTGACATTGCATTTTATGACCGCATCGCTTAACGGCCGAAATTCAGGCCCCAATTGCTGTCATAACTGTGAGTCCAACTGAGCAGTGGAATTAATTTTTTAAATAGACCTGTATGGGGTTGTGTTGCTACTATATATGCGGTGAAATGAGGCTCAGAGTCCAATGAAACTGAATCACTTTGGGGTATACGTTGAGGTTGCCACATCTTTGAGCATTTCATAAATGCAGCAGCTTGAGAATCACTACTATGGGGAGGAGTAGGCTGGAGTGAGCTGAACTCCAACCTTCTGCTAACTGGGAGATGTTAAATATAACAAAACAATTTTTAAAAAGAAGGAAATGTAACATTCCCACCAATAGTATTCTGCAGCAGGTGCCCATGTACAACTTGGAGTTGTCTGAAGTTTACTGTGGGATTCATATTTCAGTTCCTCGTTTGTGATTGTCAGAGGCTGGAGAATCTCTCCAAGTGTTGGTGAACTACAACTTCACTATCCTCTGCTGTTGGCCCTGCTTCCCAGGGATGCTGGTTCAGGAACAACTGGAGGACCATAGACTCTTCTAGAGCCTCCTTGGACTCTTTCCTATTTAATTATCCTAAAATGGCTGCTTTGATTGGAAATAATTATTTCCTTTGAGGAGAGTGATGCCTACACCTAGAGATACGTGAGATGGAGTAATCCATGGCTTATTTGGGATACTGAATTATTAAACATTAGGCCTTTATCAACTGAGCTTTGCTTTGAACACTTCTGCAAATAAGGAACTGTAGCAGGTAGATGTTCCAGATATTGCTGAAGAACAACTCCTAGTAACTCCCACCATTGGTTAAATTTGATAAGGTGGTTGGGAAATGTAAATCTAGGATGCTACAAGCTGTCTCTGAACTAGAGTGGCAAGTGACAACACACCACTGTCTGAGTTCCTATAACTTGATAACTGAGCTAATTGTTGGGCTGGGTTTGCATCGCACACACTTAACAAAAAGGCCAAGCTGCATTCACACAACACGCTGATCTTGGTTTATTTTAACCTTGATTAGAGTTTTTGCACATTGCCAAATCCTGCCCATTTGGTTAGTTTATGATTCAGTGCAATGTATCAAGCCCTAAAATGGATTTGTTTAGTTAAGCTTGTTCAAATTCTGTCTTGTATATCCATTTATCCTGGTCCGGGTCAGTGTCTGGCGTTCAGGAAGCCTTCCACCCAAAGGCCATGTTACTAAAATGTTATGCTGGGTAACATTTCTCTGGGAATTTATAGGCAGTTTGAAACTGAAGGCGGATGTTGAAAGGTGTAGGTTTGTTTATTAGTAACACACTCTGAGGATTACTGATAGCAGGAAGTAATTTCTCTTTTCTCTCCTACCACCACTGCTGTGGTTTTTTAAAACATATATTTAAAAAAAAATACAGTAGAGATAAGCAAAGTAAGAGCTGATGGCAATTACAAAATCAGGAAGGATGAACACAAAGGAGCTACTTTGAACTTGCATCAGATGGGTGCCCCAAATCAGGATGATCTACACTGGGCCGTCCTTTAGATGTGGTTGAGCTACAACTGCTAACATCTCTCAACATTGGTGTCACATTCAGCAAGATCTGGAGAGCCTGGTTGGTCTACACTTACTCTACACTGAAGCTTTGAGAGTAGAATCTTCCCCATTTTTACCTAGAGGAGCCGGATCGAAGCTAAACCCTTTGTATGCAAAACATATCCTTTGCAATGGAGGTAGAGTTTCTCTTCACATCATGTCTTATCCATGGGTAACTTAAACCAATCCAATTTTCTGAGCTCACACAATACACTGAATCATAAACTAATTAAATCGGCCTAATTTGTTTTTTGAAAAAAGAAGCTAAAATGTGGTTTGAACATCGCTGGTCCTACAAGCTTGGTTTTCCGATGTAGTAGCAAGGAAAAGAAATTGATCAAGAAGAAACAGGAGTTATGTAGTTTTCTCCAGAAATACTTTATAGGAGAATCAACATGGGATGACAATGAATTTCAATAAACCTAGGAAAAAAGCCAGTTGGCATGAAAGAAAATGGGTTTGACAGAACGCTAACACATAAAATCAGCATAGCCCTCCTGGATTACATCAAGGCGTAATTCACCCTAGTTCTGCATTTTGTTTTGGGCTGTGGCTAACCTGATGCCTCTGGAGTTCTTGTAGACAGACATGGAAGCAGAACTTCTGTGTCCCCTATAGACGTTTGAAGGCATGCTGACCCCAACCTGGAGGGAATAGTTGTCAAGACCAAGGGTCTTTGATAAATGTGTCCTCGATGAGTTTATCCAATCCCCTCTTAAAGCCATCTGACTTATGGTGATTGCCATGTCTTGTAGTAATGAATTCTACAACTTAATAATGCACTGTGTGGAAAGGTGCTTTGTGCAAAAATTCCAAACTAAAGAATCCCATTATTTCCTTTTCTCATCAGGAACGGGTGTGAGCCCCTTGATACTTTTAATTGTCCCTTTCTGTACTTACTCCAGCCCTACTGCATCCTTTTTCAAAGGTGGTAACAAGCACTGCATCCAGTGCTCCAGATTTCAGATGTACGATATCTTTCTATGAGGATCTTATAATGTTGGCAGTTTTATTTTTAACCCCTTTCTGTTTCCTAATAATTTATTAGCATGGAATGTTCACAGCTGGTTCACACCAAAATATTGTCTTCACTAATTGTCCACTGTGACCCCCAGATCTTTTTCCTGGTTAGTTATAGACAGCTCAGTATTTATGCGAAATTGGGAGGTTTTCCCCAATGTGCATCATTTTACATTTACTTAAATTGAAGTGCATTCCCATTTGGCTGGCCATTCACACAGTTTAGCAAGAGATCATTCTGGAGCTTTTCACAATCACCTTTTGGTTTTTACTCTTCTGAATAGCTTAGTGTTTTCCACAAACGTGGTCAGCTTTCTGATTGTTCCTAAAACAGGATCATTTAAACCACTAATCCCAACAAAGTTTCTTAGGCACCCCACTTATTACTCCATTCCATTGAGAAAATTCCCCTTTTATTCCTACTTTTTGTTTTCTGTTTTTTTTTTTTAATCAGTTAGCAATCTGTAAAAACAGGGTTCCTCCACCTCAGCAACTTTAAGATGGATGGACTTCAACTCCCAGAATTCCCCAGCCAGCATGGCTGGCTGGGGAATTCTGGGAGTTGAAGTCCACTCATCTTAAAGTTGCTGAGGTGGAGGAACCCTGTGTAAAAGGATCCTCTTATCCCATGGCAGTTAAGTATGTTCAAGAGCCTTTGATGAGGAATTCTGTCAAAAGTTTTTTGAAAATCCAAGTATACAGTTTAAACAAGGTTATCTCTGTCCATGTGCCTAATGACAGAAAATCACCTGAAACCTTAGGATCTCACTCAAAATCTTGGGAGATTTTGGCAATTTATGATAAAAAGATTGGCGGGGGTTCTTCCGAACAGAATTTCAAGGTGCCCTTTGCTACCAGCCCCTCTTAAACCGTGTGATCTTTGAATTCTGCAGGTAATCGCTGTGTCATATCCTAGTAGAGGAAGAGGCCTATTTGGCAGATCTAGGTTGAGTCCAAAGAATATAACTTCCAAGAGATCTTGGGAAAAATTTGAACAGTGGCTTATCATTTCTGAAACAAACCAAAAAATCTCATGGTAAATCGACTACATTGCTAGTATCAGGAGTAGTGCTTAGGAATAACTGGCCCGTTTCTATTTTGGATTCTGTTTCCACAAAGTAATTCTAATATGAGTGCAGCTGATAATCATGGTTATGTGTAGATGTCTGTATCTGCAACCAACTTTCTAGAACATGGCCCTGTTTGTTCTAAATGCTGCCTTATATTCTATTTCCTATGGTTGCACCCAATTTCTTTGTGGCTTTCTTAATTGGTGCCTCTTTCCAAGATCTCATCTGCTCTTGAAGCCTAAGTGTCTAAGCAAGAAACAAGAAAGAAGGTCCATTTTCAAATCTTACCTTAGCCAAGTCCTTGGTAGGTCATCTTGCACAAGCCAGTAATAACTTCAGTTCCTATTCATATATGAAATATGAAAATAATACTTGCCTAGTTTATTAGGAATGCTGTATGGATTATAATGTTAAGTTTGGGTGTTCAGGTCATAATAAGACATGGTTTGTTAAATAAGCCCTGGTGGCTGGGTGTCCATGTAACACAAAGTCATTTTTGAGAGCATCTGGTGGACTTGCTGACAAAATGGCTGCCATGGGAGACTTGCGTATTTACAAAATGGCTGCCATGGCAGACTTGGTCAGTCACAAAGCACCTGCTGACCAGAAGGCAAACTAATCCCAAGGAACTCTCTATCACCCTCTGGGACCTTTATGAGACTCAGAAGCATTTCTGCATATGATGCTGAAGGTTGGTGGTTTGCTTTGCAAGATTCCAACTTCCTGTTCAGTTTAAGAGGGTGTTGTTTTTTTTTAAAGAAAATCAGCTGGGGCAGGGAGTCGAATGCACACACAGAAAGGTGACTGGGGACACCTTTTCTGTACTGAGCCATATGCTGTATGTGGAATGTTCTAGAAGCTCTAAAGTGTTCTTCAGCTGATGAGTTCTCACATCTCTCTCTCTTTCCTCCACTTCCAATTTTTGTTTGTTTAGCAGTTGCTGCAGGCACTTACCTGCCACCCCTCCAGCAGGTATTTCAAGCTCCTCGCCGGCCTGGGATAGGAACTGTTGGGAAGCCCATCAAACTCTTGGCCAACTACTTTGAGGTAGACATTCCCAAAATTGATGTCTATCACTATGAAGTTGACATCAAGCCAGACAAGTGTCCCCGCAGAGTCAACAGGTAAGGCAAGTATTAGCATTTAGCCATTTCTTCTTCTCTCCAGCCCTCACTATAACCCTCAGCTGAACATGTTCCTCATGTTCTAGAGGAAGAACCTGTGGGCTGGGAGGGGGCAGGAAGAGAGAAAGGCACGTAGAATCATTCCTTCCTATCTGTTGCCAAGTTTTGAGAAGCCCCATTTCTTGGCAAGCTGTTTCAGCCTACCTGGCTACTTGGCACTCTTCAACCTGGCTATGACTGGAACTGCTGTTCTTGCTTAGGCTGGTGGGAGTGAGATGAATTTTTTGATGCCCCCTCTCCTGTTAAACAGTGTGTTGTATGTCCCTTCTCCTCCCTCATCATCTCCGGTCATGCCTTGGTGGCTCAGGAGAAAACAGAGCCTTGATCTTCATCCCCGGTCAGTTTACAGCAGCTGGGTGGAGTTGGCTGGGATCCCAGGCTTTTAAAATAGCTGCTCTTAGACAGTTGGGCTGCCATTTAAATACTCTTCTTCCTGTAGTCTTAAACGTGGGAGGGTCAGAGATGTGAGAGGAGCCTATGCTAAAGCATGAAGCTTCTCACAGCTTTTTGAAATCCTGGAGTTGGGAGAGCCATGGAGGTCTTTGATTCCAGCCCCCTGTTCAGTGCAGGAATCTAATTTAAAGTATCTCTCATGGGCGCTTTCCTTGACTGGATGTGGTCCAGCAAAGGCTCGACAGTTCCTCGACGGTCAAACTGCCTTTATTTTTAGTACATTTGTCTTTATCTGCCTTCCTCCACCAAGTCCTGTGACAGCTTGTAGGGAGGCTGGGAAAGGAGTGGAAGGGAGGTTAGAGATAAACAACCAAGAGATGGAAGGTGAGTCCGTTGGAAGCTTATTTCATAAACGGCGATTCAGTCCAGGTGGCAGGAAACCTGGGAAGAAGAGATACCAAAGATTCAAAAAGACGTCATCCCAGTGTTTTTCAAACTTGACAACTTGAAGACGTGTGGACCTCAGCTCTCCGAGTTCCCCAGCCAGCAGTATCTGGAAAACAGGGGAGTCAAAAAAGCAAGAGGGCAACTGCAACTGCATGATGTAAGTTGCATACCCTTTTGAGTTTTTGGACATCCCCTGCTGAAAAATCACACTTTGCCAACCCAATTTAATGCAATTTATTATATTTAATATATTTGACTGTTAATGCATTGAATATATTTGACTATTACTTGACCAAATGGTCCCTAGCTGGTCCAGTCAGATAAGTTGGACTTTATCTTTCTGAATCTGAAGACAGTTTGGCCCATGATTGTGCTGGTTGGGTTTTATATGAATTGAAATCCCATGTTAACTGCAGGAGACTGAGAATCAGCGTTGTAGAGCTGGAAGGGATCACAAGGCCCATCTAGACCAGTGTTTCTCAACCGTGGCAACTTGAAGATGTGTGGACTTCAACTCCCAGAATTCCCTAGTCAGCCAAGCTGGGAATTCTGGGAGTTGAAATCCACACATCTTCAAGTTGCCAAGGTTGAGAAACACTGGTCTAGACCGACCCTTTACAATGTTCAGGAACATCAAGGTGAGAAGTGAAGTGAGAGGTGATTGTCCAACCTCTTCTTAAAAACTTCCAGAGATGGAAAATCTATAACTTCTATAGGTGGACTATGAGTAAGGGAAGAACGTTTCAGATAAATATATTAAAACCTCAGCCCCACTAGTTAATTTATATTTGGTACACCTTTTTCAACAAGTTTTACTCTTGTTTGAACCTTTTTTCTTTCCAACCTCATCCTTTCAAGTTAATCTTTGCAGCCATGTTAGAAAACCTAGGGATATCCCTCTTTTTCTGAAACAGGCCAAATGTCTTACAAAAACGAAATTCTGCAGCAGCATTAAAAAACCAGCAGGATTTGGTCTGCAAGATCACAACAGCACTCCTCAGTGACCCTGCCATGTGAGAGAAGTACAACGGCCATCCAAATTATTGATCAGCAGTGCAGACCTTGTAGATGAAACACACTTGTTTGGTCTTAGCTGAGCCAATTTCATGCACAACAGGCAATTGTGTTAAGCCTGCTTTAGGTCAAAGCCCTGAGTTTCTTGACTTGTGACTTGAGAAATAGTGAATTTGTCCTGTGACTCTCAAATGACTGCCCCACAAGCTGGTTCTAAACACTTTAGTTTCCTAGCAGAATTATGCTTAAGTCTCTTTTTCTAGCTGCTTCTTTTTCTTTCCTCCTCTCCCCGTCCGATGTCTGTCTGTTGCTTTTTTTTTTTTTTTTTTTTTGCAGGGAGGTTGTGGAATATATGGTGCAACACTTCAAACCTCAGATCTTTGGAGACCGGAAGCCGGTGTACGATGGAAAGAAGAACATCTATACTGTCACTGCTCTGCCTATTGGAAATGAAAGGGTAAGAAGATAAAAGACAGGGGAGTGCAAAACTTTTCAGATTCAAAATGGGTTGTTCTAACAGAACAGGAAGTGTCCCGCCTCTGTTCTGAATGTACTGGAGCTTGAAATGGCTATTTCGAGCTCAAAATATTTCTGGTGTGATCAGAACACTTCTGTAAGTTTGGAACAGTCTGTTTCTAACTCAGAAAGTTATGCATTCAAAATGTTTTGCACACCATTCGAAAACAAGAGGATGAGATAGTGTTCTTCTTCTGAAAGCAGGAAATATATGTATATGTGGAGTCCCAGCCAGGGTGGTATTGTGGTTAAGATGTTGAACTAGGACTAGGTTGACCCACCCAGCCATGGAAACTCCGTGGATGACTTTGGATGAGCCCTCTCACTCTCAGGCCAACTCACTTCACAGGGTGGCTGTGTAGAGAAAGTCAAAGAAGGAAAGGTGAGAGGGAAATCCAACAAATAAATACAGGTAGTCCTTGCTTAACAACTGTTCGTTTAGCAACTGTTCGAAGTTGCGATGGCATTAAAAGTGATTTACGACCAGTGCCCAAAGTTACGACCATCGCAGTGCCCCTGCAGTCACATGATTGCAATCTGGGCGCTTGGCAACCAGCTCACACTTACGATGGTTGCAGTGTCCTGGGGTCATTTGTGACTTTCCCAGCCAGCTTCCGGCAAGCAAAATCAATGGGGAATCATGTGATTTGCTTAACAACCGCCGCAAAAAAGGTTGTAAAATTGGGTCCAGTCACATCATGATTTGCTTAATGACCACATTGCTGAGAGAGCTAAATTCCGGTCCCAATTGTGGTCATTAAGCGAAGACTACCTGTAATAGCATAAATGCTTCCTTGCTGTCTCTTATTTCCAGCACACGGCAGTGATTCAGAATAAACAGTTTTTTTTAAAAAAAGAGAGTTCTAAGTTTAAATTTGTGTTGTTCCAGGAATATGCAGAGCAGTGAGAGCAAGCTAAATTTTGGGATTAAGAGCAGGGAGACAAAAGTTCAAGGGTTAGTCTTGTTTCCTTGCTCCATTGCAGGTTGACTTTGAGGTGACAATTCCAGGGGAAGGCAAAGACCGGATCTTCAAGGTCTCTATTAAGTGGATGGCCATTGTAAGCTGGCGGATGCTCCATGAAGCTCTGGTGAGCGGGCAGATCCCTGTTCCTTTGGAATCTGTCCAGGCCCTTGATGTTGCTATGAGACACCTGGCTTCCATGAGGTAAAATTTGGTTGTTTGGTATTTTTGAAAAATGAATGCCAAGAAAGGGTTCATAACTAGGTTGAGAGGTGTCTGTTACAGTTACTCATGTTTGATAATCCATTGACCTAACATGGCTTTTCTCATGTTGTAGTTTTGAGGGACACCAAGAACAGAGATCAAAAGCCTCTTTGGAACATCATTTCCTAGAATTCTTGGGGGAGGAAAGAACAGAATAAGGGTTTTTATGTATACATTTTACTGAAATGAAATGTGACAAAACCGCAGGTGTTATATAAATGTTTTAATAATTTCTAGATATGGAGACAGGATCTGGGTTTTGCATCCTCTTAGAAGAAGATAAGAGAACTGAGAAAAATGTTCATTCTGTTGTGCCTCAATCTGAATCAGAGTTGTAGGCCTCCATGAGTATGTAACATGGACTAATGTTCCTCATTTCTTATGGTCTTCCCAGGTACACCCCAGTGGGGCGTTCCTTCTTCTCTCCCCCTGAAGGATACTATCACCCCCTGGGAGGAGGTCGGGAGGTATGGTTTGGCTTCCATCAGTCTGTCAGACCTGCCATGTGGAAGATGATGCTCAATATAGATGGTAATAATACTTACACATCTCTGTTAGAAGTAATATCTATCTCCAAATAAGAGTCTGTGAGAAGTTCTCTGTTCTGTCCCTGTGCCAAAGGTTTAGATTAGTTATGATAGCTGGACAGGCATCCCCCGTCTAATATTGTCCAGATGCGTTTCTCAACCTCAGCGACTTTAAGATGTGCAGACTTCATCCTGGTTGGGGGATTCTGGGAGTTGAAGTCCACACATCTTCAAGCTCCTGAGGTTGAGAAACACTGCTAGACATCCATTTCCATAATTCCCAATGAGCAAAATCCAACACACCTGGGGACTGCTGGATGGGAGGAAACTGCACTGGGTCCCCTCATATTTCAGGTTGTATTGCGATGTTTTGTCTTCATAGGCTTAACCCAAAGTTGTTTGACCGCTTGGTAAAAAACTTTGGGAGGTTTTTTGCAAAGAGTGGAGGAAAAAACATTTAATTAAACAACATCAGTAACTGTTCATGTTCTTTGGAGGACTCACAGTGCTTTTAATATGCATTTTTAGAGGGCTTCAGGGGTAAAGTTCTCGGTTTTGATCTGTCAGTCAAGCTCTGTGTGCTACAATCCCATGGGAGCAAGAAGAAGTTTGGATTTCTTTAAGAGTCTCAAATATCATCCCTTATTTTTTGGGAAAAAAAGACATTTGTAGAACTTGTGGTTAAAAAGGGATAAGCCCCCCTGATGAATTTCAGAAGATATGGTTGATTAGCCCTTCTGGAAGTTAGAGAGTAGGCTTTGGTTCCATAGCCATTCACGTTATGGAAGAATAAATTATGCATCTATTATTAAAAGAAATAATTAAAAATATTAAGCACTTAGAGCAGTGTTTCTCAACCTTGGCAGCTTGAAGATGTGTGGACTTCAACTCCCAGAATTCCCCAGCCAGCTATAGGAGTTGAAGTCCACACATCTTCAAGCTGCCAAGGTTGAGAAACACTGGCCTAGAGGAAGGGTTTTCATTAAGAGCATATTGCTGGTACAGTGGTACCTCGGGATACGAACGCCTCTACTAACGAGCTTTTCGGGTTACGACCAGCTCCGGCCGCAAAAATTTACCTCGATGTGCGAACTCCGCCTCGGGGTACGGTCATTTTTCCGCCCTGACACATGGTCCGCGGCCATTTTTCCGCCCCTGACACGTGGTCCGCGGCCATTTTTCCGCCGCGCCGTGTGGCGCCCGGCCATTTTTGCGCCGCGCCCGGCCATTGCCACGCCGCGCCCGGCTGTTTTCCCGCCCCTGACGCGTGGTCCGCGGACGCCAGAACGGATTAATGGTAATTACATTGAACCTTATGGGAAAATTTGCTTCGGGGTGCGACCAAATACGGAGGGCGGAACGGATTAACCGGATTTACATTGAACCCTATGGGGAAATTTCCTTCGGGTTACGACCAACTCGGGATACGCCCAGAGTCACGGAACGGATTAAGTTCGTATCCCGAGGTACCACTGTATTAAGAATTTGAAAAGGTGTAGCAAGAGAATTACGGAGCTAAGATGTCGGTAGGAGTTAGAAAATTGTAGACATACTGCCAGAGCCAAGAATAAGTGTGGACTTTGTCTGCCTGGTTAGCTTTAACAATGGTATTTAAACGGTTGCAAGATCCCTGTTGTAATTTATCTACACCTTTCTCTGCTCGCCCCACCCAGTGTCTGCAACAGCGTTTTACAAGGCCCAGCCTGTGATTGAATTCATGTGTGAAGTCCTGGACATCCGGAACATTGATGAGCAGCCAAAACCTCTGACTGACTCTCAGAGGGTTCGGTTCACAAAGGAAATCAAGGGTAAATAATGAGGGCAGGGGAATTTTGTTTTTTTCAAGATTTTTTATCCCGCCTTTGTTATTTTTATAAATAACTCAAGGCAGCAAACATACCTAATATTCCTTCCTCCTCCTATTTTCCCCACAACAACAACCCTGTGAGGTGGGCTGGGCTGGGAGAAAATGACGGGCCCAAAGTCCCCTGGCCAGTTTTCATGCCCAAGGTAGGACTAGAACTCAGTCTCCTGGTTTCTAGCCTGGGACCTTCACCGCTAGACCAAACTGGCTCTATTTCAGAAAATTTCTCTTTCTGTTTCAGAGAAAACTGCACGGACTTAGCCAGGCAGTTGCCAGGAGTCAAGACTGACTCAAAGGCACCCCCCCGCCAAAAAAAAAATCAGAGAAAGAGACAGCATGCCAGCTGAGACTTCTGCTTGGTGTTTCCTTGGTCTGGCATAAAACTTGAATTATTGAATAGCGGGAGGAGCAGGAGCACGAGCACGAGGAGGAGGAGGAGGAGAGTGGGAGCAAAATGGTTTCTGATTCTTAGAGCCATGGGGAGAACTTTGAAACAAGAGTGGCCAGTATGTGGGGAGAACTTAGAGCCACAGGCTTTCCTTGAGTTTTTGCAAAGAAGGGAGTGAGTGGAAAGGATGCCCTCTGCAATTCTTGGAACCCCACCCAAGGCGTCCAGATTTACACAACTTCTTCCAGTCTTTCCTCTCTCTCTATACATATAACGAGAGAGAGAGAGAGAGTTATATAGAGTTATATGTATATATACTGTGCACACACACATACTGTATATATACACGTGTGTGTGTGTGTATACGTGTGTGTGTGTATTTAGTGCAGCAATGGAGCTCTTGCAAGCCACAACCTTTCTTCCTTCCCATTTAATAATTGACATCAATGGAAGCTTATTCTCTTAAACTTGGTGGTGGGTGGATGGGGGAGGAAATTACATGGTATGTGCTTGAAGGGGGAGGCATCGGTGTGAAAATAAGTGAGCAGAGGTAGATAGTAGAGGGTTATGGGTATGAAAGAAAATTAGCTGTGGCTCATGTCACACCCATTGCCTGTTCCCACCCCCATTTGCATCTCAACCAGAAATGCAGGAATGTTCGCTGATTCCCTTTCTTTTTTCTTCTCCACCAGTTTGTGTTCCATCTGTTTCTTTTCTTTTCTTTAACTGACATGAGGAGTGCTGGAATAACCTTTGATTAAACTAAGAATTAAGGTTGAGTTGTTTTGAAGTCAGCAAGGCTTTCTTGATAGTGGGTCTGATCCTGTGGATCCCACAGCTTTCAGATGGCACAGTCCTGTGGCTTTTTTCGCAAGCATATTTTCCCCTCAAAGCTTTTTTGGAAAGTGTTATTGGAGGCTGAGATACATTTAATTTTCTCCCCCTAAATAAGCATGTTAGGAGTTGGACTGTTTTTTTAAAAACACTGATATTTATTTATTTTGGGGATTTATTTACCATCTCAGTCCAAAATGAACTCTAGGTGGAGTATACTATACAACTGCTTATTTATTTCTTGTTTATAGTGAAACAATTCATCAGCAACATGAATTCCAAAATAAAAATATTTTCTTTAAATCTGGAGGGTGCAGATTGTAAAATAAGCAAGTATGAAAGGTTTTTTTGTATGTAATTCTATCAACTAATAGAATCCGACAACTTTCTGACAACTTTGCTGTTATATTCCAATTTTTATATATACATAAATCCCATGTAGTAATAATTGTCATTAGGTATTGAGGAATTGTGGAATTGTTGAATATCAAAATGATTAAGAAATGATTGATTTGTGAGATATTCCAATAATGGAAAACAGTAACTTCAAAGATTCATGCGAGAATGGATCTCTAAATAAAATAGGTATTTTTAATTGCTGAAATCAGAACTTCTATTCATAAAGTATTCACCGTATTATAATTTTAACTGAGAATCTTATGAACGAAAATATAATAACTAAAATAGAATGGAAGGGGATAGCTTTGAATGGAACTAAAACTACAATTGCTTGTAAACTTAATCTTCTCTTTCACTAGGTTTGAAAGTGGAGGTTACTCACTGTGGACAAATGAAGAGGAAATACCGTGTGTGTAATGTTACTCGGCGTCCAGCTAGTCACCAAACGTAAGGCAGGCGCTGGGAGGAATTGGAGACCATTCATGGGTGTCTGTATTAAAAAAAAAAACAACTCCCAGTTTTGGAAACATCCTGTTTCTTAAAATGAATGACATCCAGCCACTGATGGATGCAGTCCTTGTTAAAATTGGAAAATAGAAGTGGAGAGGGAATATAAAATCAAAGTTTTTGTTTACTTTTGTTTTATAGGATTGCTTCATACAGTTCTTCAGACCAAAATGGTTCTATTAACAGTTCAGGACTTTGGGTTAACATCTAAATTATGGAAGCAAAGGTTAAGCTGTTTAATTCTGGGTTTAGAATAACTTGAGTGTTCCAGTACTGCTCAATCCAGTCTTTATTATGGTCAGTGACCAGAATTGTGGACAATTTTATAAGGCCATTAAAATAAAATGAGCTAAAATATTGGATGAATAAAATGGTAAGATGTTAGAAGAGATCTAAAGGACACAAAGCTAATTTTATTAAACTTTAATAAACTTTAAAACGTATTAAAGTTACTAGAACTATCAGAAAAATGACTGTGAAATTGATGAAATACAGAGGTGGTAAACTATTCGAGTTCTCATTCAATTATTGTTAAAATTACTTAAGAGGTAGGCCTAGATAAAAGTGCCAGAATATATGAATCAAAGGCTGTGCAGGTCTGGATGGAGGGGAACCATCTTCAACTCAATCCTACAGGTGGCAGCTGTGGCTAGGAAGGGCTTAGCATAGCTTCATCTGATGTGTCAGTTGCACCCTTTCTTGGATCAGGGCCCTCCAGACAGTCACTCATGCCCTAATCACCTCACAGCTTGACTATTGCCATGCGCTGCACGTGGAGCTGCCCTTGAAGACCACTTGGAAGCTTCATCTAGTCCAGAATGCGGTGGCGCAAACAGTTATGGTTATGCTTCGGTATACCCATGTGACACCATCCAGAATCGTTGGGCTTCGGTGATATATAAATTTAATAAATAAATACCAAGGAAGTAAGAACGACACAGGCTTCAGGAAAATCTCTTTACTGTTAGTTAGGAGTAAATACTGAATTTTGGAAGCTTTAAGAGGAATTTCCCAGCCTTATTTACAATGAGTTAATTCAGGCAGATTCCCTTGGAATACATTGAGAAGCTTTTTCCCAGATTTCTCCACACCTGGGCAGAGTTGTTGTTTCTAAGATGAGCTGCCAACTGACTCGCCTGCTGTTCTCTCTTATCTGTTCCTTTCCTACAATTGCTCACAACACCGCAGCATGGGCTCTTGGCCTATATGGTGAAAGAGTGGAGACGTGAGTGTTGGCAGGGGGTTAAGTAAAGAAACATATACAGGTTGTCCTTGTTTAGTGACCACAATTGGGGCTGGCAACTTGGTCATTAAGCGAAACAGTCGCTACATGAAACCGTGACGGTGCTTACGATCTTCCTTCAGATCTTTGCTTTACGGACCTGCGAAGGTTGTAAATGCGGTGTGTGGGTTGCAAAGTTACTTTTTCATCACCTTCATAACTGTGAACAGTCGCTGACCGAGGCAGTCGTGAAACGAGGACTACCTGTATCAGAACAGGAACTCTGCCCTTTACGCCCATGTGTGCAGTTTTGTAAGGCAAATACAAAAGGGCGAGCTTGTGTTGTGATAGCACAATGCAGGTTTTGTCCTTGGGGGGTCCTGGTTGGTCTCTGTGGAGGCCTCGGAGCAGTGAAGTGAAATCTCTTCTCAGCTGAGGACATCGGCTCTCTCAGGCATCCTTGTTGCTTTCTGTATAGGTTCCCCTTGCAGCTGGAGAGCGGACAGACTGTGGAATGCACCGTAGCACAATACTTCAAACAGAAGTACAACCTGCAGTTGAAGTATCCCCACCTGCCCTGTCTTCAGGTTGGCCAGGAGCAGAAACACACCTATCTGCCTCTGGAGGTAAAAGCCTCTGTGTGGGGTTGGGGTGGCGATAGTTCTGGGCAGGGAGCATTGAGAATAGCACCTGTACAGAACCTGCCGGTGCAATCATATCCTGTTTGTTGCTCTGACTCTTTCCATCCTGCTCTCTCCTAGCGTCTTGTGTAGGCTTCGGACTACCCTTCTTTGAAAAACCTACTGTTCTGTAACATTTTATTTATTTGTAATAATATAGATAATATTGATTGGTGTTTGTGTATGCCAGTGTTTTTCAACCTTGGCGACTTTAAGATGGGTGGACTTCAACTCCCAGAATTCCCCAGCCAGCCATGCTGGCTGGGGAATTCTGGGAGTTGAAGTCCACCCATCTTAAAGTCGCCAAGGTTGAAAAACACTGGGGCATGCTAATTTCCAGACAAATATTATGCCCCAGAACTGCTAACTCAAGTGATGAGATGCAAGCCTTCTGTTTACTAAAAAGATAAGACATACAAAAGAAGAAGAGGGGTTCTTTAAAACCTCTTTTTGCTCTTTTGTCAAAATCCCCCAAACCCACTGGAGACCCCTAATCTCCTCCTAAGCTCGTCTTGGAATTCCAACCTTTGTAACTGGCTCGGCTCCTCGTCCAGACGGAGCGCAGAACAGAAGCATTATCCATTGTCTTCAGATCAAAGTGGGGCACCCATGGCAGACAGGAACCAGCTGCTTTATGCCCGCTTGGCCCATATGCCAGTCTAGCTCTGTGCTGTCTGCTCTGAATGACAGAAACACACTGAGAAATCGTGTTGGGAATTACTTACCCAACTTTCCCTGGAGTTGCTGTATCTGACCCAGAGACTGTCTGGACCCCAAATATAAGTCGTGCCACTGGCTTGGGAAATTGGCCAATGAGATCCCTCGCTTTCTTGAATGCGGTTGACTTACTGAAATGAATAAGTCACTCACTGAATCTTTGGGGAACTTAATTTCCAGCTCAAATTCTCACACATCTGCCTGCCTGGTAAGTCTTTCCTCTTAATGTGGACCTGTATGAGTCTCCATTTCTGTTGCTGCCTGCAGAGTGAGAACCTCTTTCCTCCATGATAGGAAGCAAATCTGGTTGCTTTAAATGGCAGGACCTTCTCTGTAGTAGTGCCAGCTTGAAGGAATTCCTTTCCAAAAAGGACAAATTGGTTTGGACCATTGAGGAAACTGGTCAAAGCTGGGAGCAGACTGGGTATAGCAGAGCGGGTTGCTCTGTCTATTAGGATTAAATCAAATAACTTTATACAGCCATAAGATCAGAAAACAGCAATATACTGTAAACCTAAAACATGAATATAAATATACATACATGTAAATTGTCAATTTACAAGTAGTAAGTATGACACATATAACAAGGAATAAGAATGAATGAAATATAGAATATAGAAGTACAGGGATAAAAGTACAATAATGATAGACTAAAATGATATAAAATACAAGTAAGTAAATAAATCAGAATCTTCTATTAGTATTTTTGTTACTGCTGTTCCCGTCATTTGTTCAAAGTACTTGGTGTGTGTGAGATATGCTTTCTAGAGCTAGATCCACACTTAACACTAAGCCATCATGGGATTATTTGATTTTGGCTTAGCGTGTTGCATGACTCCAGCCTTTATGATCTGTAAACCGTAATTTGTAGCACTTTGCTGTGGCCCATCCAGGAAAGTAAAACTAAGCCAATCAAATCTTAACATGATGCGTCGTCCCAGCCGGTTTTGCTTCATTGAACAAACCATGGTTTGGCAAATCAGGATGATACACAAGGCATGAGATCGCCACGGTTTTGACCCCCATTTGAGTTCAAGGAAGGGCAGTGGTTTTAAATGAATACCTTCTTGCCCCTTTTCCAGGTGTGCAACATTGTGGCTGGCCAGCGGTGCATCAAAAAATTGACGGACAATCAGACGTCTACCATGATCAAAGCTACAGCACGATCTGCTCCTGACAGGCAAGAAGAGATTAGCCGGTTGGTGAGTCTCTCTCCTCCACTTGCTTTGTGGGAAGGATGCTGGAATGGGAGGGGCCCTTGACCTTCCTTGGGCTAGCGTGAGAGCGGTAGGAGGCCCAGAGCTCAGTGCTGTGGTAACTCAGGAAGAAGAGAGGGCAGAAGTTTAATTCTTGGCTCTGGCTGTGTTTACACCAACACTGCAAAGTATCCGGTGCCAGCTTCAGCCTTCGCTTTGCAGGGCAGGTGCTGCAAGGGCAATAAAAAAGAGTATGTTGGGTGGGAAGGGAAAGAGATGACCCTTTGGATGCTTAAAACCAGGTATGGATAGTATGGGCCTTTCAATTGTTACTCTTGGCTGTGTTGACGCAGACTATTGTTCCACAAGAAGTCTTCAGCTTTCCAGCAAGTCACTGGCTGATTGCCTGCTCTTAGTTTAAGCCAGTCTTCTCCAACTCAGTCTGTTCCAGAAGTGTTGAGACATCCGGGAATTATGAGAGATGCAGTCCCAGCACATCTAGAGGATGTTCATTTCAGCAAGGCTGGTTTAAATAACCCGAGAGTGTAGAAATTAGCCACATCTTTTCCCCTTTGAAGAGCGTCTCTTATTTTCTGGCTATCCCCTGGAGAGAGACTAGTTTGTTTGAAAACTTAAAACTCTCTTTGTCTTGCAGATGAAAAATGCCAGTTACAACCTGGACCCATACATACAGGAGTTTGGCATAAAAGTGAAAGATGACATGACAGAAGTGACTGGGCGGGTCCTGCCAGCCCCGATTTTACAATATGGAGGCCGGGTGAGTAGTAAAGAACCTCTGGGTTGCTTTTTCTTTAGTTCACAAGCCCTCCTGGAGGCTGAGATATTTATTTGTTTGCTTGTTTATCGACTCATAACAAGCCTTCCTTCAGAAACTGGGGTAGAATGTGGCTTTCTGAGTGTAGGATAATGCAGTAAAAAAAACACCAAAAAACCCCCACAACTCACAGCTCCTGTATTCCTAGATAGACACATGGAAGGAGGCAGAGACTCTGTGAGGTTACTTCCTCCCCTTCTTCCTCTCCTCCACCATGCTATCAAAGCGAAAGCACATGTCTGAGCCATTCAGCTCAGAGACTAATCATGGCCTAATTTTGTAATTCACTTAATACTGTAAATTTGCCGTTTAATTGTTGCTACTGTAACTGCTGTTTCCTGAAAGAAAAACGACTTCATGTGAGTAAATGTTAATGTTTTCTTATTTCACAGGAAAATTCACATTATTTTTTGGCAGGGACAAAGGGGTAGCACCAGATATAATCCCATGCCCACACTGAGAACCTGAGCTGTGATCTTAAAAAAGAAAAGGAGGGGAAAGACGTTTGTATGTCTCTAGAAGCGCCTTTTTTAAAAGGGCAACATCCTTGAGAATCTCCTCAATCACATCGTCAGCAAATCATTAGTTTTGTTTTTGTTTTATAGAGGTGGCCAGTAGTAAAAAAGAGATCTGTCTTGAAGACTTCCATGGAAATGTTGAATCCAAGTCAATCCTAGCCCAAGTCCTATTGGCTGCGTTTGACCCATCAAATTAAATTATAATGTGGTGGTATTGATTTGGTTGGGTTATAATGTGGCTGCTTTGGTTTGGGGGCCTAGTTTAATGTGTGATGTGTGAACTCAGCCACTGTGGTTAGCAAAGCACAGCTTAAGAAACCCTGTTTTAAAAAATCAAGGCTTAACATGGTATGTCAACCCAGTTCTGAAATGTTCATGAGGTCTTGCAGTCAAGTTTTAACCAGGAACTAAGCCTGAAAACTGACACCAGAAAATTGACTTGGACAGGTTTCTAAAATGGTTACCTTCATATCTAAAGTAGAGACTAGTGATTTTAGGATCTGCCAAGGACATGAAGGCCATGGTGGGATGGGGAAGATGGCAGGAAAATTCAGAGGGGAAAAACAGGACAATGGGAGTAAAGCTCCAATCCCACCCCTCTCTGGGTCTTTGGGGTATAGTTTTTAAAAAAGCATTTTCCTCTCACAGAATCGTGCCATTGCCACACCCAACCAGGGGGTCTGGGATATGAGAGGGAAGCAGTTCTACAATGGCATTGAGATCAAGGTGTGGGCCATCGCCTGTTTTGCCCCCCAGAAGCAGTGCAGAGAAGAAGTGCTGAAGTAAGTGAATGGAGCATGTTGGAAGGGGTGAAGAACCGAAAGAGGCCCTCGAAGGACCAGAAGGGGTTGAGCCTTGTCAGCTCAAGCTAGGCCTGGGCAGATACTGCTGGTCAAAAGAGACAGACTGGAGCTGCATAAATATGTGGTTTGATTCAATGCAAATGGGTCAGCCATGACAGAGTATCTACAGGCACTTTAGCACCCACCTCTTGGTGCACATTGTCTTCCTCAGAATGACAAAACAAACAATAATTCCTTTAAAAGCTTTGGAAAAAGAATTACAGTGGGCCAATTCTTACTGGAATGTCAAATGTGACAAGATTTCTGGGTTCTTACATGCGATGTCCAAGATTCCAGATGAAAACATTTGAAAGCTGGTGAGGTTTATTGATTTTCATTTTCATTTTTCATTTTTTTGACATCTAAAACACATTCCATATATATGATGTGCAAAGTCTTACTCTCCATTTTGCTTATGCACAGAAGATCCCAGGTTGAAATCGTAGGTTCTTCAGATAAGGATCTGTCTCTACTCAGATTAAATCATGTTGAGCATAATAGAGAATGATTTGCTTCAAACATATTTTCTGTTTTCCCCAAAGGAAGGTAGTTCACAAGGTAGGGGAATATTGATATAATACATTCCAGCTTTTCTTCCATTCTTGCTCCATTCCTTAGATCAGTGTCTCTCAACTGTGGCAACTTGAAGATGTGTGGACTTCAACTCCCAGAATTCCCCAGCCAGCCTGGCTGGCTGGGGAATTCTGGGAGTTGAAGTCCACACATCTTCAAGTCGCCAAGATTGAGAAACACTGCCCTTAGACGATGGGCAGAGAGAAAAATAGAGATGGGGTGCAGAAAATTTCAAATTTAAACCATTCTCAATTCAAAACACATCATTCTGGAATGGTTTTGAGCTCATATGGGGAGTTTCACACTGGAAACAGAGATGATTTGAATCTGAAAACTTCCAGAATGGTCGATACAGACTGTTTCACATTCAAGGCTAACCCTTTTATTCCCAAAATGGGATCCGTCAGATCTGAAAAATGTTGAATTCTGACCATTTTGCATACCACCCGTACAGAGACAGACATGCCCAGATCCAAATATATTTTTGAAGAACTGGAGAGAATGTTGTTGGCTGCTTAATTTTTAAGTGGCGCCCCATCAGTTGTAACTATTCTTCTGCACTCTTCTGATCTAGCTTTCTGCTTTTCTTGGAATAGGAACTTCACAGACCAGCTGCGCAAGATTTCTAAGGACGCAGGGATGCCAATCCAGGGTCAGCCTTGCTTCTGTAAATACGCACAAGGTGCTGACAGTGTGGAGCCCATGTTCCGACACCTTAAAAACACCTATTCGGGACTCCAACTCATCATAGTCATCCTGCCAGGGAAGACACCGGTGTATGGTATGTCATCAGAATGGGTGCCAGGAAGAACACTGGAGAAGTATAGTCCTTATTTGCCACCTACCTACCTACCCCTCCAGCAGGAAAATAACTAGACTGAAACCATTTTGCTTGACTTTCTATTTTTTTTCCTTTCAAAGTATCTCTCCAGGACCTTCCCTTTACTATTCGTTGGGCAGATCAGAGACTTCCATTTCCGTCTTTAACTCTTCTCCCCTCCCAGCAAGCCATGAAAATTGTTCCGCAATCACACTACTGAATTGGAGCCATTTGACTGCTAAATTGGGACTCCCGCTCTTGGATTATCAGAGAGGATTTTAAGTATAGAAATGGGAGCAGTTTCCTTTCCAGGGAAGTTTCTTGCTCTTGTTCTCATTCAGGAGAACAAGACACTAAGAAAGCCTCAAACCCATCCTTTCCAGGGATATCACCCCTGGCTTAAATGGAAATCTCTCCATGTACAAGGCAGAGAATGGTATAATCCAGTGTTTTTCAACCTTGGCAAGTTTAAGGCATGTGGACTTAACTCCCAGAATTCCCCAGCCAGCATGGCTGGCTGGGGAATTCTGGGAGTTGAAATCCACATGTCTTAAGGTTGCCAAGCTTGAGAAACACTGGTGTAATCACTGTCTAGGGTTCCAATGACTGTTCGGCATTTATAGGCAATTCTAGGTGGAGCCTGTTAAAGTGATGCATCCTATCTTTACAGGGCATACTTTCATATTTTTAAAAATGGATATGGTATGATTTCCACAGCATACCCACACTATTGCTTTTTTTTTTTTTTTTGGTGCCTTTGAGTCAATCTTGACTCCTGGCAACTGCCCAAACAAGTCCCTGCAGTTTTCTTGGCAAGCTTTTTTAGAGGTGGTTTGCCATTGCCTCCTTCCTAGGGCTGAGAGAGGAGGACTGGCCCAAGGTCACCCAGCTGGTTTCGTGCCTAAGGTGGGACTAGAACTCACCATCTCCTGGTTCCTTGCCTGGTGCCTTCTCCACTACCCCAAACTGGATCTCTATTGCTATTTACTCTTTGAAATTATAACAGCCCGGCTCCATTCATGCAACCAGGTTAAAGAAACACCTATCCGATGCATGGTTGGTTAGCGTTAACCTTAATTTTTTCTTTTTCTTTTTTATGGTTTCGCATGTTATGCAAAGCCAGCTTGTTTAGCTGGTTTATGGTTCAGTACCCAGAAAACGGTTTACTTCAGTGTTTGATGTGAAAGCAATCAGTGTATGGGTGCAGGATGTGTGTGTAAATGGCAATAGCATAATTTTCCCATCTAATATTATTCTGGGGGCCCCAACGCATTTGGAAGGCTGTTCTAACTGATAACAGCATTAAAATAAACGTAACAAAATAACACTCGATAGGAAAAATCAGAGGGACAAGAGGATACAGCATTCCTGTCCTCTGGCACAGGGCTAGGTGGGGAGTTGTAGTCTCAACATCTGGAGATTGGACCTTGGGAACTTCCAGATGTGTAGACTTTAACATCCAGAATTCCCCAGCCACCACTGCCCTTGATGAGAATTCTGGGAGTTGGCTCATTCTCTGGAAATGGTCAAGGTTGCTTAACACTAATCTAACCAACACGCAGTCTTTACATCTTTGGAACAGCTCAAGAATCCTCTGTTCTTTATGGGACTTTGATTTTATTCTTGATTGAGGTCTTCCTAAAGACCTCAATCTGGCAAAACATGAACAGTCCTTTTGTGGAGGGTGCTCTCTGCATCTCTGATGCTCTGCTCTTTCCCTGCAGCGGAGGTGAAGCGTGTAGGGGACACCCTTCTGGGCATGGCCACTCAGTGTGTGCAGGTCAAAAATGTGGTGAAGACCTCACCTCAGACTCTTTCCAACCTTTGTCTCAAGATCAACGTTAAACTTGGAGGAATTAACAATATCTTGGTGCCCCATCAGCGGTATGTATTGCACGGGGCTGAAGGGAAGCACCCTTCTTTGTTCCTCCCCTGTGCTTCTCTTGTGTTCTCCTTCTCCCTCTGAGCCCGTGGAAAACCCCAAGTGCTTTGTAAAACTGAATGTGAACTCCTGAATTCTTCCTTCGCTTCTGGAATTTTCTGGCCCTGATTATGTTTATTCTATTAAAGATGCATATGCCCTTGGCCTTTATCAACAGCATGCCAAAAAATTGGATTCTGTATCTCAGTGTGAATTATGTTTATTAAGAAAAAGATCTGTTTATTTTTCCCCTTCTAAATATTAATTGTTGTGGACCGCCATCTGCTCCAACTCCAACCAGCTCTTCCCCAAAAAAGAGTGCAGTACAGAGTTAAAACGACAATTGGACAGTAATAAAATCCACCCCCAAATTCTGTGTTTTTCACTGGAGGAGCAGCATTGTCAACAAAGCCATGGTGTCCCGTTGTTGGCTCCTTCCTAGTCAAGGAGCCTCTTGGTATTTTTCAAGGAGAGAAATTTCATGGAGGAAATTCAGTTTTACCTTGTAAGAGACTCGAGGGAGGGGCACAACACTACACAAACTCACTACAGTTGTTCTTAATTTCTTTCTGCCTCCAAAAGATTTTCCACACATTTTCAGTATTAGATAGGGAGGGGGAGGTTAAATAATATGACAGTATAACTTGCTGATGGATTGGAGTTATAAGATAAACCCTGATCAGGTCAGTTAAAGACGTAAAGGTTGTGTTTTCACAACATGCTAAATGTAGTGTTAGCCTTGCTGGTTTTTGTGGCTTAACAAGGGTGAACTGAACTCTACTTCATTCGTTTGCCATTCATGTTATCATGCAAAGCACACCCAGAAAATGGCTAGTTCAATAATTCAATAATCAAGGGTGTTGTGCAAACCCAACCTGGCTGTTGCTGATGCAACCAGTGGGCTGGGATCAAAGACTCCAGTTCACCAAACCGTTGGACAGTCAGCTTTTATAAAGCATTGTAGTATCATTTCTGGCCTCAGACATCTGAGAACAATCTTTGGCAATCCTTTGTATTAAAACGCCTGCTTCATCTTGCTCCTAGTTCTGCCGTTTTTCAGCAGCCAGTTATATTCCTGGGAGCTGATGTGACTCATCCTCCAGCCGGTGATGGAAAGAAGCCTTCCATAACAGCTGTAAGTTCACCTTTCCAAAATGGTAGTCTTATAAAAAGCAAAGGTAGCTCAGTTTTGGAATTTTGGTGGAAATGAGAAGACCTCATCAGAAGACCTCATTTGGGGAGCCAAGAGTCCTCTTCCTCCCTTTTTTCAATCAACCTCTTACCCCACCTGAGGAAGTGGTATAGCCTTCCAGGCATTGGGACTTAGGTGGAAGGTAAGTACAGTGTAAGGTTTATCCCGTTCAGCTCCAAAGAAACTCTCGTGACACGCAAGTTCAGCAAAGAAGTTTACTAGAGTGTAACATAGGTAGGTACAGACAAACCCAGGGTTGGCTTGGCATAGCTTTCATGGTGTTTTATAGTTTCCCCATTCCCGCGCTTTACCCCGTTGCTTAGTCACCGATTACCTGCAGTAATCCCCCCTCGCCCAAATGGCAGATTCAGTCCGGTTCTTTTGACTTCTTGATTGCTGACTATGGGTTGTGCGGTTGTTGCCTTTGTTGGGTTTTCCTGTTGCGTGTAAAGCCGGTAGTTCTCAATCGCGCGCTGATGGCTGCGCTTCCGAGCCGCTGCGCTTCCCTTTGTCTGCAGCGCTCAAGGGAAGCCGGTGATGATACAAAGTATCCGCTCTCGGCTGGAGTTAACCGCCGCCACCTATCAGCAATCAGTTCGCGGTTTGGCTCACTTCCCCTTTTTCGCTGCCAATTGACTAGGTGAAACTGAGCAGCGGTGTTCGCCGTGCCATGCCATGCCGGCTGAATCTGACAGTACAGTTCAGTTGTGCTTCGTTAGCATGTGCGAAGCTATCTGTCCTTATTTTTTCTAGGACCGAAAATGACTTGCTTCAGAGGCTCCGGTTGGCCCATGGAAGAGTTTCAGTTGTAGCAGCAGGGGGATCCAATAGGTGATCTTTCAATGGAGAGCACATCTGTCTTTCCCATGATGGCTAAGGATAATGGGGATTGTAATCCATCTTATCTGGAGGAGACTAAATTGGGAAGGCGTCTCCTCCTCCTTCAAGCACATGGCCTTTTAGAAAGCAGACTATTGTTGGTTGAACTTTCCAGACTGTCACTTTGGGCAAAAGGCCCCCTTGTCAAGTCTTGATTTATACGAAAGGTCCAGCACAGCTTCAGGTCATAAACTATTATTTTGTGCCCTTAAAATCAGTGGGAGGAGCTGGGAACTTCCAATTTATCACTGAAAAATTAGGACTCTGATATTACCTTTTCAGAGTAGGCTTTTGTCAGCCCTCCCAGGTAGACCAGACAGGAAACACAACCAGAGGAGCTAATTCTACTTTATTGTAAGGCTACATTAACAGAAGCTTGCAAGTCTAAAAGTACAAATCTCCCACTTTATAGCCCAAGAAACTAGGGAGGGTCCCTTCTGAGCCTCTTGCTCCACCCATTATGCAGCTGCAGGCTATGCCCTCTCTTATCTAACCATTCCCTAGGCAGCATCTCTCCACCCCATCTCTCAGGGTCTTTCTCACATACCATTACAGGTTCTGATATAAATCCTGATGTCAGATCCTAATTCTGATGTTAATTCTGATGTAGGGTTTTATTTAGATTACAACTGTTAATTGGTAAGGTAGTTGTAATCTGTCTCATGTAATCTGCATAGCTGTCCGGTCTTTCCCTCCCTTCCCTCTCATCTCATCCCAATTTAAACCCTACACTAGTTTAGCCACTCCATGCAGCGGATGAAGTGAAAAGCTTATGCCTTTTTAGAAAATGTGTTAGTCTGAACAGGTAATACCAAACCCCTTCTGATTTTTGGCAACCATAGACTAACATGGCTCTCCTCCCTCCATGTCAGTTCAGAACTGGCATATGTTAGAATACTGGGCACAGTGTGGAAAACTTCAGAAAAAAATTATTAAAGGCCAGAGGCTGTTAAAGCAAAGGTGGGGTGGGACCTTGTATGGCCCTGATCCCCTTCCCCACCCCGTGTTTATCCCCATGGGAGGGTGCTGAACTATAGGGTAGTGACTCTCATGGTGCATGGCTTAGTATATTGTTTGAATCTAGCCAATTGCAATTTAATATAATCCATGTTTAAGCATGGTTTAAGTACAGTGCTTTATATCAATCAGTGTCAGGTTCAGCCCAAAGAACTCCACGAGACAATGCAAATACAATTCTGTTGCATTTATTAGCTTCCACCTCAAGACAGAATCTCACCAGACTGAACCCAAGTTCCCAAGCCAGCCAGCCACAACACCGTGAATTCCTTAGGGAGGTGCCAGCCTCATCTTCTTGAACTTCCCACACTCCTGCTGGGGGCTAAGAACACGCTTATCTCCCTGAGCCTGGCCTTCATAAGTCCATTCCATCACAATCAGTGCTTTCCCCTCCTTCTAGACTCCCCTTCCCAGGTCAGCCAAAAATGTTATATAAAGATTTGAGATCCATCTAATATCTGTTGCCTCTCAGTTTCACTGGTGAGCAAGTCATAGACATTGCCCCTTTGTTGACTGTAGGTGGTGGGCAGCATGGATGCCCACCCAAGCCGCTACTGTGCCACGGTTCGGGTACAGCGGCCACGCCAGGAAATTATTGAAGACCTTTCCTATATGGTTCGAGAGCTGCTCATCCAGTTCTACAAGTCCACGCGCTTCAAGCCAACACGGATTATCTTCTACCGGGATGGTGTGCCTGAGGGACAACTGCCACAGGTGAGGAAGACTTCTCCTTCCTACCACCCCTGGAAGATCAGGTGCTGCACAGGAGGAGGAGCCTCCTCTCTGGTCCACCTTGGGCTGGTAGAGCAACCCTCCCTTTAGATACTGTGGGACTACAACTTCCAAATGTATAGTATGAAGCTACTGTTGCTAATCCACATAGTTGTGTTATAGCTAAGATTTTCCTGGATCTTCCTAACTTTTAACCTTCAGTGAACAACTTCTTGGTTACCAGGAGCTGCACAAAGAAAGTAGGGCTGGAATTTTCAGCCCTTTGAGTTGGGTTTTTTTAAAAGAATAAAATGGATACTTAAAGCCTATTGGACAGATATACAGCTAGTCCTCACTTAACGACCACACTTGGGACCAGCAACTCTGTCAGTAACTGCCGTGGTTGCTAAGCGAGACATCATGCGACTGTGACTTGTGATTTTACTTCTGTGTTCTCCATTAACTTTGCTTGTGCAAGCTGGTTGGGAAGCACACGAATGGTGATCACATGACCATGGGACACTGCGATGGTTGTAAATGCGAGGACTGGCCACAAAGCTTTTTTTTTTTTACATCATTGTATCTTTGAATGGTCACTAAATGAGGCATTTGGTAAGTGAGGACTGCCTGTAGTATGTCTCAAGGTAAAGTCTCTTTTCAGGCAAGCTCAACTCCTGGTGATTATATGGGCATGTCTGGGTAGTTTTCTTCGCAGCTGTGCAGAAGTGGCTTTTGGGATGTTTTTTCAACTTCTCAGTCTAGCTCACAGCCCTGGGATTTTCTGGCGGTCTCCTCTGTTTGCATCATCCGTCTGTGTCTTTGCTAAACTTTTTGAGAAAAGCCAAAGACAAGGACGCGTGCACATCCCCCCCCCCCGTGATCTTTGGAGGACTCCATGGCAGGTGGGCAGCAGGTTGCTCATCCCTGGTCTAACACTTGCTGCTCAGGCCAAATTGAGGATGTCCACATTTTCCTTGGCTGTAATGTCCAGGGAAAGGGACTCAGTGCAACTGTGACAATCTTCACAGCCCTTCAAGGTAGATCAGACTAGGAACCCGATGTCATGTAGGTCAGTACTACTTTTATTGTAAAGTTATAGTAACAGTCTTGCAAGTCTGAATGCACCTCCCCCTCCCTCCCTTTATCTTCATGAGAACTGGAGAGGGTCTTGTCTGAGATGCTTTCTCAGATTACAGATCTGGCCTTGGTTGTGGCTCTTCCTCCCGTCCCTCAAGGCCATTCCTTCCGTCCTCTACACAATCTGTTACAGGCCCTTTTGGGGAGAGGGCACAAAAGACTCCTCAAAGTGTCTTCTCTCTTCCTTGTGTTAGTATTGTTTTCCTTCCCCCCTAGATCCTTCACTATGAACTTCTGGCCATTCGGGACGCCTGCATCAAACTGGAGAAAGACTACCAGCCGGGCATCACCTACATTGTGGTCCAGAAAAGACACCACACTCGCCTCTTCTGTGCAGACAAGAATGAGAGGGTGAGCCTCAGAAAGAGCGTTCTGCAACTAGAAGGCTGCTGAGACACCTTACCCTGAGCATCAAGACTTGATCACTGTCTAGATCAATGGTTCCAAAACAGTGTCTGTGTGTGTGTGTGGGGGGGGGGGTAATTTGGGCATACCCTGAGGGTAATGGAGCAATTTGTTGTTCGTGAGTTGAGGGTCCAGTTTGGGACTGCCGCTGTTGAGATGCTTGTGTAAAACAACAGAGGCTCTTTGTAGGGATAATGACATTATTCGAGGCCAGGACTTTTTTTTGAAATTTGCAATCATGTTTTTATTTGAATAAATAACTTTTTATCTTTTTATAATGCCTCTTTTCATTCACTTGTTATTTTAATTGTTGTACACTGCCTAGAGTCGCTTTGGGTGAGATGGGTGGGTCTATAAATGCGATATATAAATAAATAAAATAAAATAAATTGGGTCAAACAGTTTAAGAAACACTGATTTTGATAAAGTTGGAGTTGCAGGACAGCAGATGCAGAAGCTGTGGGAAAACGCTTCCCACCAAAAACTGTGCATCGTGGTAAATAAACCATATGCCTATAACTCAGACTTTGTGCACCGATTCTGCACTGCAGAATTGTAGAATTGAAGGTCCTGGCAATTGTGTTTATCCTTGTTTTTTTCTCTTTTTCTTGGGCAGATTGGCAAAAGTGGGAACATCCCAGCAGGAACTACAGTCGATACGAACATTACTCACCCTTTTGAGTTTGACTTCTACCTGTGCAGCCATGCTGGCATTCAGGTATCTTTTTTTTAACGGCCTCCTGGCAGGGGTGGGCCAGGCCACCGTCCTTCCAGATGGGGTGGACTTCCATTCCCAGCATCCTCTGCCATGGCTGCAGATTCTAGGGATGGAAGTCCATGTTTGGGGGGAGAGCCAAACTGACAAAATTAGTGAGTAGAAGAACTAACCCTAATCTCAGAAGACGTTTCAGTTTGCCACCTGTCTGTCTGAGGGGTACGAGCAGAATCCGTATCATCTGTAAGGCAAGATCTGGAACACGGACGATTTTGGCTGTGGTGAGGAACAGCAACAGCAGCCAAAGTCCACTCCCAAGGATCAGAACGACAGAGACCATTCCAGAGATCCAAAAGAGCGAGTATGGAGAGCAATTCCAAGTCAGATCAAGCAGAGGCATCCCCAAGATTCAGTGCCTTCATCCAGATGATGAAAGCAGCACCACGTTGTTGCGATGCCAACTCGGTCCCTTTTGTACGGGCATACAACATCACGACACCTGAACAAAAGGGGCAGAGCTTGTGTTGCATGAGGCCATGTTGCTTTTGTCATTTGTTCTCTCTTGCCCCCAACACCCCCTGCTGATGCCGCTAGGACCAATGTTCTAAGTAACCCTTTCCCCAAAAAGGATACCTGACCCTTTGCTACTGCTCTTTTTGAACTGGGTCAAGAAGAATCTTCAAGGTCAGAAATTTCTGGTTCAGAAGAAGTTGAAGGCTTCAGTGTTGACGCAGAAGTCCTGGTCAAGCCTGAGATCGGTTATCAAGCGGTTTTTGTCCATTCCCTCTTCTCCTTCCTGACAGGGGAAGGGGGCTGCAGTACCAATCCTCTAATCTCTGTCCTCACCTCTATAGGGAAGCAATAAAGCAAGGAAACAGCTGTTTGGGCATCAGCTTAATATGTATGTAGGTCCCTAGAATAGCAGCAGCCTGTATTGTTTCATGCCGTTATCTGAGGGAGGAAGGAAGGCAAGGAGGTGCTGTGAGCTGATGGGATCTGTGGTGTTTTGACATTGCAGAGGTGGTTGGGGTTCAAGTGGAGCTGCTTGTCTTGATCTGGTCTCCTCCAGATGTGTGGGGATTATGTCTCCCAGCATGAACCAGAGCTTGCTAGATGCTCAAGGGGCTTCATGTGATCCTGGAAATGTTTGCAACTGTGCCTAGCAGGATAGTGTAATGGCCTGTGCTGCAGAAATGATACTTTTAGGAGAGTTTGGGGGGATGTGGGCTGCCTAACTGGAAAACTTCCCTGTTGGTGATGGTGACTTTTCTATAATAGATACACATTTCTTTCCTGTGCCACCATCCAAGCATGCTTTCATTGTTGCGCTGGTAAAGTAATGTTTCTCGACTCCCACTCATTCCCCTTTCATTCTATTCCTACCTTCTCCTGTAGGGTACGAGCAGGCCTTCCCATTACTACGTGCTTTGGGACGATAACCGGTTTACAGCAGATGAGCTCCAAATCCTCACCTACCAGCTTTGTCACACATACGTCCGTTGTACCCGCTCTGTTTCTATCCCAGCACCAGCATACTATGCCCGTTTGGTGGCCTTCCGGGCACGATATCACCTTGTAGACAAAGAGCATGACAGGTGAGTAGCTGGACTTCCACCAATGGAGATGCTTCTGGCATAGTTCCATGTCCACCACTGGATGGAGTTGGTGAGTAGGAGGTTGGGTTCTTGGTGTTATCTGAGCTTGGTTATTTTCCTGAAGACATTTCGTTACCAGTACAATGATAATGTTACCCAGCCTGGTAACCGAACGTCTGTAGAAAAACAGCTAAGCTCAGAGAACACCAAGAACCCGACAGTTCAACCCTGAAGGACATATATTCTCCACTCTTGGAGTAAAAGGTTGTCCAACAATGCCACCTTTTGTTTAGAAAAAGGATAAATATGTATTACAGATAAATCTTGTTTTGGAAGTTGTTGATTATTTACATTGGGAATGCATGAACGGGGAGTTATTAGGCATCTCTGGAGAGAAACCATCTTAACTGTATATCATCTAAATCAAATTTAAGCTTCATCTTTGTTCACATACTTTTTCAGCTGCATATTCCCCTCCCCACCATTTCCCCAGCATGCCGTCTGAAGGCAAAAAGCAGCCCCCAGCCTGGAAAAGTTTTTGTCCCCCCTAGATTGTCTTTAACATCACCAGGTTCATGGAGGAGGAAAGGAAGGAGCTTTTTATCTAACAGAGGTATGCAGTTTGGAGTGAGGGTTGTGCTCCTAGAAATACTGAGTAGCTCCAGGACCAGAACTGATTGTGGATGTATTTCCATTTCATTAAAATGAAATATAATGGATTATTTTCCTTTCACCTGACCTTAGCTAATCCAGCTGGGAAACGTCCAGAAGTCCCTGGGAGCCCAAAACTTTCAAGGATCATGAGCAATGCTGCAGCTCAAATGTTGCTTTTCTATCGGGAGTGATTGGGCTGTGGGAACAAGAGGGCTGAACTCAATTCTATTTAGGAATAAAGAAGAAAAACATGACCTGAGGAATAGTTTCCTGTTTTCTCCATGTTTGGATATGTACATACAGGTAGTTCCCGAGATAAGAACGCTCGGCTGATGGATGACCCATAGTTAAGAATGGAGCCTATTATAGCAAAATTCGAGTTAAATACACGATAATTCAGGTTAAATACACAATGGGTTGTGTTCATTATACAATAATACTGTTCTGGCTTACATATAAATTCGACTTAAGGACAGACCTTGGGAACAGAACTCGTTCTTAAACTGAGGACTACCTGTACATACATACGTACATACATACAGCCATGTATTATTCCGGTGGAGAACTCTTCTTTTGCCATTTTCTCCAACCAGTCCTCTGAATAAATGGTCTCCCTAAGGAGGAGTGAGAAGAAAATAGTAAAATCTCCCTTATTTCACCGTTATCCTTTTTTTAATGCTTATTTTGGTGGGGTAGGTTTTATAATGTATGTCATGTATTAGTACAGTAGTACAGGTATATAATTTATAAATAAATACATCTATAGGGGCTGCATGCTCAACATTTTATTACTGGTAAAGGTGGATGATGAAAAAAGTTTGGAGACCATGCTCTAGACCCATTGGGTCTGCTGTCCCTGGAATTCTCCCATTGGCTAGGAATTCTGAAAATTGTTATCCAGACATATTTGGAGGCTGCCAGTCAGAAAAAACTGATATAAGTCCAGTACTATAATGGTATGTGGGAACTACCTTGGGAGACGGGAAAGAGCCACAGCCAGGGCAACAGTCAGATAAGAGGCAGCTTAGCCCACAGAAGGAATGGGGTGTGGGAAATGTCTCAGAAGGGGCCCTCCCTAGTTTCTTGGGCTGTAAAGGCGACGGGGGAGAAATGTACTTTCAGACTTGCAAGATTGATGTTAACCTTGTGAGGTGGTCCAGACAAGAAGCACACCATGATGTATCAGCTCTACTTTATTGTCAGATTACATTAACAGAATCTTGCAAGTCTGAAATCCAGCCTTATAGAAATGCTGGGAGTGTGGCCGGGAGCTGAAGTTCCCAAACATCCAACCCCTGGAATAAAGCTGTGCCGTTTTTGCAGACGGCGATTCCCCTGCAAAGTCTGTCGTCCTCGTCCGCAGCAGTTTCATGTGCTAATTAATGCTCTGTTTTATCCCCACTCCTTTCCCTCTGCTCTTTCAGCGGAGAAGGCAGCCACATCTCTGGCCAGAGCAACGGCCGAGATCCTCAGGCTCTCGCCAAGGCTGTGCAAGTTCATCAGGACACTTTACGCACCATGTACTTTGCTTGAAAGCCCAACATTTTTACCTCACTCCAGAAAGCTTTCCGATTTGTAGGAGCCATACAAAAAAAGAAAGAAAAAGAAAGAAAGAAAGAAAGAAAGAAAGAAAGAAAGAAAGAAAGAAAGAAAGAAAGAAAGAAAGAAAGAAAGAAAAGGGGAAAAAAAGGAAGCATTGGAGCACCTTGTGGGTATCCAATGGGGAGATCACTGCAGGCCGCGGACAAAACATTGGAAGGAGACAACCCGCGTTTTCCAGGGTCGACGCAGGAGAACTGCTTAACTGGATGGACACATCTTCGTAGTATTAAAGCAAGAGAGACTCTTTCTGTTTTCCAGGCTTTCCAGTTAACTGACCAAACAAATGCAAAATATTGAAACCAAGGGAGGGAATCTGTCTTTCGATCAAAACAAAAAACAGGTTTTCATCACTTTGAGGGTGGGCAGGAGGGACAGGAGACGCAATATGAAACTTGTGACTGTGAAATAGGAAGGGTTCCCGTCCTCTAACGCCCCAATCAAAATGCTGTTTCTTATTGTTTCGGGGGGGTGGGGGTGGGGGGGAGGGACTTGTAGAGCCTTAAAACAGATGACTAGATTTATAAAAACTAATATTTTAGGATACAAAATGCTTTAATTGGCACAGAAGAAAAGAAGCCAGTAGTTTATAGATGAATTTTAACACTGTTACCCCCTCCCCATGAAGAAGAATGAATTTTCTCCCCTTTCTATATAGTAATGATGTAAGGTACCCGCAGCACTTACCACGAAGCCGAAAAGGAAACTTGTCTTCCGTCTGTTTAAAAGTGGGTTGGCTGCTGCCCTTTTAATGCAGCAGAAACACACTGTGGGCGAGTGCCTTACTGCGACGCTGCAAAACGTTGACATTTCTTCACCTTTCAAACTGAAAAAAAAAAAGGAAAGAAAACCAACAATGGTCTTGTCTTGGTGGTGGTCCAGATCTCTAGCTTGAAAGTGTTTGGAATTTTTTTTTTTTTTTCCCTTTTGGTTTCGTTTTGTTCTGTTTCTGTTCACCAAGCATACCGTTCCATGTTAGCTCACAGCCTCATGATGGGTTAAAATTCTGTGCACTTTGAACATGGCATATACATTTGGAGAGCTGCTGATGATAAAACCTGCTTTTTTAAAAAAACAAAAACTGGTATGGATTGAATTGCTTCTGATGTATTTCTTGTGTGGTGATTTTTTTTCTCCCCCTCCTTTTTAATTTAAAGAGAGCTTCATTTCTGACGAACAGGGTGTGTGTAAAAGGAAGAATGTTTTTGTCTGCCCTGCAAGCACAAAGAAGAACTCTGCTATCAATTCATGTCCTGATTTTTTAATATATTGATGAGATTTTTTATTACCAAGTATTTTTATACAATGCCGAGTCTATTGCCAAAACTTACACTCAAATTCTTAGTGTTTAAGTGTTTACATCATCTTGCTCCCTTTCCTCCCCCCCAACATTTGGGAATATTCTTACAGCGCACAAGGTAGATTGCTTTATCACCACATCAACTCAAATTGGGATGACACCAAGAAGATTTACAGGTGGCTGAGTTTCCCACGAACGGCACAGTCACTCCAGAATCTTTGTGCTGTAGAGTGGAGGAATTATAATTTCATCTAACCACCATTTTGTAACTCCAACGTGTTCTCAAGCTATCCTGGAATTCCGCTGTTTTTATATATAGCATGGCAGGAAAGATAGACCTGAAATTCTCCCAGTCAACTCTGCTTCTCCAGCTTGCTCTGAGATCAGAACATTCGAGCGCCCTTTGCTGTCGTCTTTAGAAATGGATCCTGGTTTTCTAGGGATAAAACCAACCAGTCCTTTTACCCATGGCTGTGAATTCCTGTTTTCCTTCCTGCAACAAACCGCTTGAAGAGGAAAGATAAGAAATATACTGGCCTGTGTTGACCTCTTGCAGACCGATTCTGGCTGTCTTAGTTCTGAAGGAAGCATGGGCCATGTTGCCTCCAGATCCTATGGTCGCTTCAGAGTTTTATCTTCGAGTGCCAAAGTGAGCTTTCAACAGCCGCAGCAGCAAAAGAACCCATCTCCTATAGAGCTGTATAGCCCTCTTGTAATGTTATCCCCAGGAAAGGAAACGCTTGTGAGGTGAGACCCGTGGACTGCTTGTGCTTCCAACATCAGCGTCAATGTTCTTCTCTTTTTTTAGGCCTTATCTCTTCCCCATCCTGCCCCTGCTTCGCCACGTCCCACAGGGCAGAATGTTAACCCATCAGAATGCTATGCAAACAAACAGGCCACTCAGAATGGAACCCAGTTGGGCGCTTCACGGTTGGATTGTGGCTCTGCATGCTTTAGCCACAATTCCAACAATCGCTATGGGAACGCACCAGCACCGCCGTGTGCACAAGGAGGAGGTGGGATTTTCTGACATGGCGCCCTATCCCAGATGGCTTATCAGCAACTTGTCTGGTTGCTGTGCTTCATGTGGGGGTAGCTGGTTGGTCTTTGGAACACGATGACTAATGCCGATCGTGGGTTCAGTGATCCGCCGTTCCTTCCCTCCTTTGCTTTCATTAGCTGCTTTGAGTCCTTCCGAGGTGGAATGGTTCTGCCCTGGGCACCTGCTCTCAAAGAAAAGCATCAAGACCGAACGTCAGCACGGCTTAACCAAGTGCCTGCACGGCTAACTCACCTACCAGCCTTCATCAAGCCCCTTGTACGCGATTATTCCTTGCCTTGCCCCCTTCGGAGCTTGTGGCGCGAGAAGGCATTTTTCGAAAAACAAAACAGGAATAACGTTTTGAGTTTTTCTTGGCGTCTCTTCACCCCGTCTGCCTCTTTCTGCTCGGAGTAGGTTCTCACTTCCGACACCAGCACCGTGACTGCGATTCTCGAGCGTTTTGGAGCAAGAATGAATGACTTGGGCACTGGCAGAATTGGGGGAATGCGGGACAAGGGGATCCAAAAGAAACTTGGAGCTTTGTCAAAACAGCGACCACGAATGCTTTAAAACCGACACCAAACCTCCAGGACTTGAATTGTTACCAGTGGACTCCGTTTTCAGATTTTTTGCACTCCACAGTTAGGTTGCTGCTTTTGATGGAGGGGCACGTGGCATGATTAAGGAGATGGACGTGGCAAGCGCTTCCCTCACCCCCCCCCGACTCACCTCTCCCCACCTGGTGCATGCAGAGTTTTCACTAAGTGCCGTAAATAATGTAATTGCTGCGACCTCTTTGAAACAATGTTTTCTGGGTTTGGGGTGATCCCGTTTTGTTTTGATGTTCTAAGAACTGGGCTAGACCCCCCCTGCATGTGCTACATAACAGAGGCTACCTGTGGCATCCCTGCTTTGCTTGGGCAAAACTGTGTGTTCTGTCTTTTTGATGGTCAGAGAGTGCACACCCAAGAGGAAGCGTTCTCTGCTTCCTCTTCCGTCACTGAGTTGTGGCTGCTGCTGTGCGCTGCACGGGTGTTTCATGAGACCTGCAGAAAATCCTGTTTTGGAACGTTTCGCCTTGCACCTTAGCCTGTGTTCCTCGTGCCATGTCTCTCTTCCTTCTGGGGCTGCAAACGTTGCCGACGTCCCACAGGCCGTGTGGGTGGGGTTGCGGGGAGGGGGGCATGAAATGCAGCATAAAAATGTAGCTTATCAGTTGTTGGTTTTTATTATTATTATTATTTTTTTAATTTTACCTGCACTGCTGCTTGTTCCAATGTATTGCTTATAGCTGAACAAAGAAAAAGGGAGAGGATGGATGAGGCTTCAAAAGGCAAGAAGAAGTAATGTTAAAATAGGGCCCAACAGAAGATTGGAGTCCAGGGGTTTGGACAGCCGGCCCTGATGCCACACCGGAAGCTGGCATTGCAATGACTTGGCTTCAGAATTAGCCTGGCCTGTAGGATTGAAGGGGTTCCGGTTGTCTAAGAGGACATTTGTCTTTGGATCCTGGATGTCTACAGCAGAGATGGTGCATCTCTACCTTCTAGGTATTGCTGGATTCCAGCTTGCATCATCTCAACACCATTGGCTGTGCTGGGTGGGGATTATGAGAGCTGGAAGCCAGCAGCGTCTGGAAAGGGATAAGTCCCCCCATCCCTGATAAAAGGACATGGCAAAATTCACTGGACAGGTTAAGTAGAAGCATAGGGACTTTGTTTTCATTCGGCGGATGCAAACTTCTTGAGTTACTCTGCGCTCTTGTCAAAACAGCCAAACTGGGTGCAAAGGCCTTTCTGATGTCCAGATCTAAATCTTTATATGGCACCGAACGAGCTGTTTTTCCTGTCTGTTGAAAAATGGATGACATCTTTTGCTCTTACTAATGATTGTTCTAAAAAGAAAAGTTACTGGGTTTTTTTTGTTTTTTTTGTTTTTTTTTTGCTTCTTTGTTTTATCTTTATCATTTTGGGACCAACGAAGCAACTACTGTCCATAAAAAGCTGGCGTTGTAGAAAAGATGTGACTTCCAATATTTTTTTTCCTCCTCCTCCCCCCCTCCCTTTTATTCAAGTGTTAAAAGCATCTTGGCAGCACAGTGCAAACTTGTTGTGCTGGTTCTATTTCGAGAGAGCCACGCAGCAGAACAGCAATAATAAAAAGAAACAAAACCCGTGTGACACATGCGCATGTAATTTTGCACTTCCAAATAATTGTGAAAGTTTTAAACTGATGGCAACTCTGGTCTGTGTTCAAAACAGTTTTTTTAACCTGTTACAAGGAAGCGTGGATGTGTAAATACAAATGTTCACAAAACATATCTGTCTGTGTAGCTTTGATTTCTGTGTGTATGGGTGTGTGTGTATTTGAAATTGAGCATCGTATGGTCCATTTTATTAAGCAGGTTTAAACCCTTGCTGCGCAACCTTGATCGACCACAACAAACTAGGGACTTAATTTGATTTTTAAAAAAATAATAGCATATCTTTCTGAAAGCAGTAGAAATACAGCATTGCACAAGGGGGGGGGCAAAAGAACATACAAAGGGAGAATACGGTGCTATATTGCCAAAAAAAAAAAAAATGGTTTTGTTTTAACTTTCCTTTAGGACAGCTACCCCAACCTGGTGCTTTTCAGATATGTTGAAATTGTAATTTGCAGGGGCTTTGTGTTGGCTGGGAGTTGTAGTCTTATCATACTTGAGATGCAGCAACTTTCTGATGGTTGGTCTAGCACAGTGTTTCTCAACCTCAGCAACTTTAAGACGTGTGGACTTCAGCTCCCAGAATTCTGGGAGTTGAAGTCCACACGTCTTAAAGATGCCAAGGTTGAGAAATACTGGTCTAGCATATCAAAGAATATTTCTGCAAGGTCACGAGTCTGTTCCTTTGTGATGTTTCCAAATGACCTTGTTCTTCTTGGAATGCCTGTGAACTGTATGCTTGGTACTAAACAAGTGCTTCCCTGACAAAGGACTTTTAGGGAATGGAAAATAAATGAGTTGTTGGGCTGCCTAGCAATCCTGAACATTCAAACCATTTGTGAAATTCACGTATTCAAAGAGAGCTGCATTTTTTAATCTAGTTCCTAGGGTGGTCAGATAGGGGTCCAGTGTAAATGGGGAGGCTGATAATCCATCAACCATAATACTGTCGATCGCAAAGGAACTGCAAGATAGATATTGTCTCAATCCACTTGACCAGGCATTACGTTCTAGAGTGATTGCAACCTGGAGAAGAGAAAGTGGGTTGGTATTATAAAGTTTTGTTATCTCCAATGAAAGAATATAGGGAACAGGCCTTGGGTGGTAACACAGTCTGCCCCCTCCCCTCCCCTCCCCTCCCCTCCCCCTCCCTCCCTCCCTCCCTCCCTTCCTTCCTTCCTTCCTTCCTTCCTTCCTTCCTTCCTTCCTTCCTTCCTTCCTTCCTTCCTTCCAATACTGTTTACCATTGAATACTATTGTTCCATCTAAATCAGTATTGTTTTGAATCTCACCTTTCAGCCAAAAAGCTCTAGTTATCCCTAAAAGCATCAGACCTTGCCTGGAGACTGTGGCTGGAGAAGAAGAGGAAAAAGTCTGTCTGTCTGTCTCTTTATTTTTCAAATTTGTCACTGCCCATCTCACTGCAGAGCGACTTTGGGCGGTTTGCAGTAAAAAGAATAAATATTCATTAAAATAGAATAAATATTCATTAAAATACAGTACATTAAAATACAAGAAGATTCCTATATAAAAATAAATAGCTTCCAAGGAACTGAGGTTAACTAGAAGCTATTAGACTCAGGGAGCGTCTTCAAAGCACCAGTCAGCCCCAGGGTTGGTTATACCCTTCTCACCCCACGTGACTTGGCAGAGCCAGGTCTTCATCTCTTTCCAGAAGGCCGGGAGAGTGGGGGCCCGCCTCACCTCTGGGGGGAGAGTGTTCCATAGGGCAGGGGCAATGGCAGAGAAGACTCTCCTCCTGGGCACCGCCAGTCAACATTCTTTCGTGGACAGGGTCTGCAACATGCCTTCTCTGCCTGACCGGGTGGGCTGGGTCGATGTAATGGGGATGAGACGGTCCCTCAGGTAGCCTGGCCCCATGCCATGTAGGGCTTTAAAGGTGATAACCAACACCTTGAATTGGACCCGGAAGCAAACTGGTGCCCAGTGCAGCTCCCGCAGCAAAGGTGTTGCATGTGCCATCCTTGGGGCACCCAGAATTGCCTGCATGACTGCATTTTGCACCAGCTGTAGTTTCTGGATACTCTTCAAGGGTAGCCCCATGTAAAGCGCATTGCAGTAGTCTATACGGGAGATGACTAGGGCGTGAGTGACTGACTGGAGGGCCTTCTGATCCAGGAAAGGGTGTAACTGGCTCACAACATGTAGTTGAGCAAAGGCCCTCCTGACCATGACTGCCACCTGCTCCTCAAGTAGGAGTCGTGAGTCCAGGAGGACCCCCAAACTGAGCACCAGGTCTGTCAGGGACAATGCCATCCCCTCCAGAACCAAAGGTGGTAAGCTCCTGGATACAGAGGAGCCCCCAATCCACAGCCACTCCATCTTATCTTTTGATATTAAATCTAGATAATATAGACACATATTGCTCATCTCATTTTTATAATAAGAGGACATTTCCAAGCTCAATACTTGAAGCCACTGCTAAATATCAGGAGTGTAAATGTATTTCCACCTAGATAGCAAGGCAAATTGTGTGACAATTATCTCTGGATGCAGGATTGTGAAAAGGAGCTTTCTATGTGACATGGAATCAATGGAATTATCTTGCGGCAATCCTAAATCATAGCTGGAATCAGTTCCGCACAGAAGCTAGACCTGAGTTTCCAGCACTAAAAAGAGAAAATTATTTCACTTTCCAAATTTATCAGAACACAATTGTTACTATAATAAACTTGGGGGAAAAAATAGCAGGAACCCTTTCTACAATAGAATGGCTTAGCTTAAATGAAGGCATGTATCACTCGAAGATGCTGTAGGCTAACACTAACACAACCTGAAACCGATAATGCTCAATTCAGAAAACGTCGAAATAGAAGAGAGGCAGCGTAAAAACATCTCAAACATTACGACAGCATTAAAAAACAATGTGATACACTGAAGAGCAATAAAATAAAAGGTTTCCAAGATTGATATCAAGCCTTTGAGGTAGGCCAAATGAAGAAACAGACATTGCAGGTCTTGTTCCAGTTTGATACCCTTTCAGGTATTTGAAGAATGTTAGCATCTTTCTCCTCCATCTTCTCAAGGCTAAACATTCCTACTTCCTTTAATCGCTGTTCCTGGGTCCTGGTTTCTAGGCCCTGATCATTTCCTTCCCCTTTTCTCAGCCTGTCCCAATTTCTCCAAATGGTGGTTCTTAAAATATAGTGCTCAGAAGTGGAGATAATGCAGCAGAGTCTGACCAAAGCAGAACAAAACGGGGCTGATAATTCCTGTTGATTTGGAAATTGTACTTCTGTTAACGCAGCCTAAAACTACTTTTTTTCCCCCCCACCCACTCTAACTCATAGTTTGTAATCCAACGTTACTCCTAAGAATAGCAACACCTTACAGGACAATGTTTATATACAGTAGTGTTGGTGGGGGTGTGATTTTCTTCTTGGTAGTTCCCTAATCAATAACCCCTAATCAATACTGGCAGGGCAAGCTACTGAATATAAATGGAGCAAACCCCACCCTCATGTGCACTGGTCATGTTACCTAGTGGGGTAGTGAAATGTCTGCAAGAAAACTACCAAGCTCAGGAGCCCCAAGGACTCCATGATATAAAACCCATATCCCATTAAAATAACTCCAAGGGATGCTGTATTTTTGAATTCCTGTCTGGGAATTCTGGAGTTGGACTAGAGCAGCGTTTCTTAAAGTGTGGTCTGAGGACCCCAGGGGGTCCCACGAGACCCTCCCAGGGGTACGCTAAATCAAGATTATTCACCAGATATTGAAGATGCTTGCAACAGTTTAAAACACCCCTCGCATTATTTCTTGTTAAAAAATATACGTTTTGTTCATGAAAAATAATTTATGCTAATATCCAATGGGTTTAACGTTGCTATTTTTACACGATTCAATAAATATTCTACAAATGCATCCATTGTAATTTTTAATATGGTAAATACTGATAAATATAACCGGTACAAACAAAAGCTCTTTTGAGGTTCTCCATAATTTTTAAAAGTGGGAAGGGGTCCGGAGAGCAAAAAGTGTAAGAAACACTGGAGTAGAAGATCTCCAAGCCTTCTCCAACCTTTTTATTCTAGGATCAAATGGTAACTTCTTTACTATATTAAAAAAAACCCATTTTATATCTGTGCATTTGATTTTTGCTTCCTAAATAAACAGCTTTAGATTTCTTTCTTGATTTGTTTTGTTCTGGTACTTTCAGCTCATTTCTCTAACATGCCAAGATTGCTTTTAATGTTATTTCTAACTTCTACGGTTAGATCTCTCATCCGTTTTCATTTAATTTGCAGATTTGGTAAGTATTCCAATGGCCATCCAAGTCATTGATTAAAAAAAAAATGGAACTACAGCTGGAAAGGACGGTACAGCAAGCAAACTACATTTGGTTAATGCAATGTGTAAACCAGTTATATTGGCTTATTCCATCCAGCTATGATGGCTGGAGAAAAGAGAGGCAATTCTGGTTGCAGAATTCAAACTCTAGAGGCTGCTAGGAATGAAGAAGCAAATGCTAGTTAATCCCTCCGTTCATTTAACGTTTAAGCTGTTGCTGCTGATTAGTGAATAATAATTCAGGAGCAAGCGACATTCGAACTCGGAACTCGAGCACTCGCGTAGAACCACCAATTGCAAAAAAAAAAAAATCCCGCCTCTCCTCTTTCGGAGGAGCGGCCTAGCAACAGAAGCGCGCATGCGAAGTTAGGGAAGCGAGGGAAGCGCGAACTTGCGCGGGAGGAAGGAACTATAGAGAGCAGGAGTCTGAAGTCGAGGAAGAACTTCCGGCGCCCGGACGGGGGACAAAATACGCATGCGCGCGAGCCGGTGACTGAGTCAGGCGTATAGATCGTCACCTCTTCTCTTCTCTCAAGCACCCAGGAAGGCTGAAGAGCAGTTCCTTACCAAAGAGTCGAGAAGGGGGGATTTCCGGGACGAGGGGGGAAGAGCGCGGTAGCGCATGCGCGCGCCCTCGAGCGCCGAAGAACGCTCTCCTCAGAGCTGGGATCCTTCGGGTCCCTCAGTCAGTCAGCGGCGGAGCGAGCGGGCGAGCTGGGCTGCGGGCGGCCACGCAATTTCCGCCTGCTCGGCCGCCTCCAGAGCCTCCAGCTGACCGAGCGCCGGGTTGGGCTGAGGCGGCAGCGCAGGAAGAAAAGGCGGCGCGACTTGGGGCTGGGAGGAGGAGGAGGAGGAGGATCCGCCGTTGCTGCCTCAGGCCCGGCCGGTCCGGACCGGGACGGCGCGAGCAGAGGACGAGGAAGAACCGGAGCGGCCCCCATCCGATAGAGCGGCCGCGCCGAGTCCATGAATGGAAATCGGCAGCGCAGGTGAGGCGGAGGGGTTGCCCGCGGAGGGGCTTCTGAAGGGGCGGACTCGGGGGGAGACCGGGAGGCCTTCCCGAAGGCCTCGTTACTGTCCGCGAGGCGCAAGAGGGAGAGGGGCCCTTTGGGACCCCTGGCCCTTCCCAGAATTGGCCTTCACGTGCTGGCCGGTCCTCAGAACGAAGGGGGTTGTTTAGCCTAAACCAGGGTTCCCCAAAGTGGTCAATATTGACTCTCAAGGGTCTATCCAAGGGGTCGATAAATGGCTGGGGGTTAAAATGGGGCAGTAAGTGGCTGGGGATCAGTAAGTGGTCGATAAATGATGGAAGGTTGATTGGGGTCAGTTAATTTTTTGGGGTCTCTATAGAGCTCCACGCCAGTCCCTAGTCCTGAAGGTGAGGTGGCTAGTGGCGAGACAATGTTCCCTGGGGTTGGATGGCCAGCTGCCAGCGAAAGCAGCCTTGAGCTGTCTCTGTTAATAGTAGTAGTAACAGTAATTTTAGTTAATGTAGTATTTATTAAATTATTTTTATATAATCAATGTTTAGGGGTCATTGAACAGTTGGAAACTTCACAAAGAGGTTGATGAGTTGGGGGACCCCTGGCCTAAGCCTTAAGACATTTTCCCCCAAGCCAGTGCCAGTGCTGTGTTGGGCTACAGCTTCCCTAATTCTGCCCAGTTGCACCACCCTCTATTGTGCTGGCTGAGAGCTATGGGAGTTTAGCCAGCTTTTCTGGAGGATGGCAGGTTGGGGAAGGGGTTAAAATGGGAGGATGGGTGAGTTAAGTTGACTTTGAGGGTACAGGACAATGAGGACTTTGTGCATCAGGTGAGGAGTGGGGTAGAGATTCATACTTAGGTTTGGACAGGGAGGAAAGGTGACTGTTTAGGTTTTGTGGAGCCCCTGCTTATCTGTTAAAGGAACATTGCATTGCCATGAAACAGATGACTGTTGTAGCCTCCTTTTTTTTAATGGCATCTCCCATTAATTATGGACCTGAAGATTTAGAACAGTTGAGATAATTGAATGAAGCAAGGGATCAGAGTTTGTATGTGCTTCGGAGGTGGATTGGTATAGGGCAGTGTTTCTCAACCTTGGCAACTTGAAGGTGGGTAAGCTTCAACTCCCAGAATCCCCCAGCCAGCATGAGGTTAAAAAACACTGGCATACACAAATGCCAGTCAATATTATGAACTTTTGCATGTGTGTGGTCTGGTGCATCATTTCAGTAGAATGAAGATAAGGTGTATTTGTGGCAGTGAGGATCCCTGGGTATAGTAATGGTGAGGGGCACTTAGTATCTTACCATTGTTCTCGGGATGGGAGCTGAAATACTTATAGAAGAAACAGTCTTTCTGTTTTGAAATAGATACTTTGACATATGCTAGAGCTTCTTACAATCAATTATCTGAAATCAAAAATTGCATAAGGTGGATGGTTCACTGGGAGAAATCTACATATTCCCCCTGAAAATGGCATTTTCTGTTATATATTGGCAGGCACAGGTATGAGTCAAGATAGTGTAGTACATTTAAACATCAGTACTGAAAACAAAAGTTGCTGAAATTCTGTGAAACTATAAAAGCTAATCTCATTCACCTGATTGAAGTAAGTTGGACAAACTCTGCTGCTTAATTGCCTTAAGGTATGCTTGTTCAGAATTTAGGAATCGTTTGATTAGCTGCCTTGAGAGATTCTGAAGTGTGTAGAGTCTGTTCTTTATCTTTCTGACTCTTAAAGCATGCTTAGAAACAATGTACCTATTATTGGATAGTTAGAACTACTTATGTCTTTTTGATATAGAGTGACTTTTGAAGACCTTAACTAACACCAGTATAAGTTTCAAAGCATAATGGAATAAATGTAAATAACAGCACTGCTTTCTTCAGTTTAAATCCATTGCTTAATGAAGACACAGCAACTTTTTCTTTTGAAGTTATTAACATGATAGCTGACACAGTTGCACAAAAACTGGAACTTCCTAGTTATTCCTGTAATTATGAATCTTTAAGTTACTTATAATTGCATCATGTAGTCCAGATTAGTCAGTAGCAGCACTTATAGAAACAAATATTTAGATTTTCAGTTGTGATCTGAAGTCACATCATTTGTTTTCCATACATGTTTAAATGCCTTCATCATAGATTTCAGTTTTATCCTATCCTGCAGTGATAGATGGGTTTTTAATATTTGTTCATTCACAGCAGCTCAAGTATTTTAAAGTTAGTTTTCCTTACTTGATAGGATATATATTTAATGTGCACTATTTGCAGCTAACTGGGAGTTCATAATATCTTGTCACTTTGAAAAATGTGATACTGGATGACCTAGTTCAACCCATCAATCCATAAACGATACTTGACAAACTCCACTAAGCCAAAACCAACAATCCATATTATGGTGTAGCATAGCAAATTGTATGAATCAGACCACGGTCTGTTGAGTAGCCACTGATGTCATCTAGAGGGATAACTTTTGCAGTGTATGTGTTGATTTTCTTTTATCATACTCTAAGACATTGCTGGGTCACATCCAGGATTTGCTGTTTAAGCTCCTAACTGTATCTATCTGTATTTTAGTTTTATTTAGAAAAATCTTCACCCTTAGTAAAAAAACAAAACAAAACTGTTCCAAGCATGTGGAAAGCTGAAATAGTGTCAGAGTCCTCCTCCTCCTCCTTTATTTTGGCCATTGACCAACAAAATTATTTATTTATTTATTATTAAATTTGTAGGCCGTCCATCTCCCCCAATGGGTGACTCTGAAAATTTGCTTTCAATACTAAAATTAAAGCCATTCCATTGTGCCAATAGTCTAATCTAAATACTATAAGAATAGCAAAAATTTAAGCTGCTGGCATAAATGCAAAAATATAATACCAATAAGATTATAAATATAATTAAGATTACAAAATCAGCTATGAATGTAGTATTATGTAAATCTGTATTATTTGTGTGTGTGTGTATTATTTATAATACACACACACACCAATAATACAGATTTACATAATACTACATTCATACTACTAAATACTACTAAAATAACAACCATAAGTACAAATGGCTAACGCAGAATAAAAAAACAGTAAAATCTACAGGTATTTCAAAGCTGAATATTAATGGTGTGTCTGTAAAACTATGGTGCAAAAATTTAGGTAGAACATAGAAAGGGATGTCAGGGAATCTAAAGACTAAAACCTAAAATAACCAGGAAAAATATAAAGTTATGGGCCCTGCCTTAATTGTAGCAGTGCCTAAGGGTATGAATTAGGGCAAATGGGTGTAAATGTCAGAGCCAGTAAAGCCCCAGTAAAAGTATAAAAAATGGATGGTAGTAAAACATGCTTAGAATATATTGGAAACAGAATTTGTTTAACTTGATTAAAATTGTGACTAGGTATCCTGGTGAGTTTCTTAGCCTGCTTAGCTAAGTGGTAATTGGAATCCTCCTGTGACTAGAAAGAAACAATATTATGCTACTCATTTTATATACATAGTTGAAAGGGTCTTTCTATCCAAACTTTCCTTTCTGCAGAGTTTTCCAACTTTACTTTCAAATCCTCATTAGCCATTATTATATCCTTTAATGCTCCTGGTGAACCCACAAAATTCACACTCTGGGCTAGGTTGGCACATCACAGTATATTTTAACGTATCTTGGCATTGGTTCAAGTGTAATGTTAAACTGTAAATGGATCTGGATTGGTACTAGGTCCCTCTGGCTGTATTCACATGACTTGCCTACTACTGTGATTAACTTGATCATGGTTTTCTCAGTTAATCCAGTTTCAGCAACAAACTACTCAGACAGATTGGGTTCACTTAACAAAGTTAAATGTGATTGGCTAGTTTATGGCTCAGTGTTTGGGTTCCAAACAGCTGCTGAATAGAGGATTCTCTGCAAAATTAGATATTTAAGAAGATATTTACTATTTAAGAAGATATTTAAGGATGACTGATAGTATGCAGTAGTTCTCAGATGCATCTTTGTTTGCATATTTCAAAATAGCTTAACACACTGACCAGTGCACAAGGCTTGTGCAAGCACCTTGCTGGGTCAAAAGAGTTTTCAAAAACCAGAGATAATGTTTGGATGTCTTGTCTTCTGTCTGTCACACAGACAAAAACTCTTTGTTTGCAGAAACTAACATCTGAAAATGAAGCTACATCTGATCTGGGGAAATGGATAGTAAAGTTGTGATAATGGAGTTTCCCTCTCCTCCCCCATATTTTCCTTGGTTTATGGGTTGTGCGTTTGAGAGTATGATTAAATGCCATTTGCTTACAAATAAAAATATGGTTGCACAGAAGTGTGAACTTGAGTCTTGTGGACCTTAAATAAGGATGTTTCCTCCCTAATGTTGGTCATGAGATATTGCCAGGAAAGTCAGAATAAGATGAACCCACCAAAGGATTCAGGTCTAAGCAGGATTCACTGTACTTATGAGTACAACTGTTATTGGGTTTGCAGAGCAAGGCTCTGTATTTAACTTTCTGGGGAGTTTTATGAATCACTAATATAATTACTCATCTGTGTTAACAATGCATTTTAAAGTAATTAAGTTTAGTTTGATGACCTGAAATGTTTCAGAGAAAAGTGTTTTTGGAAAAGGTATACATAACAGAGATGTGGAAATACATCAATCACACAAGAATCAAGGAAGACTTAAGAGGAGTTTAAAAATCTGTTCCTTCTGCTTAAGTAACTCAGCTAAGTAACTAATTTCCCCTGTTTTTGAACATGCTGTACTTCTGGACTATGAATTGGCTTCCTGGAATATTACTGTATAGAATTCAAAGTTCTGGCAACAGATACAGTGGCATAGCATGATGAAAGCTGTTGCTCAGGCTTTTTACAGTAAAATGTATACAATAACCAGGGAAAAAGAGCTATAATGTTTATATCAGTCAGTATATCATTGTCTTCTTTCTTTAGAACATTTTAGCTTCCTACTGAAGTCTTGTTCTGAAAACTTTTTCCTCTCCATAATAGCTGTTGTTTAAATGGAACAAAAGTGCTGTTAAAAACAGGTTTGTACTTATATCCATGGGATATGCCTGAGATCTATCCTTCTCTATGTTAATCTGTATTTATGATCTGCAAAATGAGTGGCTACACTCATCACACTAAGCCAGTCTTTCTTTTTGGTTTAGTATGTTTTGGGATATGGTTACAGTACTGGTTTTAAACCATGTTTAATGGCTTAGTCTATTTGAACTTGAGTTTTTTTTTATTAAAGATGTTAAATACAATAGTAAAACCAAATACAAATTAAACTTGGAAAAAGAGAGAGTAAAAAGTGCAAAGAAAGAAAAAGAAATATGTAAAGAAGTGACTTCCAGTCTTCATCACAAGTAAAAACAAATTTGATAACTCATCACCCCCTATAAAGTTACAAATATTTCTTCTTCCCATAACTCATCCCTTCTATATCCAAAACCATAAACCATCAACTTTTCTGTCCTGGTGTCAGCAAAAAATTGTAAAGTGTTACCAGAGCTTTCTTAAAAACATGTCTTAACCTTGATCAGACAGACCAACTTTATATTCCTTTCTTTTACTTCTAACAGTCTTAATCTTTAATTTATTCTGATGTTGTCTTTCCATTGCAAAACCTTCTTTGAGGCTTTAACAGAGCTCTTTTGTAAATCCAGTGGAAAGTCATTTATACAGGTCATTGTCTTGGTTTGTCTTTTGACTTTTCCCTTTGATTTTCAAAGCCTTAACCAACTACTTCTAGTAAAAAGTCCTTATCAGGGTTGATCTCTTGGCTCTTCTCTATCCTGTAATCCACCCTTTTTCCTTTCGTTTGTATTTCCAGTTTGGATGCCTTGTCTATTTTATAATCCACACTTTTTTCTTATGTGATACTTCTGATTCCACTATTTCTGCATCAAGCAAGATTTGTTTCATATCTATCATTAACATAGATTAATTAACATTTTTTAGACATAGTCTATCCATAGAAGCAGACATCCTTACTGGTATTGTTGATATCGTGGCTACTAATTTCTGGCCCCATTCTTTGAAGATCTCCTTTAATATTTCAAATGTTACAGTATGTGTAATTTTGTAAATCCCAATCCTAAAGGCAAATTGTTTTTTTTCTTTTTTGCCTGGATTTTAATCCCCTCTAGTATCCAATTTCAATCATAAGGTCTCTTTTCTCTGTTATAACTTGCGGTGGTCAAAATAACTCTGGTTCTCGTGAAAAGCTGTTCATTTTATATAGTTAATTCCAAAATGTTATAGTGAAACTTTTACTATAATTCAATATTCCAAATTTGTCTGGACCCTTAATTCATTTATAACTTTCTTAGTTCAAAATCTCGTTTAGCTTTTTGCCATTTATTTCGGGTTCTTAAAACTTAGTTAATTTTTCTTTTGTTCAGGAATAAAGATACACTCACCAGGTGACTTTTCAGACTTGTCATTCTGAAGAACTCTAATAGTCTTAAGATATTTAAGTAAACACTTTCCAAAATTGATTAGAAGTGAGGTTAGCAAACTTTGGCCAAGGTTGTGAGCTTGATGATTAATCCCTTCATCTCCTGGCACTCAGACCTGCTGGAGGGAGCTATCCTGCCATCTCCCTTCAAGGAGCAGCCGTCTGGAGCACATGTGGGCAATCTCCTGTCCTCTCATCCAGAGAGGTTCCAAAGAACTGGTCTACTCATTGGTTCTTTGGTCTTTGCCATGGTCGTTGTCTCTGCTCTCCACGGAGATGTGTTTAGCTTGCCATGCGTCCACCGGAAATCATGGCTTAGTCTGTTTGAACCTGGTTGACTGTTTATTCAATAAACCATAATTAAACAACAATTTAATGCAGCGTGCAAATCTAGACTATGGATTGTGTTCTCTCTTCGTCCTCTAGTTAGCCTTCTGAGACAAGCAGGTGTGTGTGTGTGTGTGTGTGTCTCCAAGTTATGTATAGCTTGATTGTTGAAAAGTTTAATTGTAGGTTGTACTAATACGCATTTTAATGTATTTTCCCCTCAGTAAATGTTACGTTGTACATGATGGTATGAGCAGTAGGACAACATAGTAAATTCCCTCTTGGGCATTGGTTTTCCCCCCAAATGTGAATTGTCACTCGTATAGATTTGACTTGTGAGTCATTTGGCCTTTTGTGATCTTGCTTCTGCTTGCTTAATAAGCTGAATAATTTTCAGGTTCTTGCTACTATACATTTATATCCAGCTTTTCTTCCAGGATGAAAGAATGATATTGCAAATTTATCCAGGGATCGCTTAGTTCATGCAGGTAGAAAAAATGAGATGAAAGCTACCTTCTATATTTCTATTATGGCTTGGGTGTATTAGATGTATCCTTTATTAACTATCATTTTACAGCTTAACCATGGCTAAAGCATGGTTAGGTTATAAAGTATATCCTACACATTAGAATTCTGTACCCTCACCTTCATGTGTATCAGCTCATATTATTTAGGATAATAGTAATAGAAAGCAATAGTGATCAAGGAGCATTAAGTTTGGCATATCTAAAATAAAGGAATGGTATAGTAAATGAAAGGGCTTGAGTAAATAAACCAAGCTACATGTTGGAGAAGGGAGTGGAACTGAGTGTTGCTTGTTAGTTTGATTTTTAAAAAAATCACAAGGGTTAGGTGAATAAGGTTTGTGCGGCCATAGTGGCTTATAAACTGTCTTATAATGATACAAGCTGACAGAAACAAAGATTACAATACCTAACTGGTTGGGTTTTTTTTCACACATTGTTTGCTTTTGTAGAGCATCTGGTTAGCCAAATGACTTGCATGCTGGCACGATTAGCCAGATAAGTTAAAAACATAATGGTTGCATTCACACAATATGTTAAACTTCATTAATTTTAATGGTGTTTGTTTTTTCTGGTTTAGCATCTTGACCCCAGTTTCATTAGTTTATTGTTCTGTGGGTAATGCTAATTCAGAAAATAGGTTAATTCAGTGAGAAAGTTAAATGTGTTGTGTGAACCCAACCAAAGTACTATCCAGAGTATGATTTCTGACTTATTGCTATTAAACTAGGCTGGGATTGTTAACCAGAGTTAATCCTGTTTTAGTATTCCTAGATGGTTTTGAAAAGACAAACCAGAAACCTGTTTAAAGTGATGTGCTAATTAAGTAATTCTAGATCTCTTCAATGGTTTCCTTAGAAGAAGGTTGTGTTCACCATAACCCTTCTCTTTCCCAAGTATGCTCTGCACTGTAATTTACTTTCATAGGAGAAGCATACACAGTCACCATACAAAGGAATCGCCTTTTATATTGAACATTCATTTCTGCTTTGTGAGATTTTTATGCATTTTGTCTTTTTATTTTCAAAATTGGATTGGTAAAAATAGAACAAACTATGTTTAGCATGAATGTTCTCTTTAATTATTAGAGTTTTGCACTCTGAAATGATTTGAAAAAATTGTTTTTGAACTTGCATGAAAAAAGTACCTCCCTGATACTAATTAAAGCAGCTGCATGTTTTTCAGGTTCAAATAGAAGTTTTAAAAAACTGTGTCTATTTTAATTAGCAGCAGAAAAATGCTGTGCTCATAAAGAGTTCCAAAGCACTTTTCCCAAATCATTTCAAAGAATGTACAACTATTTGAAAATGTACAGCCCCGATAGTTGTATGTTTTCTTGTAATGATATACAATGGAATTACTTCCCATGCCTTTGCATGCTTTGTTTATTGAAATTCTTTTGTGAGCAGTAGTTTTTAAAAATGATCCTGTTGTGTCTAAATTGTGAATGTGAAACAGAATGCATTTTTCCAGTAGGGTGTTTGCATGATTTAGAGAAGAGCTCCCTCCAAAGGGGTCTCATTCTTTCAGGGAGAAGCAAATGTAGTGACAACAAATATTTAGACTTGTTGCAACCACTTTATTTTTTTTTTTAATGTTTTGTAAATGCAAATCATAGACTAGCAAAGATAATGTTTGTCTGGCTTGATTTTTTTTTAGTCCAGTTAGAACTATTTAAAGTCTTAGTAGTTTAAATTACTACATAAATAAATCTCTATAGAATGATTACCCCAAGTGCTCACATTGCAAAAGCATTTTCTCATATGACATGATGCTGGTTTTATTTGTTACGTCTTAAAAGCATTTTCTCATATGACATGATGCTGGATTTATCTGTTACGTCTTGTGTTTATTAGAATTTTCTGAAAGCTCTGTGAAGTTTAATGTATTATAATATGGCCTTTGAAACCATGGTCAGAACACCCTTTAGAATGAATTTACGTTATTGCTTTTTACCATGCATCAGTGATATTAACAGCTGAAATTAGTAAGTGGGAATATGTGCAAGTTCTGTTATGTGTAGGCATACGAAAGTGGTGGTTGTGGTTGATTGTGTCGCGTCTACAAATAAAAATGACATTTGTCTTGTGAATCATTCCAAGAACTCCAGAGTAATGTTCAACATTTCTTTACTTTTTTTCACTAATGGCTGACACAAATAGTGGAATGAAAATGTCAGTACCTATCCTGTCGAAGGGATCTTTATAGGAAGCATAGCTGCAATGCTGGACACAAACACAAAAGATTGAGAGTGTTGACTGTGGATAATGAAAATGTTTTTGTATGATACAATTCACTTTCTCCAAGTGAAATTCTTAAAGTACTGAAATTGACCCCTACAAGCAGTGAAGTTTCTCATTTATACCTGTTCACATCTTATTTTACTATATTTTCTTAATTTTTTTTGCAGATGGGTAATGCTTTTGCAGTTATGCTTCTCATGAATTAATTTGAAAAATATTTCTGCTGACAAAGCAAATGTGATCAGATTAATTCAGTTCATACTAGGGACTGATAATTGAGCCTAAACATTTTCATGGTTAACTACTTTGGAAAACTTACAGTATGTGGATTAGATCATGGTCATAAAAGAGGGGAAGGGAGGCTAATTAATGTTCCTATTCTATTAAAGAAGGCTGTGTATCCTTTTGACGCAATCAATCGTTCTTACTAGCTTGAGAACTGAGCCTGCACTCCTTTATGCAGCAGTGTACATATATTTCTGCTCTTTTACTGTAAATCCAGTAGAATTATAAACCACCACCACAACAGATATCTAAAGGGCAGAAGACATCTGAAACTAGCCTTTGAAATTCTGAGCTTCAGGTCTAAGATATGGGGATAGATTTGGGGGAAGATAGAGATAAGGGGAAAGGTGTGGCTTCCTGAACCTGAGATAATGGATGCTCAGAGTTATGATGAATTGGAGAAGGACTATAAAAATAATGAAGGTATAGATGGCAAAATTCAGCATTCATATTAGCTATAAGGAAGTATTATTTTTGAAAATGCATGGTAATAGCTGGACTAAAAAATACAAGCAATGAAATGACTTCAGGGCAGAATTAATCCAAGGTATGGCTAATTAGTGTTAGAGAGGGAAAAAAAGTAATGTAAAAGAAGGTAAAAATTCCCTTGAGTCCAGTTTGATTAATGCTTTCTTGTTGTCAATACAAAAGATGACTTGCTATTGCCTTGTTTCAGGATGGTGTTTTTCTTTTTTTTAACTTTCCAGTTTAGTCTACAGCCTTGGAATTTTCTGGTGATCTCCCATTCAGTACTAACCAATTCTAACTGCTTAGCTTTTGGGGAATCAGCCACCTCAGGTTAGGTAGGTCAGCCACCTCTTGTAGATAGAAAATATTTGTGCAAATGTATTGGAGGGGATAATTCTCAATGTTTCTTCTAGCAATAGCATCAATATCACTAAAGCAGGTTCAGCTTCCAACTTTAAGTTATACCTTATTTTATTTGGCAGGAACCGTTGGGGCTCAGCCCCTACTCATGGTGCCCCGACGACCTGGCTATGGCACCATGGGAAAACCTATTAAACTGCTGGCCAACTGCTTCCAAGTTGAAATCCCAAAGATTGACGTCTACCTCTATGAGGTGGATATTAAGCCAGATAAGTGTCCTAGGAGAGTGAACAGGTAAGTTACCATGGGTAATATTATTTTAACTTACTAATACTGACTAGCTGATGAAGTGAGATGCTTTCAATAGCTAGTGCTGATCAGACACTCTTGTTTGAGGAGAAAATATTTCATTTGATAGTTTTCTTGACTTTTTTAAAAAAATAGCTGATGCTGAGAACATATTTTACTCTGGATCCAGGAATTTGTAGCTCGAACGTGCATTGTTTTACATGGACACCCACATACCGGAAAGGAATTAAAATTCATTTGTAAAAACAGCATATGTCTTTAGCATTGACAGAGCAAGTAGAACGTGGTAGAAGTGAGTAGCATCTTTGTTTTAAGATTCATTAGCATTTTAAGTAATATGGAAGCAAGTAGAATTCAAACTGAAATTAAATATAACTTTTGAAAGTTAATGTTCATCATGAATCTGGTTTAGTCTCTTAGCACTCTTTTTGTATACTGAAATTATACTGTGGGCTTCTAAGAAAGGCCATGTCTGTAGTACTGTTAGAGCAATATGGGGTTTTTTGAACATATATTTGCTTTACTAGATGATTCATATTTTTTGTTAGTTGATAGTCAACTTTTAAAAATGCTTGTTAATATATTAATCAGAACACAAAGTCAGCCAGTTGCAGATTAGATTTGAATAGGCTAAGAGCCCTTAAATCTAAACTGGCATTCTTTCTCCACACGGGCCAAAGAGTTGCCTCTGAGAAGCCCAAGACAGAACATAAGCAGAATAGTAACCTCAAGCCCTTGTTCTCCAGCAGCTGGCTTTGAGAGGCAAATTGCCACTGTTACTAGCAATACTATATAGCAATCATCTTGACTAAAGGCCATGAACTGCTTTGCAATGAAGTTGTTAATCTCCTTTTATAACTGTCCAAATTGGTGGCTGTTGCTGAGTCCTGTAATAGCAAATTTCAGTGTTCAACAATATACGGTAAAATAAAAAATTCTATCTGTCTTCAATCAACTGTCATTCCGCCTCATTGTACAACTTATCCTTCTAGTTTTATGCAAGAGCTTTCTATTCACTTTCACCATACCATCCATGATGTTATATACATCATTCTAACTTGTCTTTTTTCTATACCAGAGAACTCCAAATCATAGGAATTTTTCCAACCCTTTTGACATTTTTGTTGTTCTTTTCTGCATCTTCTCCAATCCTAACAGTTGTATGTTTAAGGTGCAGTAAACAAAACTGCACAGTGTCCATAAGCAATCCCAGTTTTAGATTTATATTTTAATAAAGGCTTTATTAGAACTAACTGGAAATTATAGACATGGGTAACTTTTTTCATGTATTACAGTTTTTGAACCCATAGGTAAGGACTCTGTCTCTTGGCCCCTAAATGGTTGAAAACAGGTAGTTAAACTTAACTCGAGTTTGACTTCAAGAAAACAGAATCCTGAAGTCCTCTGAATGGAACAGTTTTAATGCCAGAGTTTATGGTGTTCTTCCTATTGAGGGATAATATATTTTGTCCACTAGGCAAATAAGGTAACCTTGTGTAAATTAAAAGGAAAATGCCTTCAGTTCAAAATCTTTTTGGTTCTGCAATATCCATATCATGTGAAATCATGTTCTTGTAGCTGACTGACTTCATACTTGCTCAGGAGTTTCATCAGCTAATGTTTATGTGCTATGCAATGGGTGTCCACGGCTAGATTTTCCATAATGCTTCCTTTATTATTTCTGTAATATTGGTCCATGCTATTTAAACACTGGTCTTTAGGAGATATTGAAAATATGTGTTTTGACATTTCAGTGAATTTGGTGTGTCAAAAACAAATTGATAGAGTTGGGTTTAGATCCTATGATCATAGTCCATTGGGGTCTGTTAATTTTAAAGAATGGCATTGCTATATAATTTTTAAAAAAATTTAGTTATAAATGAAAAGCGTAGATAAATAACAGTTTTATTATAACATATTTTAAAATCATATATATTTTTAAAAGGACTTTTTGCAACTTTAAGGTTATATGGCCAACAAAATTCTATGTAGCTATGATACCAAATATGTATTATTTATTTGTATTAGATTTTTGTTCCACTTTCTATTCAAGACCTCCCTCCCTCCATATTCCTCACCACCACCCTTCTTGTGGTTATGCAACAGATTAATGTTTTGTTTACCATATCTTGAAGTTTCAAGGTGAATAATATTAAACACAAAAGTCTGTTTGCTGTTCAAGAGTGACTTAGAATATTTCCTTTTCAAAAGCTGTAGACCAGTGTGTCTGCTGTCAATATCTTGGAACCTAGAGAGGTTCAGAGAGCATTTAATCTCCAGTGATCTTGAAAAACAGTGCAGTAATTACAAAAGTCATCATGAATTCATCACAAAACAGTAAGAGTCCTTCAGCAGTGAAACCAATGACCAAGATTGTTGGTGAGCTCCTTCTGGATATCTTTTTGTTAGGGATGCTTTAATTTGAATTAAAGATCCCTATCTTTTCCATCTCTATAATTCTCTGAACTCCTGAGAAACCATACTTTGCATCACCTAGTTTCAATAACTGAAAACATTCAAGGAGTGGCATCTCTAGAGAACCTTGATGAAGCTGCAGTCTTGAGTGGAAAACGCAGGATGTACAAAAGGATGGGAGCCAACCTAACTTAACTGTTTGTAGCTTAGAGGTTTTCCAACTTTCCATTGCAGATGGATAAAGTGCCTTTTTACACATGCTTTGTTAACTTCAAAATTATAGTACATTCAAAGATTCCTGTTTTTAAAGACTCTTCAGAAGCATCAAATGGTCCATGGTGTTATGGTCTAGCTAAATAGGATCCACTTTATGCTTGTATTAGCATCTTCATTAACTTCCAGTTTGTTTCAAAGGTCAATTGCAGGTCGTTTTTTTTTTTTAAAGAACCAATTGCTTTTCAAATTTCATAAATAAGACATTTTCTAAAGAAAATGACTACATGTTGGCTATATGTTTTTAAAAGTTGGTAAATGGGCATGAAGAGAATTACGAATTCAGAGCTGACATGAGACGATGTTCATCACTGCCTTTCAAGGGTGGCAAGGGAGGCTGCCATTCTTTTATAGTAGCTGTTAAACCTCAGAAGACAAAATAGATGTCTGTGACAAAATGTGATCCATAAGAAAACTTTGATGTGCAGAACAGGAGTCTTAGAATCGTCTTGAGGTATATAATAGCCAAATGTGAGTAAAATTAATGGAGCCATATCATCTGATCTTAAAATGCAGTGGTTGATATCAAAGCTCCTGAGAAGATGAACAGGTCCCCTGCTTCTCTTAGATGTCTACTCATGACTATAGAGAAATTACTTTTGATCTGCCCCCTCCCCCATCTGATTCAAAAGTAGATTGAAGTGGGATCAAAACACTAGTTTTATTTAGAAGTCTGGACTGTTTGGTTCTGGTGTGTTATACACTAGTCAGTAAAACTGAGAGCATTAAAATGGCCTTTCCTTCTGACAGTGAGAATTTTAGTAAATGAATAGATTTTTTTTTAAATCTCTAATAGTCTAATCTGAAAGAGATACTGGGAATTCATAGCATAAATAGCATTTTTAATGTGGTAGAGAAGGAATACACAATCAGATCAGGGTAAAGATAGTTTCTAATCTACCCACACTGAAGAAATACAAAAAGTCTGTGCTTTAGAGGAAGCCAATCAGATGAAGTTGCTGTAATAAGAAATACAAGGGTACGTAAATAACGAGAAAGCTTTGCATAAGGGAATTCAGAGAAGTTAGAAAACACAGGAGCATGGTATGGCTTGTATAGCATTTAAACACACACTGCAAGTTTTTATTATTTATTATTTTGTCTTTTCAAATAGAAAAGCTATATAAAGGTACTGAGAATACAGCTGTAGGCCTCTTCCATCTCCCTTGTGTGATGTTCAGACTTTTTTTTTATTAATGATATAGTACCGCTTAACTCTGTTTAATAATTACAGTAAATATAATGAACTTCTTTTATTTTTTCTCTCTGAATGCCATGCTATTTAAATGCAAATATGCTTCCCCCCCCCCTCTTTCATTTCCCTAGGGAGGTAGTAGATTCAATGGTGCAGCATTTTAAAGTGACAATATTTGGTGACCGTAGACCAGTTTATGATGGTAAAAGAAGCCTTTATACAGCCAATCCTCTCCCTGTAGCAACAACTGGGGTAAGATAGTTACATGGTTTTTTAAATCTGTAATAGAGCTAAGGCTACAAGAAATTACTTCAGTGTTATTATTGTTAAAATTTTGTTTTGTTCAGTTTTTATACATGGGGATTTTATTTATTTGACTTACATACTACCAATTTCAACAAAGTGACTGACAACAGTTTACAGTAATAATATAAAACATCCAGGGTAAGGAACAATAAAACGTTCAGAGCAACTTAGGCATTTCTTTTAAAACTAGCACCCTGTAGCAGTAGGCTCCCACTGAGAACAGTCTTAAATGAGTATCATGAATTGCTTGATATTTATTTATTTAGCAAATGTATATAGTTGCCCAGCTCTCAAATGTGGCTCTGGGTAGTGTACACCAAAACAGTTAAAACAAGTATAAACAACCATTAAAAGCAATTAAACATAAATAGAACTAAGACTGTGGGAGATAACGCAATTCTACATTGCCTAAACCAGTAAACCTAAATCTTTTCAACAATTGCCGTAGTAAATGAGGGCACCTTATTGTAAGGCCAGGTTGTGGATTTCTAGTTCTCACGATGTGCCAATACAAATATATGTAAATTTTTTTGCAAATATATTGAGTTTACAGTTCAGAAGGGAGAATGTTTTATTACAATAGAATCTTATATCCATATTTAAGGTTCAATATACTGTTTTAAATAATTTCCTTTCCTTAAATGTTTGAATTTAACTTGCTGTAATTTCCTTAAATGTTTGAATTTAACTTGCTGTAATTTCCTTGTCTTCAGTATAATTGTCTGGAATTACTTCACTGAATAGCCATAGGTCTAAAAACTGGGAAATTAAGGTCTCTTTAAATCATGTAATGGAGATTGATTAGCACAGAAATGGAAATAAAATCTGTAGGTAAATCACTTGGCTTTTCACACTGAGATTGACACTTTTACTTCCCGTTCTATGACTTTTTCTCCCAATAGGTTGATTTGGATGTAACATTGCCAGGCGAAGGTGGCAAAGATCGTCCCTTCAAGGTTTCAATAAAATTTGTTTCCCGGGTAAGCTGGCACCTGTTACATGAAGTTCTGACGGGACGAACCTTACCTGAGCCTCTGGAATTGGACAAGCCAATCAGCACTAACCCTGTTCATGCTGTTGATGTGGTGCTACGACATTTACCCTCCATGAAGTAGGTTTCCTGCTATGCCCTGTGCCATTTATTTCTAAAGTTAATCTTTTGAAGAGTTTTGCTTTTAGACTGCCATGCAAGGGTTTGGGGGATGATGAGAGCATGCATTTTGCATTAGTGAGATCACTGATAGTCTCTCAGTAGTGTTTGTTGAGCAGATTACTTCCTGTAGAAATGTACAGGAAGATTCTTGAATAATTGGAAAGGTTTTCCACAAGGATGTCATTAAGAAAAGATAAAGGGCAATGGGAGGCTTGTGGTGAATCCAAGAAGTGACAGACAATAAAACACTTAAAGCAGGAGAAAGGCCAGCTGCATTGCTTGTCTTGTGTATTAGGACTGTATCTTGAAATGACAAAATATGTGTTTTTAAAGCAATTTTATATGCAGATACATTTCCAGGAGGCTGATATTTATAATGGGATTGGAGTATCCTTCACCAGTCCCTTGAAAGTTTGGAAAAAAAATCCATATTCTTTGCCACCTGTTTATTAGTAAATTCAGTTCATTGCCTTCAAGGTTAAATGTTCTACAAACCTGGTTTTCCCTACCTCAACATACCCCCTGCTTTTTTTTTTTTTTAAAGGCAGCCCCTTGTAGGTTGTAGAGTTTGAGGGAAAAGTAAAACTCCAGATTGAGTGGTACTGAGGAAAGTGAGGTGTGAAACACTCTTATTTTTTCTTTTGTCTTCTGCCATGAATTCATTGGGTAATTCAAGCAAACTATTTTCTCTTAGCATGTTCTTTTTCTCAGTTTTGGGGGGGAAAATAGGTGTATATCACCAGGTGATAAACCCAAATCCTTTATGTGAAGCCCTTCCACAGACAGAAGGTGCTAAACCCAGCTATTTTTCACTCCTGATTAATAATTCACTCTACTTGTATTAGATTTCAACTGACATAATTCCTAGCACAACTGTAGAGCATCAAGCTGAGGAAAGCTCTACTAGAAGATCTTGTCTAAAAGTGTATTTTCTGTTTCCAGGCTCAAAATGAGACCTAACAATTAGCAAATCCTTTCAATTTAAGTGGGGTTTTTGAAGTGCTGTCTTTTGCTTTATTGTATTTATTTTCATTATTGTTTATTGTTTTATTATTTATTGTTATTATGAACCACCAGGCATTCATGTAGATTATGATGACCCATTAAATAAATGAACCTGGCCCTGTCTCTACGTAGGTATACACCTGTAGGCCGCTCCTTTTTCTCTGCTCCAGAAGGCTACGATCACCCGTTGGGAGGTGGCAGGGAAGTATGGTTTGGATTTCATCAGTCTGTTCGGCCAGCAATGTGGAAAATGATGCTGAATATTGATGGTAACCACCAGTTCTGTATTTATAAAAGATGGCTATTGTGTAAGGGTATGAAAATGCATTCATGCATGTGCGCGCACACACACAATTAATTTTGGTGTTTTGTAAGTAAAAGGCCTTCTGTTTTACAAATCTCAGTTTTCTACAGTGCCTTCTATAAATTAGGGAAACAAAACAGACATTATTTTGCCTCCTGGTAGGAAATAACAGGGATGCCTCTGTCAGATTTGTAACTGGAGGTATGAATGTATGTTGCAATTCTGAAACATATTACCATGCTTGAACCTCAGTCCTTGCTCATTTTTTTCCTTGGAATTAACCCAGGGAAGAATAAATTGCATTCACACTTCAATAGTCTACATTTTATTCTGATTCCCATGATAAAACACTTTCTGGAGAAATGCAGAAATATTGGATGCGTTCTCTCATAAATACGCTTTAACTTTCAAGGGTAATTTTTTTCAGCTGCTTGAGGATGTATTCTTAAGAATCTTAAGGAATGTTTTGCAGGATTAAATTATGACCTGCATAATTCTGTATTTCTTGGAAGAATCCTAACATCTGCTGGTTTCTAAGTGGTCAGTCATTGGGTCATATTCCATTCTGTCTTTATCTCTTCCTTCAGCCTATCTCACTTGGGTAATGAATATGTATGGCAGCTCTTGTTTTGGATTGTATAATTGTACAATATTATAATTGTACAATGTATTGGACACAGTACAAATCAGATTAGGAAACATAAATTCAGTCAATATAAGTCAATGTAACAAAGTTGTAATTAAGTTTTCCACATGACTTCCCCTAGAAAGCATACACACTTTTATCTGTGTAGTTCTTCAGGTATGCTAACAATATTTGTTTCTAGTGACTTTACTGTTTTCTGTGAAGAAAACCCTTAATATTGGGTAAACACACGTACTGTTCAGGTACTGTATTTGCTAATATTCCAGTAAATGAATGATCAAATCTTTGGATTTGATAAATACAGTTTTTAACCATGTAATGGCACTTCATTTTCTAAATAATTGTCTATTTTTCATTATCTGGAAAAAGTGTTTCCAGTATTGATATAGGACATAAAATTGTGTCTGTGAGCCGGGGAGTTGTCAGTGAGATTAAACATGCCAGATCATTTCCCCATTGAAAAAAAACCAAGAGAAAACCTACAACTGCCATTTAATAGCTTTCCTGGGAAAATTCCAGTCAGGCAAGTTTATTGAAAATGTAAATTTGTAAAAATGCTTAATTGTGCTTGTTAAAATAGAAGCCTCATCCTATGACATTGGAAGTGTTCTTCATTTAAACACTGCACACTTCCAGCCTACAAGCCACCCCGTTGTGGTTAACAATAGAACTGATAAATAATAATGAAGAACAAGAATAAAAGAACCCAACTTTATAAAAGTATAAAATTGTATACAGTCATGAACAAGTGTCACAAAATTACTGCATCAGTGCAGTAAGCCACAAGACAATTAAAAATAGATAACAAATACATGAGGTCAGCAAAATAAGCACAGCTACTGGAGAAAGCTAAAGAATAAAAATTTGATGATTTTCCTTGAAACATGAGAAAGACTGGACAAGGTGGGAGTGAGAATTCCGGAATGTTGGTGGCGCCCTCTGTTGGTTCAAAAATGAGCTTCAGGGGCAGCACATATAAAAGGTCCTCGTCTGCAAAGTTTAGCTCCTAGAAAGCAACAGATGGAAGGCCTGAATGGTACAACTTAGCTAAGACAGATGTTGAAAGCTCCTATCTGAGTACCCTGATAGAAGCCTGGCTGCTGTATTTGGACCTGTTGCATTTTCCTGACCTCCTTTAAGGGCATCCCTGAGTAGAGTTTTTAGCACTGGGTTTCCCACATATTGTGTTGTGCCATGGGTAACAGGTAGCCCCCATTCCCATTGTATTCCACTCCTGTAATGGATACCTCTTGACACTGGGCTGGCCAGTTCATCTATATGAGGTGTGCATCTATAGCTTACTTTCAATAGATTGCTGCAAAGAAGTTGCTCTGCTGTGCATGAAATCCCAATCCAGAATCAGAATACAAATGATTTCATGCAGAGCTTATTGAACTAGTATAATCAGAAAGTAGCCATTGCATGGATAATGGTAGCCAGGTGCAGAGGAATGCAGAGATAGCCTTGAAGAAAAAGTGCAGCAGGCATCACAAAAATATCAGCTTGGCCTGGAAAGGTAGAATAGGGTGAGGAAGAAACTCAAGATTGCCCTGCCTTAACATTCTTTGGTATAAGAGATAGGGAAAGAGAAGCTCTGCCAATCTTTCAGGAATCACAGTATCAATATCAGTAAAGTAGAATTCTAGTATTTCTTGTGGTGTTTCATGACATAGTGTACCTCAAAAGGCTGACACTGGGTCAGCCCTCCTAAAGAAATAGCACATCCACAGATGAATGATGGTGATCATTCACAGAGGGAAATAAGTACTCCTAGCCACCACACTGACCTGAGGATTTAGGGGACAGCACAGATCTAGGAGGACCCCCTACTGCTGGTAAACCTCAAGTGTGTTTTTAATAAAATCATATTGGTGAACAGTTTGGTAGTGATGAGTGGCTGGATCTGGCAAGTATTACTGAAACCTGGTTAGGTGAAATCAGGGGTGTAGGCTTCACAGAGATTTGTCATCCTTAGTTTTGGATCCTGCAGCAGCTGTGGTCCCTAGGAAGGGGGAGTGGCAATGATCTTGAAAGATAACTTAGCTGTGACCAAGAGTCCTGCTCTGGAGCGATGGGGTGTGAATACCTGTCTGCAAGGTTGGCCTGAGGGACAGGTTGAGGATCCTGTTTGTCTGTTGCCCATGTTGATGCCAGATAAGATCCCTACAGGAGCTTCTAGAACGCATCACCAGGCATTGGGATTTTTTGGCTTCTGGTGGTTTTGGTTCTGTGGTTTAGAAGCTGCTAGACCTAAACTATGGCTAGATCATTTAAAACAGTATTCTACTTTATAATGAAGTAGTTCCTTCTCTCCAGTTCTCTCAGACCAACATAAAGGCTAAGCGGTGTTTAACTTGCTCTCTCTAAAAGAAAATGTTTAACGTTAGCCTGAAATTTTAAATTGCTGTGGAAGTATTTATTTTATTGATTTATTGTGTTTATGTCTAGCCTTTCCTACAAAAGTTCAAGTCAGGATATGTGGTATCCCCTTCCCCAGTATTGGTCCCAGGCCTGGGGTTGATATTTGTCATTGTTTAATGGCCCCTGTTTGTTTTCTGGGTTTTGTTAGCAGAGTATTTTAGTTTGGGCTGCCTGTTGTTTTAATGATTTTTAGTTTTGAATGCCACCCAGAGTCCACTGGAGTTTGATGGCTAATAAATTTAAATAAATAATCTTTATAACATTCTTGTGAAGGAAGAAAGGCTCAAATGTAGCAACTAGCCAAACGTCAGCCAGGTTGCTCCATGATTAAGTGGGAATTGAGTGTATGATTTTGTATTTCCAATATTAACCACAATCATTTACTGAGATTCCAGATTAAATTAATTCTATTTGGCTGGAAATTTCTGGACCTCACCTTCATTCAAAAAAGGAATTCCAGATCACAGAGTGAATATTAGGTCCAGTAAAAACAAAATAAATTTGAATCAGCTGAAGAATATTGAAAAGCATAAAACTATTTCAGCCATCCCGAAATACAATTATATTAAAATGCTTTTGTCCAAAAACTGGAGCTGGAAAGAATGTAGGGTATACACTTAAATATTGGAGTTGATAAGAGAATGTGGAATCCGCTTAGCAATAGCAAAGTCAATATTTATTCATGATATAATTTAAGTGTGGGGATGCCACTCTAAATACAAGACAAGTTTCCTACTTAGTGATTATGTCAGTGAAGGAAACTGTTTAAGTGGTACATCAGTCTTGTAATGATAATTCTCTCACAACCAAATATGTTAAAAATTCCCAGTGTTACAGATTGGCATATTTGATGTCATGTTTGCCACTGCATCTTGTCTTGATGCCAGCCTCTGAAACAGAATAAATTAGAAGAAAAACAAAGAATCCCTGGGCTTTGTAGGAGGAGAGCTGTGTTAGTCTGGCAAAAGGAGTCTGACAGCACTTTTCTGACTAACACATTTTATTAAAAGGCAGGAGCTTTTGTGAGATGCAACTTACAAAAACTTAAGCCTTTTAATAAAATGTGTTAAGTCAGAAAAGGTGTTACCAGACTTCTAAAGAATACCTGAGATGAAATATACACCCCCCAGTTGATGAGATCCTTCATTTTAGAGATTGTATGACCAGAAAGAAACTATTTCACTCTTCACAGCTTTGAAGAACATTTATTTCCTTAAATTTTATTTTTCTCTAGTTTCTGCCACTGCCTTCTACAAAGCACAACCTGTAATTCAGTTCATGTGTGAAGTTCTTGATATTCACAACATTGATGAACAGCCACGACCTCTGACTGATTCTCACCGGGTAAAATTCACCAAAGAGATAAAGGGTAAGTAAAAAAATGTAGCACTGATCCACACAGTGCTATTCTTAAATGCTGCAAGAGGTGCTTGCTTAGATCTCAGAAGTCTCATTCATCAAAAATGTGTAATGGCACATCGTTTTTTGTACCACATAGTGACTAATTAGCATGGTATGTGTGTGATGCATAATGGATTTGTATTCTTAAAAATGTAACCTCTCCCAGTAAACAATGCAAGGATTTTTCCAGCTGTCTGGACTGCAGAGATTTCAGTGTGCATTGCCAGAAGGCTCTGTTGGCAGCACCGTTGTGCACTGTGTCTTTATCTCTGGCTTCCTAGCCACATTGTAGCATCTGCATCATCTCTGCTTGACTTTTACTTTTGTCAGCTACCACAGTGCAGCTTCCTGACAAAACTAGTTTTGTTACAGTATATGCCAGCTAAACAGTCACATTACAAATGTGCCCAGTGTAAGACATAGTGAGCATTGAGTTATAAATGACAGAAATGGTGTGTACAAATAGAACCGTCTGAAATATTTCTACTTGTTTCGTTTGCTCCCTGATTCAGTCAACAATCAAAATATTGTCTTGTCTGGTGTAAGGGTTAAGATGTTGGACTACAAACTGGGACCCAGAATCAGGTCCAGTATCAGCCATGGAAACACAATGGATGACTTTGGCCAAGTCATTCTCTCTCAGGCCAACCCACTTTGTTGGAGATTGTTGTGGGAAAAATTAGAGGAGAGAGGATTATGTATGCCATCTTGAGCTCCTGGAGAAAAGGCAAGAGGTACCAATAAATAAATAAAAATATTGCCATTATTGGAATTGGGAGAAAGCCACCACTTGTGAGGATATATTTTGTGTGTACTTGAAGCTACTTTGGATATTTTAAATCAAAGGATGCATATACATATTTTAGATTAGCAGCAGTAGTAGCCTGCCCTTTTTTTCAGAGAACGTAAAGAGAAAAACTTTCTTGTGATATTTGTCATTGCTTCAGACAAAGCAGGTTTGCTGATTAGCCTCCATTTCATTTCTGATTATCAGTGCTCTGCAGTGGCATTTGGAGTAACAGCTTTGGTTTCGGTTCCTTTATGGCAGGCCTCAGCAGTGTTTTTTCCGGGATAGTATGCCATGGTGTGATCTTGTATGAAGAGGGATGTAAAAAGAAGTAAAAGACCTCAAATGTTGCAGGTCCAGAAAGTCTTACATTTTGATACTCTACCCCCCTTCCAAGGTCTTATATGTTCTCACTTGAAATCTTACAAAAGTGTAGCCATTTTAAGAATATGTGTACACTTGGCTTGTGTGGATACTGTCTGGCCAGTTTTGTTCTGTGAGAAGAAACATGATTATGGATTCTTTGATTTAGTATCATATTTGCTGTTTCATTTCCTTTTAGCATTCATAGGCTATGGCTTCCTTCCACACTGGAGATGGACAGACTTTTGAGAAGGAAGGAAGTCATTGTTCTCTGCAATGTGTCCACTCACTCACAGGTAGTCCTTGACTTAGGACTATTCATTTAATGACTGTTCGAAGTTACAGCAGCACTGAAAAAAGTGATTTCCCACTGGTCCTCTCGCTTTTGACCATTGCAGCATCCCCGAAGTCATGTGATCAAAATTTGGGCGCTTGGCAACCAGCATGTATTTACGATGGTTGCAGCATCCTGGGGTCACGTGATTGCCATTTGCAACCTTCCCAGGGAGCTTCAGACAAAGTCAATGGAGGAAGCTGGATTTGCTTAATGATCACATGATTTACTTAATGACCACAGCCAAAAAGGTCATAAAATTGGGTGCGACTCACTTAATGACTGCATTGCTTAGCAACAGAAGTTCCAGTCCCAATTGTGGTTGTAAGTCAAGGACTACCTGTATTCATTTTAATCAAAAATTGTATTAATTTTCACTAAATAGTTTTACAGGTTTTTGGTAGTACTGGAATAGGAAAAAAGCCACCCCTTAACGCAAACATGGTTCTCTCTCAAAATTTGTATTCCTTGCATAAAGGAGTAACATGATGGCTCTATTTGTCTTGATTTTTCTAAGTCTGGACTTTTAGAGCTTTATTTCCCCAGATATGTCAAGCAGGGAGGAAGCATCAATAGGAAAAAAATGCCTTCAGGTGTTGTCTGTGCTCTTTGTGGTGGGAGAAAGAAAGTGCCATTTGCCGATATCAAAATCAACTTGTCTACATAGCCCAGTGGGTTTCCTAGATATCCCGAGCCTTTAGCTGGGCCAGCTTTGGGATAGTTCAAGCTAGCATATTAACATTCATGAGACTGATTTTTGATTTGGCACGCATAGAAAAGATACATTTAAGTCACCTTTTTTTCCTATGATGACAGGCTACCTGTGCCCCCTTTTTTGTAAACCCTGGAGCCCTCCAAGACTGGGCCATTGAAATTTAGCAGAAACTGTCAGACAGTGGTGCAATTTTTCATTTCTAATATAAGAAGTAAAATAGTGGATTAATCCTTCTGATTAACACACCAGTCATCACAGCAGTAACATAGCAATCCCATAAAATTGAGGAAAAGGGGAGGAGCCCAACATTCTCTTTCATTTTGGTGACATCAGTGCTTGGGGCTGAAAAAAATGTACAAAAGGGAAATTTTTAAAAAGCAAGCAAAGCCATCACTGCAAAATATTGCCTGGTCCAGTTTTGTAGGAAGGCTTAGGGGCTACAGATCTGTGGGACTATATTAGAAATGTCTAACCATTCTAATTCATTTCCTCCAAGGATATATGTAAAAATTGTAGCAAATCTTATGCAAGTGATGGATTTTTGTACATATGTCCAATGGAAAGTGGAAAGTATTAACATGATTTGTCCAAAGACCAGTTGGAGGGGTTTCATCTCTCCCAGATCCATATTTTTGCATTTGTAATGATGAATACTGAAAATGGATCCCTGCTTTGTAAAGCAGCTCCATAATAAGAAACCCTTATTCTGCTAGCTTGTGTCTGTTCAGGCGTTCTCTGACATCAGTATTTTCTCTCTCTTGTTTTCATCCAGGTCTGAAGGTTGAAGTGACTCATTGTGGAACAATGAGGCGGAAATACCGCGTCTGTAATGTTACACGGAGACCTGCCAGTCATCAGACGTAAGTACATGGTTAAACTACACAGTTATCACACTTGGCTAGAATATAATACATAGAATATGGGAGGAAAAAGTATCCATAGAGTCACAGACTTGTGCAAATTAACTATTCTTTCAATTCCGCTTTCCAGATTTCCATTGCAGTTAGAAAACGGTCAGACTGTGGAAAGAACAGTAGCACAGTATTTCAGAGAAAAGTACAACCTACAGCTGAAATACCCTCATCTTCCTTGTCTACAAGTGGGACAGGAGCAGAAACACACCTATCTGCCTCTTGAAGTAATATATTTAATATAGCAATTTTTCAAACAAGATCCCAGAATCTTTCATTTGTGTATTTGAAAAAGTTATTTTTTTAATTGCATACATTCTGTATATGTGAGCTTTCCTGTGAACTAAAGATAACATGCATCTAAAAAACCCTTTGCTCACAAAAACTTATGTTCTAATAAATTTGTTAGATTTTTAAGGAGTCAGTATTCTTTATGCCCAGAATTTTCCCTGAAACTCTAAGTGAACACATTAAGACAATATTAAGCCAAAACAAAAATAGTGTGACTTTTGGCATACTGTAGCCTTCTGAAAGTTGCAGTTGCAGCCCATGGGATGATGCTAAATTGGAAAATTTGGTTTGTCATCACCAGATCAGAGCTCCCATTGTTCCTGTATCAAGTTGAGAAACACTGGATGTAGAAGCTTTCCATTTTGTTTAAGTGTAATAGCATCTCACCATTTGAAGACCTGAAGGACCAAGTTAGGGATTGATCATCTTGGAGAAAATCTATGTGGTTGCTAAGGATTGACATTGACCTGATGGCACTTAATCAATTAAACAATAGTATCCAGGCAATTTATAAAAGTATTATCGATGCCTGTAGAACATGCTTCTCCAACCTTTGTGCCCTTCCCAGTTCCCAGACTTCTCAGCCATGGTCTTCATGCTCCCTGGGAAATTCTGGCAGTTGAACACCCATGTTTGGAAGACAGCAGAGTCATAGCAAGTTATTTTGGTGGTGGAGTTTTACATAGTATATAAGAAACATATTTGACTAGGTGCTCTGTTGTTGAGCTGTATCCTCTTTCAGGCACGTGCAACTGCACATGGCAGAGGAAGATTGATAATGGCATGCAGATCATGTGGGGAAATGTCTATACCACTGTAGTTCTTCTCTTTGGGAGCTGTTTTCCAGGAATAGTTTGAGAACCTTTCTGCCCGGTCACAGTTGCACAGTTGTTCATTGAGTGTCATAAGACTAATGCATAATATTTTTACAGGTTTGTAACATCGTGGCAGGCCAGCGATGTATTAAGAAGCTTACAGACAATCAAACATCAACAATGATAAAAGCAACAGCCAGATCTGCTCCAGATAGACAAGAAGAAATCAGCAGACTGGTTAGTTTGCCTCGGAATTAGAAAAATTATTAAAACGAGCTGGAAGGATCATTGAGGATCCAGTATGCTTGACCCTGTTTGTGTCCTCCTCACATCCCAAATATCTCCTCTCTTTTTTAACCATATCAGTTTACTGTTGTAGAACTTAGTATTGAAGTCAGCAATACTTATGCCAATGTGATCTTTCAGTTTTTCCTTTTTCATACATTTGCAAACATTTCTAAAATTCTGTTTTCACTTTGTCATTATGGGGTACTGAGTGTAGATTAATGAGGAAAAAAAAGAATTTTAACGATTGTAGTATCAGGCTGCAACATAACAAAATTGAAAAAAATGAAGGGGGTCTGAATACTTCCCGAATGCACTGAATATCAGCATCTAACTGGAGACCCCCAAATTATGTAATTTAATTCTTTCAATTTAGGTGCCACTCAACTCCAAAATGGCACTGGGTGGCTCACAACATGGCAAAGCAAATACAGTGCAATATAATTCAAGAAGACAAAAGCAACAAAATTAAATAGGATAATAGCAAAATAAAAGATGGTGAATCTGGCCAGCAGCCCAAAAAACATGTATCAACAAAACTTGCAAAAGGCTCAAACCACTCTAACCCAGTCGGTCCGACAGCCAGGTCTTTAAGGCTGTCCGGAACACTTTCAGGGTGGGAGCCACCCAGATCTCAGGGGAACTTCATTCCAGAGGACAGGAGTTGTGACAGGGAAGACATGACCCTGGGTCCCAAAGGATGACCCTGTTTAATTGAAGGGACCTGAAACATGCCAAAACGTGTCGTATCAGCCAGGCAGACACTGCAAGACACAGAAGGTCCCTCAAACAGCCAACCAGTATGCCGTGTAGGATTTTTCCAGTAGAAGAGAGTATATGTAGCTCAGGGTTGAAGCGCAGAGTCCTTGGTGTTCTCTGAGCTTAGTGGTTTTCTTGCAGATGTTTTGTTACCTGGCTAGGTAACATCTTCAGTGTATTCCTTGTTTTCCAACACAGGACTAAAAGTACTTTTTTTTAAAATTTGCTCTTGTTCATGACCACATAAAGGATAACATACATGATTAAATTACACTCTGTGTCACTTATTCTCTTTCCCATCATAGGTTTGTGAGAATGTGCATTGTTTCATATAATATTATCCACCTCAGTTAAGCAAGCTAGTGTGGTAGGACCTTATTAGAAATCTGCCATTACAACATAACTGTTGTCCCTTCTTTATCTCAGGTGCGAAGCGCAAATTACGATGCTGACCCATTTGTTCAGGAATTTCAATTTAAAGTGCGTGATGAGATGGCTCACGTGACAGGGCGTGTGCTCCCAGCTCCCATGTTGCAGTATGGAGGGCGGGTAAGAAACACTTCTCTGGATTTATTCTCATATAGTAAGTGGATTTGTAGCTTTGGACTGTCTTGATTAGTGATTTCATTTTCCTAGTCCCTGTCTACGTTTATGCAGCTGTGGCATAGCATCTAGTGCACATTGTGTAAACTGCAAGTATACTGATATTTCTATTTATTTATTTAGAATCGAACAGTAGCAACACCAAGCCATGGTGTATGGGATATGCGTGGGAAACAGTTTCATACAGGTGTGGAAATCAAGATGTGGGCCATTGCTTGCTTTGCAACACAGAGGCAGTGTCGTGAAGAAATACTAAAGTAAGCCTATTGTTCAAGCTATAAGCTGCTTCCCTCTGCCCTTAAATTTGATAGCATGGCTGCAATACTGATTCTCTGCTTCTCGGTTTATCCTTGATCTCTGAAAACATTGTTGCTGTTCAAAGAAACATGATTATGTGCCATCAAGTCTGTGTCAACTCTTAGTGACTACATAGATAGATTTTCTACAGTCTGTTCCTAGCCTGGTCCTTCAGGGCTTCTAACAATGCATCTGTCACCAGTGCGCCCATCACCATCCATAACTGAGTCCATCTACCTTGCTACTGGTCATCCTTTTCTTCCCTAACCCTAACCCTAACCCTTTCCCAGCATTATAGACTTCTCCCAAGAGATAGATCTTTGCATAATGTGTCCGAAGTAGGATAATTTGAGCCTGGTCATTTTTGCCTGGAGTGAAAACTCAGGGTTGATTTGTTCGATGATCCATCATTTTGTTTTCTTGTCTGTCCACAGTATTCTCAGGAGTCTTCCCCAACTCCAGAGTTCAAAAGTGTCAATATTCTTTCTATCCTGCTTCTTCAAAGTCCAACTTTCACTTCCACAGAGTGTGACAGGGAATACCATTGCTTGCGTTATTCTGAAGGTGTTCGTTGGTACTCTGTCAAATGCTAGTCTGTGGTGCATTTCTTGATTGCTTGTTCCTTTACTGTTTCTGAAACATTGTTCCTCAATCCGTTATTGTGGCAAAGGAAAAAGAAAAGGGGTATTTGATTTTGTATTGTATCGACCACACCTTTCTCTCTTGTTTGCAGTTTGTCCTTTAATTATACCTGCTATTCTTATCATTCAAAATTAGATTGGGTGGTTAATGCTAGCCTGTTATTATCTTTGGCTTCAGAACTGGCTGAAACTAATTCTCATTAATGATATAGCCTTCAGCTCTGGTTATCGCCCTCTCTACACTAGCCAAGTGATCCGTTAACCCTCACTTTTAGAGGAAAGGGGAACAAATATGCATGATTTCTAGTTGTACAGTATTCACTGTTTATCCAGTGTTTGTTTGTTGCCAGGGGTTTTACAGACCAGCTGCGCAAGATTTCTAAGGACGCAGGGATGCCAATACAGGGTCAGCCTTGCTTCTGTAAATACGCACAAGGTGCTGACAGTGTGGAGCCCATGTTCCGACACCTTAAAAACACCTATTCGGGACTCCAACTCATCATAGTCATCCTGCCAGGGAAGACACCGGTGTATGGTAAATAAATATCCAAATGCTTTGTATGAACTCTGCTTCTTTTAAATTGCCCTGAGAAAACCTGAGAACAAAAGTAAATAATCTTAGAATAAGTAGATGCTGTAAGAAGCTAGGGTTGAGGGCACAGCAAGTCAGGGTAACAAGGGAAATGCATGTTTTTAAAAGTCTTGTTATGTTATGGGGGCTGGGAAGAGGATAAGTTAGGGGTAAAGTTGTTCAGGAGGTCAGTTAAATAAACTTGATTGGGAGAAGAGCCTCTGTGGGAAAACAGACTTTGCAATAATGTATTTGGGAGAAGATAAAGCTTTCCACTATGTTTTGTTTTTTGCATCATCCATTTCTACTCTCATCATACAGATTGTAAACTTTTTTCAGATATTAGCTGGCAATATTTCCTTAATGTTTTCAGAGAATTTTGTGTGGATAAACCATAAAAACAAGGAAGGAAACAACAACAAAAATAAATACTTGAAAAGTAGTCTTGCTTTTCAGAACTTTGTTTATATGAAGGGGATCTTCTGAAGAAGACTTTGAGACCTTTCAATTTTTATAAGAAGTAGAGGGAGAGCTGGCTGGGATTTTTCTTCTGCTGTTGATCTCCCTCATTAAACTGAACTTCCTTGTTTTTGTTTCATCTTACTCCTCAAAACTTCTAGGAAAGATTAGCCCCAGCAAAATGCACATCAGCAGAGCTTGGCTAGCCTTTCCTCCCCACCATCGGTTTTGTTTCAAGATGGTCTGGACTTTTCCTTTGTTTTTCAGAAAGGGAACATACTGTTCAAATTGGTAAACTGAGAGAACTGATTTGCTTCTTCATTTAGACTGAGCTCCTTCCCAACCTGCTGTCCTCTAGATATGTTGGATTTAAATTCCCATGAGTCAAAGGCTATGCTGACTGAAGATAATAGAAACCACAATCCAGCCCATTTGGAGGGCATAGGCTGGGAAGGGCTAATCTGACTGGGTTGGAGGAGCTGGGCGTAACTTTCAGTAAGCAGATACAGTACTGCAAGGTCAGATTTTAGAACTGTTCCTTAGAACTTTGAAGATTCTTCACATTAATGCTTGTTTCTTAGCGGAGGTGAAACGTGTGGGGGACACACTTCTGGGGATGGCTACTCAGTGTGTTCAAGTCAAGAATGTCATAAAAACGTCTCCTCAGACCCTCTCTAACTTGTGCCTAAAGATTAATGTAAAACTGGGAGGAATCAACAACATCCTTGTACCTCATCAACGGTAAGAAATCTTCCTTAATGTGTTTGTAGAATTTTGTATAAGAGTACATGCATCGAAACTGAAAAACTTTGGGGAATTACCATTTTCTGATGGTGCAAGCTTACAAAACCTACAGGGCTATTTGGTCACTTCGGTAGTCAAAATAATTTATAAATTATAAAATAATTTATAAATTTTATCTTTATAAAAATAATGAAGAGGATTAAAGAAAACCTTAAAAAATTGTGTTGGTTGCCTTGAAGTATTTTTGACAATCAAGTAGGAATCTTTAAAAATATGCTGCTATAAAAACTTGCACACCTGAGAAGAGGCATTTTCAGGCAAGGAATGAACGCTCTAAGATGGTACTTATTTTAGCATGGGGGCATCCCCTAAAACAGGGTTCCTCAACCGTGGCAACTTTAAGACAGGTGGACTTCAACTCCCAGAATTCCCCAGCCAGCAAGGGGAATTCTGGGAGTTGAAGTCCACCTGTCTTAAAGTTGCCACGGTTGAGGAACCCTGCCCTAAAATGAAAGATTATGCTTTGTTTCACTTGTAAATGTAATGTATTTTTTTTCAGAGAAACTAAATTCTGTAACATGCAGTTGCTAGCCATGAAATTCTTTACATCCCTAGCTGTACAACAGAAGTATCTGCCTTTCTTTCCTTCCAAAATGTGAGGTGTGTGTAACCCAGGACCTGCTGACCATCATTTAGAGATTAATACTGCGGTTGATTTGTCCCTTTTTTTAAAAGACCTTCTGTGTTCCAACAACCAGTGATCTTCTTGGGAGCAGATGTTACTCATCCACCTGCTGGGGATGGAAAGAAGCCTTCCATTGCTGCTGTAAGCTACGTTATTTATGGGTCTCTCTCTCCCCCCCTCCCCCCCCAATAAATTGAATGAGAAAGGTGAGGAACTTGGATGAGACAGAATGAATGTGCTTATGAGGTTGGATTGCTTTAAACTAGCTCTTTAATTGTGTCTTGTGGGTTCACCAGCCATTCTTTCTGCTTAGTGTGCCATTGTGCGTGGATTAAAACTGTTCTCTGGTACAGGTGAATAATTTTGAGGGTTACCTGTAATTTCTATACACTTGGCTTCTGTGAACCATTGTATTTAACTTGCACTTTCTTGTCCATCTATCTTATTAAGGGGCAAAAGAAAGTTAATTTTTAAAACTCTGTTGTGTACTAAGTTGTCAGCATTTATGTGCTGAGCATTGCCAATGATATGGATAAGTTATGGGGTGTGGACGCACCTTTCAGATCAGCAGCGCTGTATTAAATTCTTCTGTGTCTTTGTCATGAGCGACATATTTGCGCATGTCAGAATATGCATGCATTTGTGACGTGTTGATAAAGCACATAGCAGGCATGTAATTCTTCTTCCCCAAAATGATACCAGATGGATAAATGTTTAGATCAATAAAAATACTCCATTTTGAAAATAAATCATTAAGATGCTAGACTAAGAGTGGAAAAGTCAGATTCAAGCTCATCCTGAGCCAGAATGGCTCTCTAGTTGACTTGTGAGTCTTAATCCTATTTCCCTCACTGGGTCATTGTTGATGAAATTGTGAGGGAGGGTATGCTGACTCTTGCTATCTGAGGAAAGATATGATAAGAATCTAACACATGCATTTTAAAACTTCAATTTAAGTGACAAGTCAAAGCAACAACCATAAAAAAAATTATTTATTTATTAGCTGAATGGCCATAGAGCAAAGTGGTACTGCAATCAGCACAAACCGTACAATAATTGAGAGGAAGAAAGGCAGACAAGCAGCTGAGTTTCATAGCTGACCTACACGTCAGGGACCAAATATGGTTTAAGTGAATCAGGGTGGCTTCATCTTGAGTTTTTTTATCACATCCCATGGAGAACCCTGAAGTGAGCAAAGCCCAGCAGAGACTAGTAAACATTGTCATGGCTAGCAGACTCCTGTACTGAAATTAATAGAAGAAAAGAGACAGTAAGAGATTTTCATAATCTATTTCAAGCTTTTTACTGTTCCCTAAAATCTTTCTTCCTCTTTACACAGTTCCATTATACAGGGAAATAATCTTTTCCCTTGGCCAAAGAAAGGACATTTGAAACATGGTCCCTATGGAACCATCATTTTCATGTATCTCTTTTGCTTATAGGTTGTAGGTAGCATGGATGCTCATCCAAGCAGGTACTGTGCCACAGTGAGAGTCCAGAAACCCCGCCAGGAGATCATCCAAGACTTGGCCTCCATGGTTAGAGAACTTCTCATCCAGTTCTACAAATCAACCCGTTTCAAACCCACACGAATCATCTTCTATCGCGACGGAGTTTCAGAAGGACAGTTTCGACAGGTCTTAATATCTGTTTATGTCACAATTATGTCCTGCATAGTTAACGGGGTATTTCAAAGGAAATAATGATAACATTCAAAAACTAGTTTGGTGGGAGAGTGCCAAGGAACTTAAGTCTTGCATTCATAGCAAGAAAAAATAAAATAAAATAAAATAAAAACATAATGAGCCCTTAAACACTATCAAGATCCCTACTGTCAGCATCACTGCCACCAGAAGGTTCTTAAAATCTGTCAACAAGGACATTGCTTGAATGACTGCTATGTAATGCACTATAGTCGTGTTGAATAGGGCTTGCCCTTGCATTTATCGTTCATCATTTTCCATGCCCCCAGCTTGGGAACATCCTTTTGAACATCTTTTCCATTTGGTTTGCTGTAAATGTTTGGACTGAGTCCAAGAAGATCCAGGTTCAAGTCCCACTTGATCATGAATCTCACTGGGTGACTTTAGGTTGGTTACTATCTTTTAGCCCAACCTACTTCACAGGGATGAAGTAGAGACCATGTATACCTTTTGCTCTTGGAGAAAAGGTGGAATATACATGTAATAATGATAATGGGCAGATAAATTTAAAAAGTGCCAATTGTAACACAGGCAGTTTAGTCCTGTTCTTTGCTTTCTATTGTTTAGTCAGTTATTTGTTCATAAGAAGAGATAGCTATTTGGTCAAGGTCAGGGTTTGCACAAAAAGTATTTTGAAAGTTGACATATGCAGTGTCTTATCTGTTAAAATCCCTCAGTTATTCTCAATAATGAATTGTGTTTTGGATAATTCCAAGAGTAATGTTAAGATGAATCATGTTTACTTACAAGAGATGGAAAGATTGCAAAGAGTTGGGATATTCTATATTAACAAAGCAGTGGATACAGATCTTAAGTGTGTTTCCTATGACCTCAGGATGAGATTAATTCAACAAAAGAACTTTTTAAAAGTTGACTCCTCAGAGAAATTTAAAAGGGCTAGTCGCCAACCTCATCCAACAAGAATATACAGTGATGGAAAGGGCAGTTACCCTTTCATTATAGTCTTGCCTGTTTTGGTTTAATGCCTATAAGTTTGTTAATATTGTCAGCATATTGTAAGTTTAAAAGTGTGAATGTGATTTTAAATTATAAATAAAAAATGGTATGGAGGTACCAAGCATGGCAAAACAGAATTACCCTTTTACAATGGCGAACCATCACAAATTCACTGTCCCAGACTGATTATATGAGTTTGCTATGTACAAACTGACTTTTTATAAAAGGAATGGAAAGGCTGACCAATAATATTCATGTGGTCAAGGTTTAAACATGTTCTAAAACTGAGCTGTTGTCTTGTACACAGTAACTGTAATCTGTCTAGACACTTTCCTTGAACTGTGTTACTGCAGAAGAGTAACATATGCCTCTCCCAAGTAGCTTTCCTCTAGAACAGCGTTTTTCAACCTTGGCTGCTTTAAGATGGGTGGCTGAGGAATTCTGGGAGTTGAAGTTCACCCATCTTAAAGTTGCTAAGGTTGAAAAACACTGCTGTAGAAACTTGAGGCTGAAAAATTAGAAATATTGTGTTTGTTTTTCAGAACAGAAATCTGATTTAAGTTTTCATGCTTGTCGCTGTTTGAGAGTAGGCTAAACATTTTATTCCTCTACTATAGGTGTTGTATTATGAGCTGCTGGCAATTAGAGAGGCCTGTATCAGCCTGGAAAAAGACTATCAGCCTGGCATAACGTATATTGTTGTTCAGAAGAGGCATCATACGAGGCTGTTTTGTGCTGATAGGACGGAAAGGGTAAGACTTGTCCCACGTCAAAGCAGTTCTTTCTAGGCAGGAATTGCAGTCGTCATCCTTGGTACAGATGTAGAATAGTGGAGTCTTTGCAGCATTTCATGTTCATTTTGTTGCAGTTCTCACAATAGTTCAGTAAGGTAGATAACTGCTGTTATCCCACATCTTGGGGAAAAATCTAAGATTCGGTTATAATGACAGGTACAATTTCGAACAGAGACTTCCTGATTTATAGTTCAGGTTCCATTAAAAGGTTTTAACCCCTCATCCTGCAAGGTACCTTCCCCAATCTGTACTGGATTGCAGCCCCCCAAATTCCCAGCTAGTGTTGGCTAAAGGTGGCTCAGATAGCTTTGGAAATAGATGGAGTTCTTTGGGTTGTATGATTAATTTATGAATATCATTGGATTAACTTAAAAAGTTCCCCCAGTTAATCAGGCAATCACTTTTTAATTTTTTTTTAATGAAACGTGTATGAAAAACTGACAGACAATTGCTGCATGGAAGGTGTAAAGCCTTTCAAAAGATTTTGTGCTGTGCAGAGTTGGAAAAAATAAAGTTTTTTTTTTTAAACACATTTTTTTTAACACTTGAAATTACATTCCAGGTTGGAAGAAGTGGAAACATCCCAGCTGGAACCACAGTAGATACAGATATCACACATCCTTATGAATTTGATTTTTACCTCTGTAGCCATGCAGGAATACAGGTGAGAAATGAAGTGTACAGCTGCTGGACCAAGGCCTGTAGTCACGCCTATCCAAATTTGGTGTCACTGGGCAGATGAGAACAAAATCGTATTTTGTCCAGTTTTTGACTGAGAAAACTTAAATCAGCAAAGACTGATCTAAAGCAAAATTACCATTTATCCTTCAGTTATTTCCACAAATGCATACTCATTGGTTATGACAAGCATTAAAACCTTGATTTGCTACTGAACAGAAGCTTTCTCCCGTCCAGGGTGATAATCTCAAATGGAATCTATTCTCTAGCAACCATAAGAAAAGTGATGTAGTTACTTTAAGGTAACTCTTGTATCTCTATCCAGTTGTCTAAGTTTGTACTTCAGTGGTTATTCTGAAACAACAGACAGAATAAATTATTCTGCATTTCTGAGGGATGTGGATAGTTTTTGAATTCTCTTTTAAGTTCCAACATACAGGAAGTGACTCAGACTGTATCAGGGCGGCTAAAATACAGGTGAAACTCAAAAAATTAGAATATCGTGCAAATGTTCATTTATTTCAGTAAGGCAACTCAAAAGGTGAAACTAATATATGAGATAGACGCATTACATGCAAAGCAAGATATGTCAAGCCTTACTTTGGTATAATTGTGATGATTATGGCGTACAGCTTATGAAAACCCCAAATTCACAATCTCAGAAAATTAGAATATTACATGACATCAATAACACAAGGATTGGAAATAGAACAATATCGGACCTCTGAAAAGTGTAAGCATGCATATGTACTCAGTACTTGGTTTGGGCCCCTTTTGCAGCAATGACTGTCGCAATGCGGCGTGGCATGGATGCTATCAGCCTGTGGCACTGCTGAGGTGTTATGGAAGACCAGGATGCTTCAATAGCTCCGCTGCATTGTTCGGTCTCATGTCCCTCATCTTTTTCTTGGCAATGCCCTATAGATTCTCTATGGGGTTCAGGTCAGGCGAGTTTGCTGGCCAATCAAGCACAGTAATCCCGTAGTCATTGAACCAGGTTTTGGTACTTTTGGCAGTGTGGGCAGGTGCCAAGTCCTACTGGAAAATGAAGTCAGCATCCCCATAAAGTTTGTCTGTGGAAGGAAGCATGCAGTGCTCCAAAATCTCCTGGTAGACGGCTGCGTTGACCCTGGACTTAATGAAGCACAGTGGACCAACACCAGCAGATGACATGGCTCCCCAGATCAACACAGACTGTGGAAACTTCACACTGGACTTCAAGCATCGTGCATTGTGTGCCTCTCCATTCTTCCTCCAGACTCTGGGTCCTTGGTTCCCAAATGAGATGCAAAAGTTGCTCTCATCAGAAAAGAGGACTTTGGACCACTGGGCAGCAGACCAGTTCTTTTTTTCTGTAGCCCAGGTAAGACACTTCTGACGTTGTTTGTTGTTCAGGAGCGGCTTGACAAGAGGAATACGACATTTGAAGCCCATGTCCAGGATCCGTCTGTGTGTGGTGGCTCTTGATGCACTAACTCCAGCCTCAGTCCACTCCTTGTGAAAGTCCCCAACACTTTTGAATGGCCTTTTCCTGACAATCCTCTCCAGGCTGCGGTCATCCCTGCTGCTTGTGCACCTTTTTCTACCACACTTTTCCCTTCCACATAACCTTCTATTGATGTGCTTTGATACAGCACTTTGGGAACATCCAACTTCTTTTGCAATTGGCTTTCCCTCCTTATGGAGGGTGTCAATGATGGTTTTCTGCACAACTGTCAGGTCAGCAGTCTTTCCCATGCTTGTGATTCCTACTGAACCAGCCTGAGAGACCATTTAAAGGCTCAGGAACCCTTTGCAGGTGTTATGGATTCATTAGCTGATTAGAGTGGGACACTTTGAGCCTAGAATATTGAACCTTTTCACACTATTCTAATTTTCTGAGATTGTGAATTTGGAGTTTTCATAAGCTGTACGCTATAATCATCACAATTATACCAAAGTAAGGCTTGACATATCTCGCTTTGCATGTAATGCGTCTATCTCATATATTAGTTTCACCTTTTGAGTTGCCTTACTGAAATAAATGAACATTTGCACGATATTCTAATTTTTCGAGTTTCACCAGTATATCATGAGAGCCCTTTCTTAGATGGCTTGGAATCAGTTAATTGCCATGCCTGTCCTGCTAAATGGAAAAAAAAAGTTGCACTTCTGGAATGTTCTAGAACAGTGTTGCTCAATCTTGGCAACTTTAAGAAGGGTTAAATTCTCTGGGAGCTGAAGTCCACCCATCTTAAAGTTGCTAAGGTTGACAAACACTGTTTCAGAAACATGATGTCAAAAGTTAATTAATTGGACTGCTGGAACTAATGTTTTCTTTTTCTTTAGGGTACCAGCCGCCCCTCGCACTATCATGTTTTGTGGGATGATAATTGTTTTACTGCAGATGAACTTCAGCTGCTAACTTATCAGCTCTGCCACACCTACGTGCGCTGCACACGATCTGTGTCTATACCTGCACCAGCTTATTATGCTCACCTGGTAGCATTCAGAGCAAGATACCACCTTGTGGACAAAGAACATGACAGGTAAGAATGACTGCTAGCTGACTACCTAAAAGCCAGAAGTTGGCTCTGGACTCTGTTGTCTACTCAGAATTGTCTGAGTAAGCTTGGCTTTTTAAAAAGATTTCTTGGGCTAGCGGTAGCCCCGCTTCATCGTACATACTTTTGCTTGGGGTTCTCTGGGCTTAGGGAAATCAGTGCTGAAATAGAGATTAAGATTTCCTTTTCTGTATAGGATGCATATTTAAGCTGTATAGCCTGTACGTATGCATGTCTCCTGGTTGCCAAGTTCAGCTTCAGCATTTTCACAAGCTGTTGCACATGAAACTCTGCAGTGTGCATGTGTAGGATCCCTCATAGCGTTCCATCCCTTACACCATATTTCCTGACAATATCTGGACTAAAGGAGACTGGGATGGGCAACAGCAGAACAACACAGCAGAGTCTTTCTGTTCAGGTTCCAACTAGCTGTTTTGAAATGGCCTGTCCCAGTTTCCTTCAGTGCTGTCACAGCCTTGAAATGGGGTACATTCAAAGTGGGGCACTTCAAGATTAGAACACTTTTGTAAAGTTTGCACAGTATCACCACGCTTCCTGTAAGTTCAGAACAGCTGGTTTTAAGCTTCAGATACTTCAAACGTGAAACACTTTGCACAGATCGGCAACATACCATAAAAATGGATCGCGTATGTGTGTATAAGGAGGAAAGAGAGCACGTTGCTCATTCAAACAAACACACTACACTTTATATCAACAGTATTACATGAAAAGATTTCCCACCATCTCTACAGAGGACCACTTTCGATAGCCATTAGATATAGCCCAAGGAATTACTTAGAACTCTGGTTGTAGGGATTTATTTTGCATTGTCAACCTATGCAGGAAAGATTCTAATATTAAAATGTCACTTTGGGGGAAGTTAACAGGAATATTAGATTAAAATGTTATTTTTGCTGGCTAATGGATGTAAAAGTCTGTTTGACATAGTACTGGAGATCTTTTACTTTAGCGCTTGGTAACTTAAAAGCCCAAGAAGGTAAAGCACAGCTAGTGCCTTTCAGATCCTCCGGTATTTACTTGTTCATCCTCTTCTCTCTTTTTCTCTTCCTGCAGTGCCGAAGGAAGCCATGTTTCAGGACAGAGCAATGGGAGAGATCCCCAAGCCCTTGCTAAGGCTGTACAGATTCACCAAGACACCTTACGCACCATGTACTTTGCTTAGCTATATATAAAATATATAGAGATATAGAGATAGATATATATAAAAAGAATGAAATGGAACCTATTCACGAACGAAAGAACTGCAGAATTAAGTTGCATACAGTGTATGTTTCCGGAGCAATCAGTGAATGGGGGAGGGAGCAGCTCTGCCTTGTTGAAGCTGATTCTGTCTTGGGGAGGGCGGGGAGCAGGCCTTATCCTTGCTCTGATGCAGGGAAGATCGTTTACTTCACCAAGAACACGCCACTTATTATGCAATATGAAACCAGCCAACTGCTTTTGGGGCGGCTTCCTACGGGAAGTGCCGCCGTCATCACCTTCTCCTTTGTGCGTTTGGGTCTCTGTGTTTCTTTCTTTTGGGGGGGAGTAATCTGATCCTTTTTATGCCTTTACCTCAAGTTGCTCAGCAGCACAACTCTTTCTGCAAAAAAAAACAAAAAAACAAAAAAAACCCGCCACCACCACCAAGGGTATTAAAACTTACAGGAGCAATCAGAGTGACGTTGAGGTGTGGGTGGGCGTGGGGTGGTGGATGCGCAAAAGTGTTTTTATCTGTTTCGTACCCTTGTGGGTTGCATATGGCTTCCCCTCCATGGTTGTCTGTGCTTGAATGCAACCCTGACAAGTGTTAATTTGAGTGAACGGCCCCATCGATATTGTGGGAAAGAGTGTGTGCACTTGCACTTAACGCTCCCTGTGTAGTTTAGCCGACCGCTGCCTTTCCTGTCCGTCTTCATAGCTTAGGAGTTGCGCCACTCAGTTTGCTTTCCATAACGAAACTCAACACATCATGTACTTCCAATAGAAGAGAATCATCCTGTACTTTTCTGCCAGAAGTACCGATACCGCCTGGCCAGATTAATGACGTTGCTGCTTTCTGCTTGTCCAGAAGTTCCAGCTAATTTTCCCTCTCGTGTGCCGTACACGCATCTTCTGAGCTGCTTGTGACCTCAGATTTTCCTTTGTTTCACAGGGTGGCACGTAGCGCTCAAGTACAGAGCTGAGTTATATTTTGTTTTTGTTTTTTTAAAAAAGGGAGAGATGAGTTGAGTTGCTTCCTCTCACTTTAATGTGACCGCGCATATCTATAATCTATATGTGTACTTTTCTCTTTTATATTTATTAGATGAATAACAATGCTTTAATTTAAATTGGTGTATTGGCAACATTGGTTTTTATGTTTAGAGACATAACTATTTTGTTTAAAGGACTGACAACCTGTTTTTGCTACCTTTTTAGTGCAATAAGCCGTTAAAGAAAAATAATCTGTCCATTTTTGCTGTTACACGAGCAGCAGCATTTTACACCTTTCATGATGGGAAAATGGACGTATCTGCGCTCTTAAACAGACAAAACGAGCCTTAATTTTGAAAGGAAAGTCTTACAATAGGGGATTTTTTTTTTTTTTTAATCAAAAAGGCAAGCTCCTTCATGCTGCTCTTAGCTTGCAGGGTTTAATGCTCTCTTGTAATACAGGGCTTCTGCTTTGCTGAACCTTTATTTTAAGAGTATTTTTCCTCCACAGCAAAGCCACTGTACAGAAGTCTAGCTTTCGTCTAAATGAAATCAGGCCAAGCCTAAAACGCATGGGGATCTTAAAAAGCTATTTTTGATTGTATAGGCTTTCTTTTTGAAATTGAGTGCTTTATTTTGTTTGGCGGGATGCATTTTAGAAATGGGATCACTAAATGTGAATCTGATAAGTGGGCCTCTCTTTATTTCATTCCACTTGACAGCTGAAGCAAAGTATTTTATTGTCAGAGGTGAACATTTTGACTCCGCAGCAGGGCTTGGGGGAATGTTTTGCACTTTGTAAACACATGAACTGCATTTTTGTCTGTTTTATTTGCACTGGTTTTATATTATATATGCAGAGATGCATACTGCAGATGGTTCAATCGGGCATTGTTAATAACCCAGCCCTGCTGAAACAAACCAAGCATTCTCCACCTGAAAACCATTTGACTGGTTGAAGTATGTTTACTTACCTCCATGTTGTGTTTAAAAAAGCCCACTTTTTGCCAATTTATTGTACAGGGAGCTGATTAATCTGAGCCCATTTTGCTCCCACAACCATTATCCTTCTTCTTCTGCCATAAGTACCGTTTTAAAGTGTGGGTTGGATTTGTATGGGAGGGTGTCTCAAAGTGCATTACCAGCAGAGTTTATTCCAGCTCTCAGAAAAATGGCACAATGCATGTTTAAGCTCTGGGGAGCAGGAATTAGAATGTGCTTGAAATCACTGATTAGGGAAGCAGCTTCCTTTGGTCAGTGGAAAGGCAGGACAAAAGCAAAATCAAAGCAGCTCTTGGTGAAATGAATTACAAGTGAGCTCCAGTCTCCAGAAGTGTCCTAGTTGAGGATGTGTTATGTACTGCACTTATCTTCGCGTTCCTAGCATGACTCCAGGAAATTCAGCACAGGGAAGAACCTGTGAAGTTCAGGCTGTGGGCCATGGGCTGAGACTGTTCCCCTTTTGCCTATCATCTCTTTGCCCAAAGAAAACATGCCCCACTTATCAGGCCAGACTGTTCAACTCACCAGAGCTCAATGCAAGTTTTATAGTTCTGGGATGAATGTATGGTAAAGTGATAGCATGTTTTCATAAATGCTTACGTTAAACTTTTTTCTGTTTTAGAGATTGCTACAGGTAGTTCTCGCTTAACGACTACAGTAGGGACTGGAAAATTCATTGTTAGCTGAGGTGGTTGTTAAGTGAGGCATCACATGACCGCACCCAATTTTCCAACATTTTGTGGCAGTCGTTAAGTGAATCACCATGGTCATTAAGTGAATCATATGGTTGTTAAGCGAATCACGTGGTTTCCTATTGATTTTGCTTGCCAGAAGCCAGCTGGGAAGGTTATAAATGGCAATCACACGACCCTGGGACACTGCAACCACCGTAAGTGCGAGCTGGTTGCCAAATGCCCAGATCGCAATCATGTGACCTTGGGGGTACTGAGACAGTCATAAGTGCAAGGACTGGTTGTAAGTAGCTTTTTTTTAGCACCATAGTAACTTCGGTTGCTAAACAAATGGTCATTAGGCAAGGGCTACCTGTACTTCAGTGGGAATTCATGCCTCAAACTGTTTTCTAGGTTAGCTTTTTAGAAGCACTTTAAAAAGGTTATTGTGGACATTTGAGTCTTGCTTCTTCTTTTTTTAAAGAAGTTAAGTTGTTTACATCAGGATGCAGTATGATATATATTTCTTATTCTGTTCCTACCATGAAGAAAATTAGCTTGCAAATCTTGTGTACTGTGCTGTATTCAGTTTCTTCATTCCCGCCAAGTAAAGGGCCGTCAGGAAAGCATCTTTTCAGTTCATGTAGAATGCTAAAGCAATGAAATGGTTTTCACGTGGAGGGGAACTGCTAACTTAAGAACCAAACCTGGCAACATTGGAGTTTTGAAGCTATCTTTGTAAAGTGCCGATAAACATTCTTAATGTGATATCAATGTACTGGCATTGGGTACCACACTTCTTACAATACTGTAGCTGCTATATTTATTTAAACGGAGGTGGACAATGACTGCACTACGGAATGAGGCCAGATAAGCAGGAATTCAGGCTTGTGTTTAAGATGTGAGATTCTGATTTCTGTTTTGTAATGGTGTGATATAACAAGGGGTGCTGTTTTAACCAAGATTATGAAATAGACAGATATTGTTCTTTTGTTTTTAAAAGACTTAAGATATTTTTTGATGTTGCAATGGAGCTGGGTGGGGGGTGGGGAATAAATGGTACCTCATCTGTGGTGGCAGTTTCCAGTATATTTTTCACAGGAGTATATGGACTTATTTTTGTACATGTTCTTAGTTTTAAAAGCTTTCTTGGATTTTAATGTGCTTTCATGGAAATCTTAGCCTATAGAGCCTAAGAGTTGCCTGTTCAACCTGTGTACAACTGGGAGCGTAGGGGTAAGTGTCTTCTACATCCATTTTGGCTTTGTTTTCGGGATGCATATTTTTGCCTAAAATGGTGGCTCTGGAACCCTTTGGATCCTTCCTGTATATGCAAGTGCCTCTGTCTCCTGTCCTCTCCCCAAACCCAACCCAGATACTTGAGAAGGATGGTCCACCAAGAAAATAGCTAAGAAAATGTGCTAGAGGGGCAGGGGTTTTCTCTCTGTGCCATAGGTCTATCTGTTATGCACAGTCTTCACTTATGCCAGGTTAGCTGCGTGAGGAGTGATCCTACCTTCCGAGGACTAAAAGGTCAGGAGCGGAAAGAGAAGCCAAGGATCACATTGGCCAAGCGTGGTATTACCTAAGCATGTGTGGGTGAATGATGTACATTAGAAACATCAATCCTGAAGCTTCATTCTATGGGATCTTTCAGGCATGGCATTTGAAATAAGTGAAGCTGAGTGAATTAAAAAAAAACATAGATGAATAATACTAACAGCTAGGGGTGCATGGAACAGCTAGTTTGGGTGGTCTGTGTCCAAACTGAAATATGCATATTCGGAGTGTTTTGGTCTCTGCACATAGCAACATGGGGCTGTTACGTTGGAGCCTCCCAGAGTTGTGTTTTAAGATGGGCAGCCGTTTTAAATGGTCAGATAAATAAAGCATGGCCTGAGCAGGGCTGTTCCTGGCAGAAGCGTGTGTGGGAGGGAAAAATGGGAAAAGCCCGGGTCATTGGCAGCAGTGGCTAAGGGGAGGGAAGGGAGGGGAGGGGAAGGCATTGGAACAATTGGGTCACAGGACAGGCCAGCAAAATAGGCCACTTTAGGCCGCGCCTGCAGTGGAAAGGGGCACGGGGATGGGATCTGGTGCGCTGGGAGCTGCTGAGGGACCAAGGACAACAGGTGCACGCCAGCCTTGCTCTTCTTGCCCTATCTAGATTTCATTTCATCCCAAACCCAGAATAATCCAAGTGTTTCGGGGTTTGGTTCTGCTGACTGGCTGGCCTGAAATGGTTTGGCAGAACTCTCAGAATGTGATGGTTTGTTCTAGGCTTGAAATAAAACATGTTTTTTTCGTTTCATGCACTAGAAGTCTATTTTATAAGCTCTTTTAGATTGCATCTCAAGACAGTTTCCTGCAAGAATGCATTAAAATTAAAAATGAAACTGTTTCAAGATGTGCTTTGTCTTTATTTTGTATGTCCCTATTCTGTGGATCACCCCAGTGGATGTGATCGGTCTGCTTGGTTTCCAGAGGAAGTTTGGGGACTTGGGAGGCAGGTGTACTGAGGGTGTTGTCAACCTCTAGAACAAGGAAGTAGCAGTGATCCTTGAGGGGATTGTGTCTGAGCAGCTTTTCTGCTGATCTGGCAGGGTTTCTCGTTTAAGGTTATCTGGACCTTTTAATGGAAAGGTGGGCTGGATGATCAGTTAGTAGGCTGCCATGATGAATTTGCAAGGCATCTGGAAGATAAAATCATGTTTTCTCAGAGTTGGATGTCAGCTGGGCATGTCCAGCAGAGATGACATAGGCATCATCTTGTGAGGTTATCTGGGACTAGTTCAACCGTATGGATCCCAAAGAAGTGGACTAGCTCCTCTGTGATATCAGATCTTCCACCTGTGGACTGGATTCCTGTCCTACCTAGTTGGTGAAAGCTACCAGGGAGGTGGCAAGAGACTAGATATGGGTAAAGGGTAATATATCCTTGGGAGAGGAGCCCCACTGTCTCTTCAAAAGAGGTGGCATTACCCCCTCTTACAAGGATGCATTCACTTCCACCCCTCCTTGAAAAGCCAGCTATTTTGTATAACTTTGGCCGGTCTCCAATCCTCCTTTTTGGTTGGGGTTCAGGGCAGGGGATGGGACCGAGACTGCACTGATTGCTCTTGTTGATGACCTGCGGTGGTATTGGGATAGAGTAGTGTAACTGTCCAGCCGGACCTCTCAGCTGTCTTTGATACCAACTTCACAACTTCTTTTGAAGGTTAGGAGTGGGGGGCACTGTGTTATAGTACTTCTGCCTAAGTGGCTGGTTCCAGTTGGTTTGGAGTAGAGGCTTAGTATGCAGGCCCTATGCTGTGGAGTACTGCAGAGCTCTTCTCCACACTGTTTAATCTCTATGTGAAGTTGCTGGGGAGGTCATCTATCAGTGCTGGGTGAAATATCAATATGCAGAGGATACTCAGATATATTTACCCCGGACCAATCCAGGGTGCTACTGGGGTTCTGCCTTGGTTCCTGGATGCTCTTAGGATCTGAATGGAGAGAAATAGGCTTAGACATAAACCCAGCAAAACGTAGGGGCTATTGATTCAGAAACCAACAGGTTCTGGAAGTAGCAGGTAGCAGAACAGGATAGCAGGTTCTTAGTATGGAGGTTCTCTTGGATTCATGGCTCCTACTCAAGGAGCAAGTAGAAGCCCTGGCCAGGAGGGTTGTTGCACAACTTCATTTTGTGTTTTAGTTGCAATTGTATCTGGAACAGGAGGTCTTGTTGATGGTTACTCATGCCCTTGTCACTTCATGCTTGCACTATTGCAGCTTAATCTACCTGTGGCTGCCTTTGAAGACCATTCAGAAGCTGCAGTTGGGCCAGAATGCAACAATCTGGGTAATAGACACAGCTTGGCTTGCCCATGGTAACCTCTACTGCGGGAGCTACGCTGGTTGCCAATCAGCTTCCAGATGCAATTCAAGATGCTGGTTGTTATCTTTAAGGTCCTTTAGATCTGAGGAACTGAGCATATAGTATGTCTGCTCGGCATAGAATCTTGTCTGTCCAGTAAGATCCAGGATTTACTACTAGTTCTTATGCTGAACTAGGAGTAGTCAACAAAAAGGATCCTGAGGACGAACCTTCTCGGGAGGTGAGGGGGGCAGCTCCTTAAGAATAGCTTATCTCTGGAGATAAGGACAGCCCTGTTCCTATTAATATTCCAAGGAGCAGTAAAGTCTGGCTCTTCTGAAAGGCCCACGGGGATGGCATGGAATGTTGACTTGTCCCAAGGACATAGTGCCAGCTTGTGGAAGCAGGTTGAGAAGATGGGCGAAGACTCTGCTCTGTTTTGTATGGTTTTTTTTTTAATGAAATATTATATGCTCAGAGTTGGTTTGATTGGAGCAATATAAAAGCCTAGGTAATAAATACATTGTCTGTGTTTAGGGGTGAGGCGTTGGGTAAGCTTTTAACCTCCTTGTAACCTCCTTGTTGTATTGCTTTTTGATGATTACGTTGTCTGATTTTTCCACAAGTTGCTTGGCAGATTAATTTTGTGTGTGCATTGATAGGAAAACTGTCTTTCTAATCTCTGTAAACCCAGCCCAAAACCCAAGCTCTCTGTTTATCATCTTCAGTTTTCCAGATATGGCACTTTAAATTGACATTGACAATAGGGCTAGCTGTTTGTGTGCCTGGGGGTGAGGGCAGGACGAATCCTGCAATAACTTCTGCTTCCCGTCCATAGGCAGTTAGCACACGCATGTTTGCTGGATTGATGCAAATAATGGCTGGTATGCATAAAACTTGCAGGTCAAGCACTAGGCGCAAGTTACTTTTTGGATATGCAATATGTACTTAACCCTTAAATGTTTCTGCGAAGTTGGACAGTTAACTCCTGGGCTACTTGCAGACATACTAATACATATTTATGAATAATACTTAGAGATGAAATTTCACTGTCAGACAAGAATGAAACTGGATAACACAAGGCCCCCCGTTATTCCTTCTCAATAGATATGCTGAGGTCTTGGTTTTGCTGACAATACTGAACTCAGAACTCAGTAACCAGTGTGAATGGGGGGGCGGGGGGTGGACAATCGAGGCTTGCAGATGGAGTGGGAGAGTGTTGGGAAACCAAACTAAACCGAAGAATTGCTTCTGTAGGCAGTAAAAAGATTGACCGAAGGAAACGCCTGTCCAGTGTACTGCTTGTTCATTTCCATCCTGGAACTGTGGCTGAATTGCCTCTGGCAGATAGATCACTCTGAAGACCTGTTTCATTGCAGAATAGCTCTGCCAGCTAAATCTCAAAGAGGTTGGTTTACTGAAAGCAAAACAGTCCTCAAAGTGCCTTTTTAGAAGATGGTGCTGTAGATGATTTTTTTGTTCCCAAAGTTGTATATGGGCTGGGGTGGGGTGGGGTGGGGGAGCGGAATTGAAACGTTAAGTGAAAACATGCCAAGTTCTTCATAATGTCACTTGTGGTGCTTGGCACTACGTAGTGTTTTCCCTAAACCAGGACCAAATATCCATGGACCATACAATATTTGGGAAAAGGAATGGTACTGTTCGATGATTAAAAATCCACTGTGTGGAGTATACTTTAGATATTTTAGGATAGGTAGCTCAAGATACTGTAAGCTCTGAAAGTCAGTTCAAAGGTCATCAACAGTGAAATTGGGGGTAAGCAGATACACTCCTGAAGTTTTGTGTACCTCAAAGCGGGTAAAATTTTGAAAATTCCAGCTTTTACTTAGTTTTTTTTAATTATTCTAATGATTGCAGTAGCAAATGTAATGGCAAAAATTGCCTTTTCATGCTGAGTATGCCTGTTAACCCTGAAACATTATCTCTTTTTTTACTTTTCCAATACTGTTTACTTTTGAGGTTTCTACTAGTGAAGAAGTGATTAATACAATACATCTCAGTAGCAGTATAATTCTGCAGATATAATCGTAACAACATTGTGGTCACACTCTAAAAGTTACTTGTATATGCCTCAAAACCAAACCAAACCAGTAACCATCTTGATATCAGGAGCATAGTTTTCAAGAAGAATTTGACATCTATTTTGTTTAGATTATTGGCCATCAGCGTAGTGTGTATATGCTGTCATCTTTTTTGCCGGAAATTTTAGCTAGGTTTGGGGCCCTATTTTGGTCTTGTTGAAGTTGCCTTTTTGCAAACCAGAATTACTCGGGCAAGCTACCAGGGCAAAGAAAAATGTATTCCAAACCCACGTAAGGTCATTCAGGAACACCTTTGTATTCAGCCATCAGTTAAGATGAGACAGATTCTGTCCGTGCAACAGTTTCACTGTAAAGGAGACCAATTAACTCTTTGGGGCAGTGTTGTCCAAACTTGGCCACTTTAAGATGAGTGGACTTCAACTCCCAGAATTCCCCAGCCAGCCAATTCTGGGAGTTGAAGTCCATTCATCTTAAAGTGGCCAAGTTTGGACAACACTGCTTTGGGCCATTGTCCAATGCTTCAGCATAGCAAAAAGAAAAAATCTGGATTCCTTGTGAAGCAGCCTACTTTTGTTTACGATCATGCCACTGGTTAGCAAAAGTAAATGTTGTGGCCTGCATTTATGTCTCCCCACTGCTCAGCCATGTTTCTCCATGTCCATAATGCCAATTTTCTCCACTTAGGGGGGAAATGGACCCAGCTCCACTACTTTTTTCCAGAGTCATGGAAGCTTTGAGCGATTGCAAATATCATTTTGGCCTGTTGCCTTAATCCACATGTGTGTTGCCCATTAATTTCTGCTATTTTGTAATTTTTTTTGAATAACCTTATGTAAAAACAATGTATTAATAATAAATTGTTCAGTATGCACTGTGATGTCTGAGTTCAGAGTAATTCAACTCATTTTATATATTCTTGTGAATTGGTCAGTTACTTTTCTTTACTTTCCCAATGATCACTCATAGCTGAATATTTAATAGTAGATAGGATATGGTTTTATATTAAACGAAGAGTTTCTGATCATGATATCCAAAGGACCAAAATGCTAACGTACATTAGTTGGGGGATGGGATAGTGAAGTCCAAACTTTTATAAACATGTTGAAATAATGTATTATTAAATTAAGTTGACACAAGAGGGTGATAAATGGTTTTTCACAATATTAGAATTCTAAATGTGCAGTGTCTATTTGAGTGACAAACTCATGTCAAAATAGGGTTGCAGCCCAATAAATTTTAATACATCCACATTTAGTCAGTCAAATTTGTATATTAAAAAAAAATTCTGAAGCATGAAGCTTGTTTTTTGGTTTTAGTTGATGCCCTCGTGTGTTGATTCACTCTTTCCACGATTATTACATTATTACAAGCATTGAACTTGAATATCTAAATCTGCATTCTAATTGGAGATCCTTTTAATTAACTTACAGCCGTTGGCCTTCCAATTGTCGCTGGGCTACAGCTTCCAGCGTTCCTCACAAATTGCAGCTGATCAGTGCTTGGAGAGCAAAGTTATGTAAAGCTTTTATCCCTTACTGATCTTTTGTAAGAGAGAAAAAAAAAAATTCATCTGAGCGGCCACCATCTACACTTACATCAGGAACTTCCTCGGGACTGAGATGCACTGTGGAAGGGTGGTGGAGAAGCATTTTGACTTTGACGTGTAGAAAAATAGCCTGGCCATCCTCTCGCTTCTAATTGCTTGAACCAAAATTGGCTTGTTCCTGTATTTCCAGACTCTTTATGGTATAATGGCCATTATCAGTATCTTGCTTGGATACTTCAACTTTCAACTTTTTTTTTTTTTCCAGAACTTAATCACACTTTGAAATGTGAGTGTTGCCCATAGAATTCAGGCACCCAAGTTGGTGCGGAGCTGGAAAGAACCTAGTCCCTGAGTTTGAGAAACACCCAGTACCTTTGCAAAGTGGTTTTTTGCCCCCCGTCCCCCAGCAATACGAACCACAAGTACTTCAGGCAAAGCGAAAGGCATTCTATTAAGAGGGGAGTCAAGTCTGTATATAGGATACAAAAACAAATGATACATACATTTGATATCTGTGATACATCAGAAAGCAACAAATCAGACAAAAGGCATTGATTAGATGTGAAAAAAGACAGGCACTCTTAAAATATGCTGCATCTCTTCATTTTCCCACCAGATTTGTTTCTTTAACACTTGCAACACTCAAGGACTTCAGAATACAGCCCTATTGTTTGATGGTCCCTGCAAGGACTAGTTTTCGCATATCAAAGGAAATAGAAAAACATGGTTTCCTCAACTTCAAAAGGAGGCATGGATGCCATGCCAAAATGCTAATATCTCCTCTATTACAATGCTAATAATAAAGCCTAAAGTTATATGTAACATGAACTGAAATTAAATGAAAATCGAGAAGTTCCTTCTACCTGTTGATTCCCTAATTGGTAATATTGCAATTTGCTTTTCAGAAGGAAGTTCGTGGTTGTAAACTATCTGTCCACACATACGTGCATAGGTAAACACACACATACACATATCTTAGGTATTAATGGGATCCACATCATCTTTACCTTCAGCAGTGGTGTTGCGTTAACCTTGTTCAGTCAGTTAAATTGTTCCTAAATCTGTTAGTATCATGTTTCCAATATATTTGGTGTCCAAACTCTACTTAATTTTTCAGCCCATCTATGGAGGATTTGCGATTTTAAGCAAGATAGGTATGTGTTGCCAATCAAAAGCATAAAGATCTCTCTTCCTTTTTTTAAAAAGCAAAAACTAATTCAGTGAATTTTGTCCCTGGAATCTGAGGGTCAGAGATGGGGCCTTTGGAAGCTGCATGAAAGGGGCTGGTTCTCCTGCTCCCAGATTAGAGAGAGAATAATATAAATGCACACCCTGGGACCATCACGTTAAGGAAAGTCCAGATGTGCTCAATTTCAGCCCTCCTTTCCAGCCTGCTGTGACTTAGAGTTGCCAGTTTTGTGTGTAGATGTATTGTGGACGTCCTTATCTCATGTGTGCGTTGATTGAAATGTGCCTGATATGAAGAGCTAATAGCAATACAAGGACAACACACAAAAGTATGGCTGGTCAGTGTCTATATAGCAGGGTTCCTCAACCTTGGTAACTTTAAGACGGGTGGACTTCAACTCCCAGAATTCACCAGCCAGCCTTGCTGGCTGGTGAATTCTGGGAGTTGAAGTCTACCCGTCTTAAAGTTACCAAGGTTGAGGAACCCTGCTGTATAGCACACTTCTGCTCAAATACAGTGCAGCCAGTCCCATCCCATTATAGCAGAAGCAGGCAATCCTTTTTGGCCTGGGCCCTGCATTTAAATTCAAGCCCAAGAGAAAATGTCCCATAGATATAATGATGTTGCTGGGTGGTGAGTTTGGGTCTGATTCTCACTTAAAGAGGCGAACATGGATCATTCTGATCTCCAATTACTCACTGAAGAGTAAATGTTTCCCACACACGCATTTGTTGTTGAATTTCAGATGCGGTGGGAGTTTGGGGGTCCCACTGATCCTCCAGACCATAAATTGCCCATCCCTGCCATGTGGGGGGCCAACAGCTTTTCTATCCTGTAGATGGAGTGAAAGAAAATGAACTTAGCAGCTAGCCGGGTAATGAAACGTTTGCAGGAAAAGAACCAAGCTCAGTGAACCCCAAGGACTCCACAGTACATCCTGTAGGATTTTTTACATTGCCCTTTTTTGCCTTTGACCCTGCAATATCTCCGTGAGCCACCAGGGGTCAGTATGTCCTATATGTCCAGTATGTATAGCATGTCCTATATCAATACATAGTTTCCAATTTGACCAGCAATACCTAATAGAGCCATCAGGGGTACATTTGGTGTGGTGGTGAAGGTGCTGGCCTAAAAATCAGAAGACTGAGTTCTAGGCCTCCCTTAGGCATGAAGGCCGGCTGGGTGATTTCAGGCCAGGTGGGATAAGAATATGATGATGATGATGATGATGATGATGATGATGCAGTACATCCAACAGATTTTATTATATTGCTCAACTTTTCCCTGTGAGCCTGCAATACCCCAGAAAACCCCTCAGGGGGATAATGCATCCTATAAGCTCCATTAAATTGCCCTACATTACCCATTGAGCCTGCAATACCTCAATAGCCATTAGCGGGCAGCTAATTTCTGTTATCCTGCCCTATTTTCCCCATTGAGTCCGCCATACCCCAATCTGCCATTTGGGGCAGTACATCCTATGGATTCCATTATATTGCCCTATTTTCCCATTTGAGGCTGCAGTACCTCAAAGAGCCACCGGGGGCAGTATCTCATGGATTCAACGCATTTCTCCATTTTTAAACCATGGAGCCTGCAATGCGGAACTGAGCCACCAGGGGATAGTATGTCCTATAATTCAATACATTGTGCCATTTTCCACGTGGAGCCTGCAATATCCCAATCAGCCATCGGGGGGGATGACCTATAATTTCCATACATGGTCCTATGATTCTCCATTGAGCCTGCAGTACCCAAACGAGCCTCCAGGAGGCATAAGGTGAAAACATCACCTGTTTTACTGATAGGATTACAGTATGCTACTGGGGACGCTATGTCTTCTATGTGTCATGCATTTGCTATATTCTACCTGCAGAAGGAACATCTGGAACTAATCGATGGCGACCGCGAAGCGCTGCAAGGAAACCGTCTCCTTGAGACTCTATGGTGGCTTGGGATAAGCTCCCACGAGCATGCTGGGAATTGTAGTATCCCGCGCCGGCTGCGTCAGCAACCCGCCTTCTGCCTCGCGCACGCGCAGACTCCCGGCATCCCTCCGAGGCGCTTACCTGCCGCCAGCTGCATTCTGGGGGCCGTAGTCCTGCCCTGAGGAAGGCGACGAAGCGGCGGTGAGGCGGCGTCCTTCTCCCGGAGCTCCTCTTCCCGGCCGGGCGAGCGGCTCGGAGGCGGCGGCAAAATGGCGCGGCAGGGCAGCCGAGGAGGCGCCGAGAGCAAGAAAATGGTAATGGCCGCTGCGGGGGGCAGGCTTGCGGGGCGGCCCCGGCGAGGGAAGGGGGCGTTGGGGGCTCGCCTTGCGGGCCTTGGAGGAGGGGGATTCCCCGCTCCCCCCGTTTTCGGCGTCCTCTGTCAGCAATCAGCACCTCCCCCCCCCCCATTTTGGAGCCTTTGCGTCAGAGAGGGTGGCGGGGACGCTGCTGCCTCGGGGCGGCCTCTGAGGGAGCCAAGAGGGTCCGGGAAGGCGCGAAAGGGACCCCGACAGCTGAGTGGGAAAGGCGGCGTGTGGGATCAGGAGGAGGAATATCACGCGAAACAACCTCATTGCCCTTTGCGGTGTGTTAAATGTTACAGAATTACAAACACGCAATAGCATTCTCCTATAGGATGTATTATATTATTGTTCTATTATTACAAACATGGACTTTCTTCTTCTTTTTTGGTAATGTTTCGTATAAACGTCTTGCGTTTTATCTATTCATATATAGTTATGGTTTGAATGCTTTGCGTGAGCTGCCCAGAGTCCCCCATTGGGGGGAGATGGGCGGAGAGAAATTTAATACATAAATAAATAAATTATTGTAATATTGTTATTACATTTGATATTTTTCTTCTTGATCCCATATGCCTTTCCCAACTTAGGTAATTAGGGTCCCTTTCTCATCTTTAATTCTAATAACTAAACATTATTTTAATTATCCAGTATTAATGATGCATATTCATTATTAATACTGTATATCTTCCTTTGCTGGGTTAATTGTTTCAGCCAAAGAAAATCTCCCAGACTTTAAAATTAAACAAAGAACTAGCTTTTTGCAGATTTACCACAGGAAATCTAGTGACTATGTTGATACAGTCATAAATGTTGGTTAAAGTAATAGGCATGTTTCCCTAATGTTTCTGGTGTACGAGGTCATTTTGATAATAGTGGGAAGATAAAAAGTCTGGTTCCAGAGCACTTTTAATATTATATAAAAAAATTTTGTAGAATAAAAACAGGCACCAGATATACCAAATCTGAAAGAAAATGTTGGCAGGATGCATGGGTGCATAAAATGGTTCTTAAAAAGAAATTAAAGTCAGTACTGGGTGAAGCTCCCAAAGGGCAGGGTATCCTATTTGGAATGCCCTGTTTATTTATTAATCATATTTATAGACCACCAAATCCCTAAAGACTCTTGACGATTTACAAGATAAAATACACAAGAAACAATCTGCAGCAAACAATAAGTATAAATGAAAACTCTGCTCCATGAAAACAGAATAAAATAAAATTAAGCAAACCAAATTATAACCAAACTGAGATGGAATCAAGGCCCAAATGCCATCTGGATCAGCTCCTTCTCCCAAGGAAATGAATGGAGAAAAGCTGCCCTAAGTCTGTGGAATTACCATGAACTTAGGGAGTGTTGTCTGTGTTCAAAATAATGTTCAAAAAAACAAGAGGGTGCTCCCTGCATTGGGACCCCCAAAATATATCCCAAAGAGAAAGGATATTGGATTAGTGTAGTTCCACCTGGTTTGGAGTGTTTCAGTAAGAGAGGGGAGTGGAGGGCAGAGGCTATGAATAAGGAATCCTCGGTTCAGTTTTCTTTTTTTCCCCCAAACATCTTAAAAGTATGTATGGGAGGTGGGCGGGTGACTATACTGATTTATCTTATAAGGTTGTTGTAAATTGGCCAGAAAGGATAATATGTAGTGAACTATAAGAATTTTATCCCTCTCAGTTAGACTGTCTATCAAGATGGATGCTGATTGGCTAAATTTTAGTATATTTCTGCCCTGTTGCCCAAGGACCTCTTTTCTAACTGACAAAACTAAAAGTTAACATATACATTAATGGGGTCTGAATAGGCAGGCACTAAACAGAAAAGGTGTTTTGGAGTTCATAGCTTAATAAAATGATAGGAATCAATGGAAAAGAAATTGAAAATAAAACTGCCAATACAGTAATGGAATTTGTTATGCAACCATCCTTGGAATACTGCATACTGTTCTGGACTGCCACTGAAAAACAGTATTGTAGAGTTAGGGGGAAAAAGGGTGATCAAAATACTTAGGCAGCTATGACAACTTCCCGTACCAAAAAACTACAATATTGAGGAGATTTTAGCATAAAATGAAGATAGGTAGGGAGAGACATTGTAGGTGAATAGAAAATTGTGCTTGGTGTAGTAAATGTAGGCAAGATATGATTTTCTCTCTTACAGCATTAGAAATCAGAGTTATCCTTTGAAATCAAATGTGCAGAGATTCAGGACCAGTAAAAGGAAGCACTTCTATACGTAATCATAGTTTAGGCCATCAGATGTGGTAATGGCCACTAATCCAGATTGTTTTAGGCAGATGCACAGAGGATCAGGCAATCAATAGCTTCTAGGCTTATGGACCGGCCACTGCCTTCTGAATCATAGCAGCGTACTTAAATGCTAGAGCTAAGGAGCCATAATGGAAGAGAACTGTTCCCTCCTGTCCATGTTTGTGTGTTTCACGGATGCATTCAGTCAGCTGCTATGCAGCATGGAATGCTAGAATAGATGGGCTCTTGGCCAGATCCAACGTAATCATTCTTATGTTCTTATCAGAGTGTAAGACCTGAGTTTGCCTCAACTCAAATGTTGAAGGGTACCCCTAGATTTCATTTTTTCATTAGGTGATTGGACAGTGACTTTCTTTTAACTACCTTTCCAGAGTCACATCATTACTTGGTTAGTTTAGGCCTGCTGGGTTCTTCTCCCGCTACATGGATATGGATGAGGGAGAGAGGATCGATGGGTCTGGTTGATTCCAGAATACTCAAGGAGATTTTCATCTAGTGAGGTGGGCAGTCCTGCCAGCGTTTTGGTCACTTTTGCCATTATTTGCTTGCAGTTGCCCTTAAGTTTCTTTTCTTGTTTTTTGAACTCATGAAGTAGGTAGATCAAGAGTTGACATCACAAGGTCACAGATGGCTATAGCACTGGTCAAAGAAGATTTGAAATGAAACTAGCAGAATACGTTAGAACTCATTTTGGAGCTAATTTGTGCTGTTAATAAGAGTAAAGAAGTAGTACAATGTTGTCAAGTAGAGTTTCTCAGATGGTGTGAGATCTTTTCCGGTTAGTAGCTTTCTCAAAGCTCAAGCTCTGGGATTCAAGAATTGGAAATCAAACTATTTGTATAGTTTATGCCCTAAATTCTTTAGATTAATTTTAATAGGCTATGGACATTTCATGAAATCCTCAGGAATGACCTTGACTCAGACTCTTATTTCCTAGGTGAAGAATTATTAGAATTGAGAAACGATCTGGCAAAGGAAAAATTATAATCTCCAAAAATAAATCCTATATTAGATTGTAATTCATCAATATTTTTATTTTATTTTATTTTATTTTATTTTATTCAATTTATATGACCATCCATCTTGCATAAGCAACTCTGGGTGGCAAACACATTTAAAAACATCAATGTAGTAATACAAAATGAAAATTAAAAATAAGGATATACAACAGGAATAAAATTAAAAAGTGGCAGCTGAGGATAACCATCAACAATAATTAACAATATTTCACAGACTCACCTAACCTGCCCCCATGCCTGGGAGAACATCCAGGTCTTGAGGGCCTTCCAAAAGGCTAGCATAGTCGGGCCAGTTTATCTCAGAGGGAATGAACCTTGAATTAAATTTGCATTAATACAGTACAGTTTTCCCATGAGAGAAATGCAACTTCATTTCATATTGCTGTATTTCTGAGATGGCTTTAATGATAACTGTGAACACATCTTTTTAATACTAGTTCTGATTTTTAAGCAATAGTGCAGCAAATTAATTTTCCTCCTGGTAATAAGCAGTACTCAAAAAGATTTTAAATTACATAGAAGTATGCTATTTTATGTGCATTTTTTCCCTTCAAGACATGTCTGTATCTGTATGTGTGCTTTTGTCACTTTTTTGCTTGAGTTGTGTGCCTTTAATTTAGCATTTTATTATTAGTACAGTCCAGGGAGCTTGGAAATATAGAAGAGAGTTCTTCCATGAGTATTGTAGAACACATGGATAACTAATGTAATTGTGCTAATATTGGGCAATTGAGATCATTCTAGTTCTTTAACATGAAGGTGTGATGCTGATTTTATTGACAGATCTCTTGACCTGAGGTGCATTTAATAAAAAACTAAGTGCTTCTTTATTTTAACCGTCATGGATTGGGGCATATAAGGATCAACCAGGTCCCTCAAGCATGTGTAACCTGCTTCTTTTGCTTTCTTTGCTACTAATTGTTATGTCCAATCAGTCTGACAGATTTTCATCTTGTTAAGGTTCCTGTATATCTGGTTCAAAGTCCAAGTTGCTTAGATGTTTTCTAATGTCCTAGAAGGTAGGACATGGAATAGTGGATTTAACTTACAGGAAGGTAGATTGTAACTGAATGCAGTGAAGAACTTTCTAACAGTAAGAGCAGTTTCACCATGGAACCAACCATCTTGCACAAAAGTGGGCTTCTCTCCATTGGATGTGTTCAAACCCAGGCTGAACAGCCACTGGCGAAATGCTTTAATTTGGATTCCTGCACTGAACAAGGGTCAGTGGCCTAAATGGCTTCTTCCAAGTCTGTGCCACCATTCAGTTTTACTCCAGAACAGTGAACCTTTGTGAACATAAGCATAATTTGTCTCTTTTAAATTGCTATGGATAGGGAAAATGTTCAGAAATGATCATGTCTGTTAGCTGTTGAGCATTCTCCATTCTGTCATGTACTGTTTTGTCCATCTGCCTTGTCAATGGTTACTAAAATGATCTGTTTTATTACTAATCCTTCCTTTATTTTCTCTTAACTTCTTCCACTCTGCAATTATCAGCTAGGTTAAAGGAATCTTCAGACTCCCTTTTCAAGCTTTCTAATTCTACAAAGCAGCTTTATAATAGCTTTATAATTCTAATTCTATAAAGCAGTTTTTGCCAATCTGGTATCTCCTATTAACCTTTGACTACAACTCTCAGTATCCCCTGCTGGCTGTTGGCCATGGTGTCTCTGCATTCATTGGATACCAGAATTCCAAGCAGTGACTTCCACAGGATCTTGCTTTTTTTTTTTCTTCAGTATGATAAAAGTAGTATTGTGGTGCAAGCTCTACCACTCTGGGGTATTGTGACATACACAAAAAAATGAGTAAATGAGACTTCTGCCACACACTACTCTTCTCAGCCTGAACCCCCTTTGCTGCCTTGGTGGAGGCCATTGGTTGCAAAATATCTGATAATTAAAACCATGCAAAAAACAGCCTTTCTTAGCCTTCTGAAAGAGAGGTGTGGTCTGTTGGATTGTTGCCCTCAAGATTGCTGCTGTGTAGAAATAGCATCATGTTGAACAAGCCTCAATTTCACACATGACTTGACTCTCTCTTCTGTGTTTTGGCTTTGTGTGAGCATGTGAGAATGTGTGTGATTTGTATTGTCTCACTAAACTCTATCTTTTTTTTTCTCCCTTTCTGCTTGCCTGCTGCTTTCATTCTGTAGTATTGGTATTTGCCATTCATTTCACCTTCTGCATCTATGCATCTCATGGTAGGTTTTAGGTTTCTTAATCTGAGACTAGACATTTCTGCTGTGTAAAATGAGATTTTAATAAAGTCTTAAGCAGGGTGTACTAATGTATATAGCTGGCCCTTTATGTAACTTTTAAAACCTTGACGCTTTCAGCTCTTAATAGGAAGGTGTAGCCAAGATCTGATGGATTGAAGTTGGTTTATTCTCTTCAGGTTTAGGGATGGGTGGAAGATAGAGCAAGTCGTTCTTTTCTTTGTTTTGCTGATGCTGCATACATTTCTGCTGAAAGTCGATTAGCTTTGTGGTTCCTTTGAGTTTTTAAGTGGAGCATTATTGAAACAATGAATGTCCAAAAAGTGCTCTTAAGTGTTGGACATTTAGAGATTGTTATATTTCTTCTTTTGGTCAGTGACCATTTTCATCTCAAAAGCAAGGAATTCAGTTTTGTGAAACTGTTTTGGGTTGCTCTGAAAAGTTCCGCTGATCCAGAATGTTTGGGCCAAACTATTGACTAGGTCTGGCCATAGGAACATGTGACTCCATTGTTCCAATAGCTTCACTGTCTCTTCTATGGAAGTGCCACTAATATGTCATATTCCATCCTTACTCAAGCAAGTATTGATTAATGAACATAGGAGCAGTTATTATACCAAGAATATTAACGATTGGATTAGAATGTATGGACTGAGCAATCTGTTGATAGCTTTCTTCAAGTCATAGCTGAATCACTGATGCTATGGAAAAGCAGAGGTATCTGTCCATTTTCTATAGGCAGAGTAGTTCTTCATATCTGCCTGTTAACACATCAGGACAGAATTGTTTTATTTATTCTTTTCACCCCCATTCAAAACTTACAGCCCATAAAAGCTCCTGCAGAATTCATGCTCTACATTGTTCTGATGAAGCAGATCTTGCCCATTTTTTCTTGTGACAGACTAAGCTGTGCCTGGGTCAGCCCCTAAATATTTGCACCCTTTTTTGTCTGGTATATGCTAAATATGTTATGAATTTGTCTAGAGCTCGGAGCTCTTCACTTTGACGTATGGGGCTTTGGTCACTCAGCTGTGTAAGGACTACGAGAATGACGAAGATGTCAACAAGCAGCTTGACAAAATGTAAGTAACAGAGAAATAAAGTGTTCTGAAGTTAGAAGTGTCAGAAGCTCCTTCTCTGTGGGTTGTCCACTTGCCAGAATAAATCTTAATTTTTCCCAGTCATTGGAATTGGGAAAATAAGTGAGCATGGATTTCCTCCTCAATAAGCCTCAGAGTGTTTCCCTCCAGCCTGATCTGCTTTGTGTGATCACAGTTTCATGGCATCTTGCTTTTGGCTGCTTTGATAGGGGCTACAACATAGGTGTTCGACTCGTGGAAGACTTTCTAGCTCGATCCAATGTTGGGAGATGCCATGACTTTCGAGAAACGGCTGATGTAATTGCAAAGGTGATGCCTCTTTTTGACTGTTTGGCATTGTTTCTGCATGCTTGTTGTTTGCTAGTATCAATGATAAATAATCTTAGATTTTTTAAAACTATAAATATGTATCATGAACACAATTTTCTTGGTACAAAACAAATTTCACTCTAGCATTGATTTCAGCTGTTCTCTGGAATTGTCTCTATCTTTAAATAAAACAGAAATGAAAAAATAATGATAAACTAGAAGTGTTTTTATTAACATAGATGGATGTCTTTTCGACTAGTGTATCTAGAAACTAGATAAGATCAAACAATTCTGTAACAGGAAAAAGCGAATCAGAATGCTTTTCTCCTATTTAGTAATGTAAGACAATAGTCTAAATTTTACAAGACTGTTTTCAAAGGGAGAAGGCACTGGACAACGAGCAGAGAATTACTTACTAAGATCAATATTTCCTTGTCCAATCTGGTGTGTGGAAAAGAGTTTACTTAAGTATGTTACATTGAAGAATTACTGGGAATTGTTTTTTAGTCATTTGCTCAGTGATGTGTGAAAAATGGTAGCTTGCTAAATCTTTCACTCTTTGAGCCTAGTCCTTCTCTCATATTTGTTTCACTTGATAGGTAGCATTTAAAATGTACTTGGGTATCACACCAAGCATCACAAACTGGAGTCCGGCAGGTGACGAATTCTCCCTTATCTTGGAAAACAATCCACTGGTGGATTTTGTGGAATTACCAGACAACCATTCCTCTCTTATTTACTCTAACCTCTTATGTGGGGTGCTACGGGGAGCCCTGGAAATGGTGAGAAGAAGGGGATGCCACTTGAACCAATGGCTCTGGGTGGCTGCTTTTAATGGAGTGCATAACTATGAAGCTGTGTGTTTTCTGCATCCCATGAAAAGTTTAAAGTAAATTGTAGACATTAAGTACATGGGTTTATGTTAACTCAACCAAACGTATCAGCAGTGTATTAAAGTACTGGGTGGTATTCAGTTGATAATATTAGATTTCTGTTAGGGCTGTGAGTCTGGGAACATCCATTGAATCAGTTGAAATATTTTCCAACTTAGTCCATATTTCATAACATTCTGTAACATTTCCCCCATATATTCAGGTTTATTCTCTTGCTGCTTGATCTATACATTCATGTTAGTAAAAAGGTTAAATTGCAGGCTATCAGACTGTAGTATTCTGACAGCCAGAATAGTGCTGTCATGTATCAGGACTGGAGTACTGAGGTCAGTTATTTGTATTGTATTTATGGGCCACCTCTTCCAGGGATTCTAGGTAGCTCACAGTCAAACCCTACAGTATCCCTGGGAGTGACTTTGGAACCCTTCACCATCTGCCCTAAGAACAATTTGTGGTAATGAACTCCATCGAGGGAATTCCAAAACCCCCAATACAAGAAAAAAGAACAGAAACATATAACTTGCAAAGCAGAAAGGTGGATAAAGGCGATGTAATAAATTCAGTAAAGCAGGGAAAGAGTGATGTATCTTGGCATTCGTACTTGTCCTGTTCACAGGGGTTTGGCACTTTAGGGAGCTATTGTAGGTAAATATCTGAAAAGTCTGGATTTTCCTCTCTCTCGTCATAGGTACAGATGGCTGTGGATGTCAGATTTCTCCTGGACACCTTGAAAGGGGATGGAGTCACAGAAATAAGGATGAAATTTATCAGGCGTATTGAAGACAATCTCCCAGTTGGAGAGGAGTGAGTCTTGAGCAGCCTTCATGCTGGACTGGAAGGGATGAACTAACTGAACCTGAGCTTTGTTAGCATATAGTACCCTGTGTACTTTCAGACACTGACTGATTAAGATGTCGATTCATTTGAATTCTGTTTTATTTCCACAGATTTCTATTAAAAGTTTTTGTAGGATGTAGAACACTTTTCATATTCATCAGAAACACAAGCACCCATTCCTTGTTACCACTCTTGGCTCCATGCAGAAATACAGGATATTAAAACCCTGTAATTTTGAACATTGGGCCCATCGGAATAATTCTAGATGCCACTTCTGTTCTGCAGCATGTGAAGAATTTCAGCATTATGTCCCCTGCCCCTGCTGATCAGTTTTTCTTCATTGGAAATGGCATCAGAGTATTGATAAGTTTCTATGGAAGCCATTCTTGATAGCACAGAATGCACTATATGATTTGAAAGAATTGAGAGTTCTTAATGGATTTGGACTTGTTCTTTTAGTTTTGCCATTCAACAAAACACCTAAATTCATCTTGGAACAAGAGCCCTATCCATTTTGGCAGCCCTGAAAGAAGTGTGTCATTCAAACTCAACAGAATCCCAGTTGGTTGGGCATTCCCAATATCATCTTTGTCTTCCTAGTTGGTTGGCCAAAACAGTCTCAACACACCAACGATGCAGGGCTCAAGTTTAAAATATTTTTATAATGTCAGAAAAAGCTTTCAAACGATATTCACCTTGAGGGTTGCTTCTTTACAGCACATTTGATTTATGTAACTAAATGAGGAGTCATTAATACCAGCTTCTTTTCTGAAAGTTCTAGGCAAAGTGTGTTTCAAAAATGTTGCCGTCGGCACCTGTGCTGAGAAGATAGAGGTGTAGTAGAAGTTCTAGAATATTTCGTGTCCATTCAAGTCTTTCTTAAGAAACAAGGGCTCTCGAGATTGTAGAAAGAAGGGTTTAAACAGCCTTGCATGGTAGATCAATCAGTATACCGAATGCTGGATGACTGAAAGGAAATTGAAGAGTGCCTTAGGATTGTTTAATAGTGAGCAATGTTCACTGTGTTTGTCACCTGAGTATTTTATGAGGTTCTAAAGTTTCCATTGGGCAGAATGGCCACCATTAAATTTAGTGGACAAATCTGTACTAAATGGTGGAAATCTTTTGCATTGAGGATGCTGTGGAGAATTTATACATTAAACATAGAAACATCTGCCACCCTTGAAGAGGCACGACAGGCCGATTAGTAATCTCTGTCTTCTTCAAGAATAATGGAATCTGTTATCCCATGCTTATGTTTGTGAAAAGATTAGGGTACGTCATTCGTTAGAGAAATTAATTGGTGGTCAGGAGACTTTATTAAATCATAAAGTTGTGTGTGCATCAATTGAATGGTATTTTAAAAGTTGGCAGAGGCAGCTGTAATTATTCATTGACTTGGTCTTGAAAATAAGCTGTGGGTAGTAAGTGCGGTGGGGGAATGAAATGGCTTATCTATCTATGAGAGAATGAAAACCAAACGGTTGCTTTCTCAAGAGAGGCTGTTTTTAAGGGCATGTTGCTCACACTTTCCCAGCCCTCTTCTATAATTTTTCTCAGGTGCAAAGGAAGTCCTATGATGTTGAGCCCTGAGTTTCATGAGCTTTGTAGAAGTGTAGAGGCAATGGAGAAGCTTCTCTTTTTTTTTTGGCATCATGAAAGATGAAAATTTGAGTGTTCCTGTTTCAGAGTAATTCATTCTGACTGCCGGAGGAGTCTAGCATTGAGAAAAACATTTTTGTTCCTTCTGTGATATTTTCAAAATTAGCTTAAAAACCTTACACTGATCTACAGCTGATTGGTGAATATTGATTAGTTAGATACAGTTTAAACCTTTTTATTTGTATATGGAGTGTATCTTATGTATTCCATTTTTGAGGGCATTGTTTTGAATCTGTTATATTAAAGAAACTCTAACTACTTTCTTAGCTGTGCTACTATTGAATTAAGGTGTATGGTAGCAGACTCGTAGTTAATTTTATTAAATTATATTCTACTTTCCCCTGTGGATCTCCTCTCCTTTTCCACATGTCTACAACTTTGATTTAGCTTCACAACTAGCTCATGGAATATATTAGGTTGAGAAACAATGACAAGACCAAAGTCAGGACGACCAAGAAAAGGTATTTAATTATTGTACTTTCTAATCTCAAGTTTTGGATTGTGTTACTCAGGTTTTGTCCTGCAGTTATAAAATACAAGTGGAGGGTGTGTTTAGTTACCCCAAATATTGGTCAGCTCTACTACGCCATTCTGTTGCTTCTAATAATTGGGCCTACAAAAACACAAACATTATTTGCAAGGTGAATTCATTCTTACTATAAATTGGGTCAGAATCCCTTCCTCTCGTTATATATGTCTACCACTAGATGTCTCTAGTTATCTAGAAGGATTGACCCAGAAGGGCTGACTGCTATCCACAACACAGAGGTTTTATTTTTTTCAAAAAAACAGTAAAGGTAGAAATGTTAATGTATTATTTGTATACTATCTGTCATGCTATGCTACTCCCCTTTATGCAATTTAAAATTAAACATATGCATTAAAAATTAAAAGATATAAATCAGAATTCATAAATAATGGAGTGATAGCATTGGGAGATGTTACTTGCCAAGGTGAATAAAAATGGTTTCAGTGCTATTATTCTGTGCCTAATCCCCACTGAGAAGATCACGTCAATTCAATTAATACACAGTTGTCCCTGATGTTAACTTTTAGGCTGGTCTGTTACCTCTGAAAACGATGGAGCTATGTAGCCATATTTATACGAACAGACAGTAAGGGTTGGGCCATATGTGTCTTTGTATTCTTGTTTTATTCCATTCTTGTTTTTATTCCATTCCATCCGTAGATTCCATTTTTTAACAGGAGGGCAGAGAAATTTAAAACTTGCCATGCTGGATTGTGTCAGGACAATGAAAACATCTCTGTAGAACAGATTCACCCCTCCCTTCACTTGTCTCAATTAACATAAAACAAAAATCAGGGTGTGTTTCTAATTTGGATTATTGCTTTCCAACTTGAACTTCTAACTGCTGATCTTTGGTGAGGTTTAATGGTGTAGCATTAGGATTTTTTTTTTCACAGCTACGAATCGAATTTTACCTTTCCAGAACTAATCTCTGTTGCCTCTGTAGATTCCCCATACAAAATTTATTTTGAAAAATGATTTAGCTTCAAGATGAATCTCTCCTGTACCTCCTGTAGAACATTATGTGATGGCTTATAGTGTGCCTTCTCTGCAGTATTGTAATTATTATTTTGTGGTGGCAGTGAGTTAAATTCCTTCTCTGGGTTTTCAGCTAATCGTTGAAGATGTTTCCTTGGTAATGATGGATAGCTAAACTCTTTGATGGTTGGTGCTAATAGCTACCAAATTCATTCCATCTGCATGGACTGGAGAGACTAAGTGTGTGCCCAGTGATAGAGAGAGAAGTCTGAGCTTTGTAGCTAACTGACAAGAGGGATGGTTGAGTTGTCCAATTACAGTATATGCTATTTATTTTGGAGTGATTGATGCGGCTTTAAAATTGAGCACTCCCTCTTGGGGACCTCTCTACTTTCCCACGCTTATGTATTGGTCTATCAACTGTTTACAGAAAACATCCCTGCATCATCTCTGATCCTCTCAACATTTGCCTGTAGAATTTCCTATCATTTAGAAGTGAAATGCTTAAGTGGGATGGATTTTGAGCCAGATGGCTCATGCTACAGATATATTTCTCAAAAACTGCAAAACTATCTTTTATTTTCTTGGGGTTTGGGCCAAGGAAAAAATCTTGCCATCCTTTTACTGGCAAACTGGTGAAGCAAGAGATATTTTAGAACAGGGTAAAATATCACACAAAGGTTTCTCAAACATCTAACTTTAATAAAACCTAACCCCAACTTCAGAGACTTACATTTACATCTGTCAGAAACACAAGTCTATCTTATCAGTAATGAAACACTCATAATCAATGTTACTGTGTATCAATGTATGAATGAATGAAATTTAAGCAAGGCACATGGAGAGCCAGTTTTGTAAAGGGCTGGAAAACAATCATGATGAATATTGTGAACCTAATGAAAGGCACAACCCTTTGTTGCATGATCTACTCAATAATGTGTTGGAAAGCAGCAGTTTTGGAAGCAACGTATTGACCTGTCTTTCTTACATTGGCCTTGCTTTGACAACTGTTGTACATGGCTGTCGTACACGTACACGGATAGGACATCTAAAAAAAGATTCTTACTGCTGCTTAAATTAAATTTCTGCAGCTCTTAGGCATTAACATAAAAAAAAACACTGCCATGGGTTATTCAAGGTAATGCCATATAGGGTAAGGGAGGAACTTTGTTTTAAATACAAAACAAATGTAATGGTGGAAGGGAGGAGGAATTGGGCTCTAGATGGGAGGAGCAGACAGTAGGATTTATTGCACTGGTGGGGATCTTGTTAAGAGGCTAGAAAACAGTTGCTCAACTCCTCCGTCTCCGCCCGCATCATTGCTTCACTGGCAATGATGCTGCTGAAGCTCCACATTCAAAGACTGCAAAAAATATGCTTTTTATTTTGGCTCCTTTGTGAAAGTTGAAAAATGGGAGGAAAAGCCATAATTCTGGCATAAAAAATGCAGTATTTTCTGGCATAGAAAATGCAGTAAACTTGCACACCCAATGCTGTTGCTAGTTCAAGTCTATCCTTCCCAGGCATTTTTAAGACATTTCCTTGTCTGAGGCAGAAAATTAAAATGCTCTTACTGTACTTGACACTGATTTACTGGGGGTGCAACTGACCAGCAAATGCTTCCATCCGGTTTCCTCTGAGATGGAGTGGGGATTTGCATGACCTGAATGCTGCTAAGGAACAGCTCCCTTCCACCTCAACATTGTTGTGCAGAAGAGCATCCCAGTTGTGATGAGTCTCTGACTTGTCGCTGGCCTCCTGAGGTGGGTGCCTTGCCTTGAAACAGGAATGGGGAAACCTGGTTGGTGATACTAAAATACAACTCTCATTATTCCTCGCCTGTGGCCATGCTGAATGCATATAACAAGTTTTGGGAGAGACCCCAGACAACTTCATTTAAAATGGTCAGATAGTAAATCATGAGGGGTTACAATCCTGGCAGGATTGTATGAAGACCAAAGTGATAATATGGACCTAGACGTGTTGATGTCTTCTTGAATGGTTGGCTTACGATTGCCATAGCACCTGATCATTGGCCAAGGTGGTTGGCTTTGTAGAAGCATTGGTTCAAAGCTTCTGTAGTAGACCGGGTTACTTGGTTAAAAAGATACATACATACTCTCCCTGCGTATCTCTGATTGGACGCAACCAGTAACTCTGTTTAAAATTCCCCAAAGGTGGTTATGTCTAAATGCTTTTAATTGTTCGTGCCTGGTTAAACTACCAGTATGGGCTGTGAGGTGGTTCTCCATTTTGAATTTGTGCATTTCTTACTCATAGGATGAGATGGTTTACTCAGTTTCTGGGCTGCTGAGATCAACCAGTAGGTTTTGGTATTAATTTTAGGTAACATTAGGACAGGGCCATAGCTTTGTTGCCAGATAGTACGGAAGTCTGGTGCCGCTAGGAAGATTTCAGCATTCTTCACTAAGTTTTTTTTTTCTTTCAAATTTCTAGAGATAGGAGGGCTGTGTGAAGGCTGCATTCTGCTCAGTAAGAAGCATATGCATGAGCAAGAGAAAAAACATCTGATATGCGTGTAGTTTACATCTGTTCTGACTCCAAAGCAATGGTATTTGTGCACCAGCAGAAGGAAGTAGTTTCCCCCCTGTATTTCCAGTCCATGCAATCTTGCTGTGTTATGTATGTGTAGAGGTGGTAGTGGTGGTTAGTCTATGATACCTTTCACACATGATTTTCTATGTAGTTTAAAAATAAATTGCTTTTCTCTACAAGGTATCTTTTACTCCTGCATTTGTGCCAGGAAACAGAGCTGACATGAAATATTTTCTGACCCAGGCAGAGCAGCAAATGGCATTCCCTAACACACACAGCCAAAGTCAAGGTAGGTAGAACCCAGCTCCAGTTGAGATATTGAGGTACATGAGACAGAAATCCCGCAAGCCCCTCTCTTCATTTCTGGCATTAAAAATACTATTAAAGCAAACATGTGGCTAACAACTGGTAGTCCTTTTATGTCATCTCAAACTCTGCCTAATGGTAGAGCCGGACTGTCATTAGGGCATCTCTTCATCTTTTTGTGCTTTTTGCTGCAGTTTTTTGCGTAGAAAATAGGTTTCTCTTGTTCCAAAAAGTTCATAGCTGCATATGTATCAGAACATTAGGGGGTGCTCTTACAACGTCAGTCTATGCGGCAGATAAAACTAATTCACTGACTGGTTAGAGGAGGACTTGTCTGTGATGGAAATCCCTTTGCTTGTCTTTTCAGAGTTGCTTGAGCACCAAGAAGCTTTCAAAGTCAGCCAGTTCAAAAACAGGATGTCCAGAAGCATCGCTCATAAAAGACCCCCGATCCAAAAGCACCGCAAGACCTAAATTTGGCAGGCTTCTCAGTGTGGCTGGGGACGGCTTACTTAGAAGTAAATAGAATGAAGCAGGCCTATTTGAGTTAAGAACTGAGGATGGGTGAGCAGTGAGGAAGAGTTGAAATTGTTTAAATTAGCCTTTCCCTCCACATTCACTTTTATTTGCTCATTTTTGGACAAACGTGTTTTCTCAGTGGACAAGAATACTGTCAGCCTTGTGAGGTAGTCCAGACAGGAAGCATGCCCGGATGAACTAATTCTATTTTATTGTAAGGTTACGTTAACAGAATCTTGCAAGTCTGAAAGTGCATCTCTCTCCCGTCACCTTTACAGCCCAAGAAACTAGGGAGGGGCCCTTCTGAGACGTTTCCCACGCCCACATTCCTTCTGCGGGCTCAGCTGCCTCTTATCCGACTGTTCCCCTGGCTGTGGCTCTTCCCCCTGTCTCCCAAGGTCATTCCCACATCCCATTACAAATACCAAGTCCTGCCCAACATATTTCACCTGAGATGGAAATTGGGTGAGTTGAGAACTGTAATCAAAATGCCTTCATTTCCCTGAAAAAGTATTGTGTCAGTGCCCCCTTCTACTAAAACTTAACACAGAAGTGTGGGGTCTGATTTTCCACTCTAGAGATGGCTGGTTTCACGTATTATGCTAAGCCATAATGTAGCTGGTTTGGTTTGGTTTAGCATGTTGTGTGAATCCAGTCAGTAAGTCAGCTTTCTCCAACCCAGGCATCCCACAGATGTATGCACATCTGCATCCAGAATTCTCTACCAGCAGTGTCCCAGGAGGCAAAACCCACACATTTCGAGGATGCTCAGTTTGGGGGAAGGCTGCAAAAAGCATGTTAGTCAAACCCTGACTTAGTGTAATGTGTGAACCCAACCAATGTGTGTTTAGTTTATAAGTATGGGCAGAGGTCCTCTAAGAAATACTGTCTCTAAATGGAGCCAAGGCTAGACGGACCTGAAGTGAAAAAGTCCTTTTTTTTTTTTAACCTCCATATAAAGAAGCTAAAAACAAGACAGTTGTACCTCCTTTGCTGCCTTCCCTCTAACCTAGTGCCCTCCTGGTGCCCAGGTTAGCTGGACTACCCTGACAGTACCCATGGGTGGTACTGGACGTTTGTCCCTCTACATCCAGAAGGTACTGCACTGGAAAAAACACTTGAGCTGCTCCATTGATTCACAGACTTTCCCCTACCCAGCCTGATGCTTAAGTTGCTCCTCCCTAAACCGAGGCTTCAGATGAACAAACTGCTGGCTACCTGGGCCAGAAAGCTCCTTTGAGGCTTTCCAGAAAACCTCCTCCATCGCTCCTGTGGGAGGGAGTGATAAAAGCTGTTCCAGCCATTGGTTTGGCTATGCTTCGGAGCCACCTCCTAAATCATCAGCCCTGCTTCCTCTTGGCTGCTTGGCTTGGAGACCTTCCCGCTGCCTTATCAGAGCAGACAAGGAAAGCTCCCGTTCTACAGGAAACCAAAGGAGTGCCAGCAACCCTCTCTCTGGGCTCTGCTCCTCTTGCAGCTGCCCAGGCCTTGATGAAGCATGTCTATATTGTGATGAAGCTGGTCATTAGTTCTCTATTTCTTAGTTGTGCAACATTTCGAAAGGGAGCACGTACCTCGCGCTATCCAGGCCTCTGCATAAAATACTTCGCGTTGCATTGAGATGGTTATGAATCCAACAGACTGAAAACACCCCTCCCGCTTTTCTCTGGCCCTTCCTTGGAAGACCCATCTATGTATGCCATGACGCTCAACCGCTAGTCCATGTGCTGGCCTCTCATGCTGCTCGGGGAAGAAGCCGTTTGGAGAACTCCCCAAAAGTATTAAAACCAGCACAAATGTGTAGCTGACCAGGAGCACCTTGACCTCAAGTATGACCGCACCTTCCATTTTTTATGGATGTGATCAGGGAAACAGGTAACTTTGAAACAGATGAGAATGTCTGAACCAGGAGAGGTGAGAGGCTGCATGTTGTCATCATACCTTGAGGCTGAAATGTCCCCTAAGTTAAGTTTGATGTAGTTCTTCCCATGCTGGCTGTAGCCCACCAGATCATCCCTGCCTGATTGCTATTTTGAGCAAGACGCCTGGCTGCATTATGTGCAATAGTGCTGTGTGTGTACAGAAAATATTCAGCAAGGTGCAGTCCCATCACATCCAGGACAGCCTCCTGCATATATGGGAATACAACGGAAGGGACCCAAAACTAACGATAGGGTGCACCACCTTGGATGTGTAAATTTCACTGTTACTTTTTTGTTTATGTTTAATTATTGCTTACTTTGAAGGGCAGAGGGTCCGGATTATGGGGATGTATGGGAAGTGTTCTATGTTTAATTTTAGATATAGTATTATATCAGCTTGAGCTTTATATGCACTTAATGATTGATCTCTCTTTCAAACCTTCATGCAAACAAGGAACTGAGAGTAAGTAATTAATTTTAGCTTTATAGTGTATACGACATTAGGGATTCTGGCAGACAGTTGCGATTTAATATTCCCTGGATGTAGTTGCTTGGAATCTCCATTCTTTATCGGGCTGAGCTGGAGTCTGCGCTGGGAGAAGTGATATATTCTGAGTTAGGATTTAGATTAGCAGAGACTTTACGTAGGTGGCTTTATTCAATGGGAAAGTGTGAGAGCCAAAGGGCCTGGGTTGATTTTGCATCACCTATGAATTCACTAAGTGGCCTTAAAGTATCGCTGGCTAAGTTCACGCACTTGGCTAAGCCATCATGTGTTTCGGTTTTTTGGTCATGTGTTTAATACTAAACAGCATACTATTAGGTGTGGACCTAGTCATCGTGCCCTTTTCTAAAAATTTATTAAAGAATGGCTAAATGCAATGTGTGAATCCATCCACCATGTGGTGAACTTCCTTGTGAGATGGGCAGTGTCTAAATCTGAAATATATACATATAAATAAATAAATAAATAAATAAATAAATACTTCCTATGAGGAAATTGTAATATTGAATTACGTCACAGAATTCTTGTAAAAGTTGAGGGCAGCTTTTGAATGGGTTGTGGAAGCAGAGCCCTTCCCATTTTCAACAGTCCATGTAGTAACCCATTTTGGTGATCATAGGAGTATCTCATGATTGAACTACAACTGGAGAAGACATGTAGGAAATCTGGTTGGGTAAACACAACACACTAAGCCAAAAGCACACAGGCCACATTTTAGCACACTGTTTCATGGGGATTAACCTATATAGTTTGATTGAATATCAGTTTTTTCACAGACAACTGCCCAAGAAACAATTTACATTGTATGTGGGGTATATACAGGTTCATAATAGAGTTTGCTTGGTTGGTTGTTTGGTTTATTATTAGATTTATATCCTTTATTTTGTACAACTCCAGGTGGCATAAATGCTCCCGCTTCCAATTTTCCCACAAGAATCTGATGAGGTGGGTTGAGCTGAGAGGGAAGACACCCAGCTGGCTTTCATGCTCATGGTCTCCTAGTTTCTAGCCCAGCATCTTAACCACCTAAGCTGGTTTCAGCTTAGCATTTGTATGAAACTAGCTAGCTGTGAGTTTTTCAAAATAAATCACATCTTTGCAAAAGGTATGAATGGATGAATCTATTGATATGTAAGAACCCTGGCAGGAAAAAAAGAAACCTTGGCAATGTTTTGAACTTTGTGAGTCTTTGAAACAATCCTTCTGCTCTCTAAGACCTGGGCTTAATCTATGGCTGGAAGAGAAGGGAATTTTTGTTAAAATTCACAAGTTGTCTCTCGTTCCTATCAGGGTTTGTTGTTGTTGTTGCTCTTTGGCTTTTTACAGAATTGAGAAATATCTGGGCTGTTCCCAAAATGATAGGTTTGTATCCTTCCCAGTGTTGGCCATCAGACCTTCTGGAAAACTGTGCAGGAATAACATATAGTGCCCAGTTCACACATTGTGCTAAGCCAAGGCTTTTTAACCATGGTTTGCTGGCTGCATCTAGCTGACCTTTGCTGATTTTGTTAAATAAACCAGGGTTGGAAGGACTTGGTTAGCACTTGGCTGAAACACCAAGAAATCTTAGGGCTGTAGACTAGGCTGGGAAGTCAAAACACAATCCCCCAAAAAGGCAACGGCAAACTACTTGCATACATAGCCAAAACTACATTGTGGAGATGTCCATAAAGTGGCCAGGAATTGAGCTTTGACCATTGTTGTTGCTAAAAAGTCACAGGAGCCTGGTTTGTGTTCAGCTTTATACATTGCATGAAGACAAATAGGACAGATCAGGACTTAGCCAGATGAACCAGCTGTCATTAGTCTGGATGTCAGCAAAGGTTGCAAGAAAAATTATCCAATTATGAAGGCTCTTTGATGGCTACTTGGTACAGTTGGAAGCAAGTCCCTTCCCCTAAGTTGCAGTCCTTCTCCCTAGAGAAGCATATATCTCATCAGGCCTGTGCAGAATTACAGGGGAAGGTGAAGAGCTGATGTGGATGAGAGACAACTTGTGAATTTCAACAAGAATTCCCTTCTCTTTCACCATAAAGCAAGCCCAAGTCTAAGAGAGCAGAAAGAGAGTGTTTCAAAGATTCACAAAATTCAAAACAATGGCCAAGGGGTTTTTTTTCCTGCCAGGGGTCTTACATGGTGCTAACCTATGATTTGTTTAACCATAGTTTATTAAAACATAACTGGTTGGTTTCAGGCATGTTAAATTATAAACCATGGTTCAGTTGTCAATTCTTGACCCACAGTTGGGAGTGAGTCTCAGTGGAGACTCTTTAGAAACAGCTTTCTAAAAGTTTGGAGGAGTATTGTGTTTCCCCTCTAGAACAACTCCCATAGAAGCTGAGACGGATGCTGAACTGCCATCAAATGACTGAGCAAATCTCCTTTTCCTCCTTTAATTGGGCATAATAGCTCAATTAGTAGGCAGGCAAATGTGAACTACAATTAGTGTAGTACAATTAGAGCCAGCTTGGTGTAGTGGTGAAGCCACCAGGCTAGAAACCGGGAGACTCTGAGCTCTAGCCCCTCCTTAGGCACAAAGCCAACTGGGTGATCTTGGACCAGTCACTTTCTCTCAGCCCTAGGAAGGAGGCAATGGCCAACCACTTCTGGGGACCTTCTTACCAGTGCAACTCATGAGATTTCAGCTGATGTGGCATTACTGTTGCAAGCTGCCCTTGGCAGTAACTAATATTTCTGTTGCAAACTATGTCTGCTGGTAGCAGTAGAGCAAGAGGATGTTTTAAAGGCAAAAGAACATACAGAGATGTCTCTAAATACTGGTCTACTTTCTTCTACTTCTAGCCTTATGTTTACACCCTTCTGACAGAAGGCAGGATTTGCTATAAATCATTGCCAGCACACACACACGCACACACACACACAGACACACTTGCCTGCCTTCTGGGGCTTATGGCAGACCTGCCAGCTTTCCCGTCAATTCCCATCCTTTGGAATTCTTTACTTGTGGGTCTAAAGCAGCCCTTGGAAGAACAAAATAAGCATCCAAAAGCGCATTAAGCAAATTAAATGTCTCTTCTAACAAGTAGCTTTATTGCAGACGAGGGAGTCTGTGCCCGGAACTCGGCTCGGCACAGAGCTAAATGATCCCATGTGCTCTTGATCAGAAACAAATGGGAGAAGGCACGGTGCCTCCGCACAGCCCTCGCAAGTCTCGTGGCTGGGACGTGAGCTGGGAATGCCTGATCCTTGGAGAGAGGGCAGGAGATGGTCGAGGGGACTTGTCTCTGGAGGAACAGTTGATTACCGAAGGAGAGGCAACCATTGGAGGTTTCTGTCTGTGCCTCGTTCCAAGGGCTCCGAAACTGACCCCCAAATCTGAGCCTTGTGGCCAAAGGCCGATCTCACTACATCCTTCTGACCTTGCCTAGTTGTGCCTCTCTGCTTTTCCCATGGTTGGTATGAAGCACCTTTCTTAAATCGTGATGACAGTGACATATTTCACGAAGAATGAGCGCTGAGTGTGGATCAACTGAATGTGTCCAACTTCTGTCTGAAGGAGCTTTCTCCATCTGCCTGTCCCTTTCACTCCCCGGAGTCCTCCAGCTTCCTTTTGCAGGATGTTCTAGGGTTAATCAAGAAACACTTTGTTCAGAAAGGAAAAAGCTGAAGTGACTCCTGTGAAATACATGTACTCCCTCCACTGAGCGGTTGCACCTGTACGAGTTCGCCGACACGCCAGCACCATACATCTGCTGAAATGAGCCGGGTTGTATCACACAGATAGTATCAGCCTAGTTGTATACTTAGGCCTCCAGCCAAAAGCGTGACCAACTCTGGCGGCCCGAGCTGAAAAACGTCAAGGCTCAGGTTTCTGACAATGCAATGAATCACCAAAGGTGGAAGGACTTGCAGGAAAATGGGGACATTGCTGGTAGTGCTTCTTCCTTTTAGATATGTCATTGGTTCAGCTGAATAACAGAAAGCCATCAAAGGTCTGGAACAGCTAAAGGATGAGGCTGGGCAAACGTGGGGTACGTTTGCATGGGACACTGAGAACCTACCTTCTCCTAAGACCTGAAGTTGATGCTGTGGAAAGCATCAGTTTTCCACAGCGGTAACCTAATTTTCTTCCAAGACGTTCCGAGGGGCACATATAATGTTATCCGTTTCTTTGTTTGCCACAGCTCTGAGCATCAAGCCCTGGACTCAATCCAGACACGCTGTTTCCTTTCCTCCAGGACTAAATGCGTTTTGGGGACAGGCAAGTAAGAAGAATGTCTGCAATTCGGAGTTTGAACAGCCCACTCCCACTCCAGTGGCATTACCACAAAGCGTTGGCCATCCACCCTGTGGAGAAGCTTCCTCTAAGAAAAAAATGTTATTTTGAGCAAAGGGATGTATTTATGGATAAATGCATGCATATTTGCATCTAGGAAAAAAACGACAAATAAGAACATCTAAATACCTGCAGTTTGTTTCTGGTTCATGGCTGGCTGGGGAATTCTGGGAGTTGAAGTCCACTCACCTTAAAGTTGCTAAGGTTGAGAAATGCTGGTTTAAAGTAAAAGGAGCTCCGTTTTGTTGTGATATTGCTCTGTACTCTAGAAAGTTTATCTACTAATTCAAATTCCAATCTACCCAATTCCACATTTTTGAACCAAAGCACACACTGAGAACAGATTGTCCTTCAACATCTGTACTTCTCTGGATTTTGCAGCGCACTTTGCCAGTCAAAGTAATAATGTATTTTAGGGGGAAAAGTCTGCCCAAAAAATGTGCAGCGTCATGAAAATAATACACAAAAAGAGGTTATTGTTTGCAAAGGCTGCACATTTGGCAAAAATGGCTAACAAATATGTCAAAATGCAAATTTGTGCATAAAAATTATAGCACAAGAAAAAGGAGAAGCAGTGTTTTCAATTTCAATCTCAAAATACATATTTGGATTTTCTTTCAGTTACCTATTTAAATTCACGTTCTTTTCAAAAATGAAACCTTGTAATGATATGATGGGAAGGTCGACTGCTCATTTTCCTTTTTTTCTAAAAAGGCAAAACTCACAGGTTTTTATTCTGATGCAGCTTTAAAAATGTCACATTTCTTCCCTGATTTTCCAGGGCTGTTATTACTGGCAAGAGAGGAAAGGGCCAAAAGAGACAGCAAGCTGACAGCTCTAGGCCCGAGACTTTTTGACGTTTTGATCTTTTCATAAACAAAAAATAAATCTTGCTTAGACTAAAGTTGGCCTAGTAAGCTTAATTTTTCTGCACAAATATAGCTCCCCAAAGACTATACCAGGAATGCAAACCAGCTGATGTTGGTTCAGCAGCATCCGAGCAGGTCGCTCTTCGCATAAAATGAATATGTACCCCATTGGAATGTACCCTTGGTTTTTGTGGATATAGGAGTGAATGGAAATCTTGCAAGAACTTTGGGCAAAGGAAAGAAACAAGTACCAGATAGTTGAAGGATAGAAAGCCAGTTTGGTGTCGTGGTGAAGGCACCAGGCTAGAAAGCAGGAGGTGGTGAGTTCTAGTCCTGCCTTAGGCACAAAGCCAGCTGGGTGACCTTGGGCCAGGCTCTCTCTCTCAGCCCTAGGAAGGAGGCAAGGGCAAACCACTTCCGAAATCTCGCCAAGAAAACTGCAGAGACTTATCCAGGCAGATGCCAGGAGTCAACACTGACTTGAAGGCACCAAAAAGAAAAAAATGTTGGGGGATGAGAGGCTTGCACAATGACATTCATTCATTCATTCATTCATTCATTCATTCATTCATTCATTCATTCATTCATATAAGCTTTTCTGGACCACCCCGTTTCAGGTGACTCGAGGCAGTTTACAAAGCAACAAAAAAATAAAATTATTTGTCACCTAACATAAAACCACAATAAATTACAAAAGTAGCCCAGGCCCCCCTTTTGAACCAAAAGCTTGTCAGAACCTTAATCATTGTTTTAACGCAGTGTTTTCCAGATTTGGCAACTTGTGTGGACTTCAGCTCCCAGAATTCCCCAGCCAGCAAGTTGCCAAGTTTGAAGAACAGTGGCTTAACTCCTATTGCAAGACATCAAGCTGCTTTAGATGGCTTTAAAGGAGTGGGATGGGGGGAGACCACACAAATGGCTGAGTGGGAGGTGTGCAGTGAGAATTGACTGGGCACAAAGCCCGCTCTTTGGGTTTGAGAGAAAGCCCATCTTAAGAGGAGCTTCCTCAAAAGGAATTCACGCAAGCACCTGCAGATGTGTTATGGTTTAGAGGTCTCAGATGGGCTTACACCCGGGTTCTGACTTGTTGTCTGGTGTCACTTTTTCCCTGGGAACTCTGGCCCTGGGCTGCCAGAACAACCCTCCTGGATTGTACATTTGGGTTCTGATCCCTGTGCTTGAAACTTGAGTGTTCCCCAGGCTTGCGATGTTTCCAATGTGCTTATTGCTTGCTTGTTCAATAGCTTAATTGTGTCCTAGATAGGGCACTTGGGCAGCTCTGATGTTTTGGAATGCAGCTCTCACAATCCTGGGTTATTGGCCATGTGGTTGGGGGTGATGGGAGTTGCAGCCCAAAACATGGAGAGCACCAGTTTATTAGGCTGGAGGTACAGTATCCTCTGTAGGTAGAAGCGCCGTGTTTGTGCTTGACCCCAAGCCTCAGCTATTCAACAGGGAAGGTGTTGTTGTCTTCATGCTGGAGTGATCTGCCCAGGCATTGTTGGAAACAGGATGCTGGGCTAAATGGTGGTTCAGTTGGATCAGCTCTGATGTGTTGGCAACAACCAGGGGTTCAAAGATCTGTGGGAAGAGAAGCCGATGTCCTGGTCTCACCCATGGCAGGAAGGAAGTGGCAGATGCAAAGAATGGGTCATGCCTGGGAGAGGAACATGTCAGCATGCGCCAAAGGTGTGGCTGGACAGGTGTTTCTGTTAGCTGTTGCCCTGTCTCCTTTAGGGTCTGATGACGGCTCTGTGGCTTTTTTTAGAACGAAGGTAGTCCTGCCCCAAACACAGGGCTTCTATCCTTCCAGCACTGAGGATGCTTTCATAAAGGCATGGATTTATTTAATAACTACAGAACATAGATTCAGCAAAATGCGACACATCCCAGTTTGATGAATTGAGTCACCAGTTTATTTCCATTTATATCCCATCGTTCTACATGGCTGCTATGAATAAAAGATTAATAAATGTTTGATGCTTCTGTTAATCACACACAAGATCTGAAATGTGTTGCAGAGATGTTGGAATGGTGCATTAATTGACAATTCTCTGTGTGAACTAACCTGTTTGCCCTGCGTGTGTCTTGGGTTGCAGCAACTTTCCCTGATTTTAGATGGTAAAGGGACAAATGATCCAAATGTTCCAGAAGACTACGTGCTGTTAGCACTGAGCTATTCCCTTTCCAGTTAAATGTACGCTTAAATATATATTTTATAATGTATTTTCTCCTCAAATGCACATTTGGGTTCCTGAGCAGTTGATATAGAAGAAACTGAGATGAGGACAGTAGGAAAGGAAATGAGGAAAGTAATTTGCCTGCTCAAATTCCTAACCACTCATAACAGTTATAATTTACAATCCACAATAGCTTTGCTCATTTAACAAGCACAGAGCAAGCAAACCATATTATGGACCGTTCTGTGTGGTCAGGTTCACATGTAACTCAAACCACAATGAGTGGATTTATACATGGCACTCACCTAAACCAGACAAAACATTTGAAAGTTTAGTGCAGTGTTTTTCAAACTTGGCAACTTTAAGATGGGTGGACTTCAAGTCCCAGAATTTCCCAGCTGGGGATTTCTGGGACTTGAATTCCACCCATCTTAAAGTTGCCAAGTTTGAAAAACACAGGTTTAGTGCATTATAATGTGTGAACTGGTTGAGTGCCTATCCTGAAAGAGAGAATAGTGTTGGGTCATAAGCAGATATTTCAAGAGGAAGATAACAAAAATGGCGCAGGCTGCTAAGACATAGGATCATAGAGTTGAAAGCAGCCTAGGGTGTCCGCAGGGTAAAGGGCCTTTGATGTCATTAAGTCCAACTGCTACTTCAACACATGGATCCAAAGAACCTTCTATGACAGATGGTGGATAATGTCCATTCTAGTTTCATGGGCTGTGTGATGCAGCCATTATGACTGTAGATCATAGAGCAGGATTTAGAGTCCTGTGTGAACAATTGTGGCTTCTTCAACAAACCATGGCTAAGCCACTAAGCCATCCTTAGTAAGATGTATGAACTCAGCCATGTTTTCCCTTTCCTGCTTCCCTGTATAGCTTAAGTGTCGTCCTGGAAATCCATTAATACTCATGAGCAGACCCAAGTAGCTGGAAGAAAGCAGAAGGTACGTTTCTCCATTCCACCCCACAAAAGCGGAACAGACAAAAATGCTCCTGCTGGAAGCTGCGAGCAGAAGTCCTTGTTGTCCGCCTTCAAGCCAGGAATGGGCTATTCATTTCTCCTCCTCTCCAGAAACCCAGCTCCACATTCAGAAACTAGATCTACAGCAGACACTCCTCAGCATCCTCATTGCTTTATTGCAAACCAGAATAAATTACAGTGGTACCTCTACTTATGAACGCCCCTACTTACGAAATTTTCGAGATACGACCAGCTCCGGCCCCAAAAATTTACCTCTACTTACGAACCGGATCCGCGGCCATTTTCCCTGCTGCCACGCGGCCGCGGCTTCCTGTGGGCGAGATCACGGTAGCAAGGAGACGTTCGGTGAGGCTTGTGGTGTGTTTTGTGGCGTTTGGAAGGTTTTTGTAGCGTTTGGAAGGTTTTTGAGGTTTAAAAATAAAATGCATATGTTTCAGAACTGTTTAGCCGTATTTACATTGAACCTTATGGGGGAAATTTACCTCAGGGTGCGACCAAATTCGGAGGGCGGATTAGCCGTATTTACATTGAACCTTATGGGGAAATTTGCCTCGTGGTGCGACCAAATTCGGAGGGCGGAACAGATTAACCGTATTTACATTGAACCTTATGGGAAAATTTACCTCGACTTGAGACCAACTCGAGTTGCAACCAGAGTCACGGAACGTATTAAGTTCGTAACTAGAGGTACCACTGTATATATACACAGGAATCAAACTCTGCTTGTGTCTCTGTGTGTGTGTATATACATATGTCATCTCCAGGATTTAAATCTTCAGCCTCCTCTTCCTGCCTTTCAAATCAGTGGACTTTTGGTGGCCCATCTCCCAGCCTTGGGATTAGGAGATACCTGGAGAATGTCTACAAAATGCTTCTGTCTGGAATGAGCCCTGCTAATTCCTTCACTGGTTTCAGCTTTGTATTTGCAGGGGCTGGGGATATTCTGCAATCTTGCCTTGCAGGCCCTGTTTGCCAGAAAAGAGAGAGATCCCTTGGCTCTGTTGGACAAAGCAAAACAAACTCCAGGTTTGAAAAGAGACCAGAGATTCTTGGCTCCCCCAGAAGAACTAGCAGGCTGTCAGTCCAGACATGTTTAGTTTACAAGGAAATGTCTTACTGGTTCTGTGCTTAAAATGTTATCCTTATCAAGCTGGCCCCTGAAGTAGGAAATGGTGCTTCAGCCCTTCCCTTTCTTAATTGCTGCAATGTCGACAGACGCTTCCTTCCTGTTATATGGCCTGGATGGCTCTAGCAAAATTATTTCAACATAAAATGTCAAGCTTAGCGCAGGCTCTGGCAGTGTTGCTGTTTTAAAGCCACAATCTAGAATGAGACACTTCAGCATGGCTCTTGCAAAGACGACTGTGCCTGAAGACACCTCCCTAGATGTCCACCCAACGCTTTGGTCCACCCGATTTTCTTGTTTGGACTGTTTAAATTCAACAGTAAGAATGAAATAGGAAGTTGTCACACTGCAAAGCAAAGGCTCAACCTCTAGCATGACCTTTATTTCCAAAAGAGCCTGCAAAGACACTAAAAACAGTAGTCTGTAACCCCCAGCAGCTTGACGGCTGCATAGCATTTGAGGGCCAGGTTTCAAAAGTGGGCAGAGCCAGGACCCATCCTTTGGAGAAGGTTCAGAAGCTTCCAAGGAAGAAATGGGTATTTGAAGTAGCTACAAAGTTAATTGTGTCCCAGAGCTCCCCAAAAGTGAAAAAAGAATCTAACACCTTCTTCGATGGTAAATGGATTGCTTATGTGCCATCAAGTTGTTTTCAACTCCTAGTGACCACATAGATAGATTTTCTCCATGACAATTTATCCTTAACCTGGTCTTTCAGGTCTTCCAACAGTGCACCCATCACTGCTGTAACCGAATCCATCCACCTTGGTGCTGGTCGTCCTCTTCTTCTCTTTCCTTCCACCTTTCCCAGGATTAGAGCCGTCTCCAGAGAGCTGGGTCTTCACATAAGGGGAAATTGGGCCTCTCAGGACTATTGCACAAGAACTTTTTGGCAAGTGTGCTTGATGCCCCGCAAGTCCTCCTTTGGACCTGCTGTGGGAGTTGCCGACGGAACATCTGCGTGATGTTCTTCAAGTCAACTGTAAACAATACCAGTTTTGAAAATTTATAGGAATCTGAAGAATTTTAGCAATCTTACCCCATAGGATCTTTTGAAAATACATATTGTTTGCCAATGTAGATGGTATTTGCAGATGTCTGGCTGAATTCAGTGGGACTCATTCCTAGATACTGTACATTTTCATGGGATTGTAATGAATGGCAGGTCATGAAAGGTCAACTGCTGTGGCTCCCATTCTACATGTAAGGAACTGTGCCCTGATTGACCAGTGTTTAACCCCTGCTCTCAGATATGCCAGCTTTTACTTCTACGAGACATACCTGGTATTGCTCTGTAACTGAAAGGAAATTATTGTAATTTCTTTGTTTGTTGTGAGCTGCCCAGAATTGTTGAGAGTCAGATGGCATACACATTTAATACATTATTATATTTGCTGGTTGCCGAGTAAGTCAGATGTTTAAACTGGATTTGGCACTTTTATCCACCTATTGAGTCCTTCCCAAGGACCTGGGATAGGCAGATGTTCTTGTTTGATGGTGTTAAAGGTATCGTCACAGGATGTAAGCTGTTGTTGTTATTATTATTATTTCAGACATGCTTGGCAGGACTTTTGGAAGGCAAAAGAAACGGACAGAGATTGGTTTTGTTTTTCTGCTTATGTGTGTTTTCTTCATGGGTTTTGACATCCTATTGAATGGCATTAATTGCTGGGTTATTGTAACTTGTATATGCAAATAATCAACCTCGTTCATTAGGATTCATAACTCTTTGTGTCTAAAAGCTATACATTATGAGTAAAACTGCCAATTACAAAGACAACTGGGATCACACTAGGTTGGAATAAGGTTAGGGTTAGCTGTTGATTTCAGTACAATATCACAAATACTATATGTCGTGTTTCTAAAGTCTGGGATGCAGGTCAACATGATCAAATTATTATGTCCTGTAACTCCCCAAAGTGCAACAAAAGGATCTAAAACCTACTGTGAAGGTAAGTCGTTTACTTCAAAACAGGGCCTCTCAAGATTCTGTTGCACAAAAAAATTTGGGCAAGTGTGCTTGATCTTACACCATTCCCGCATCATCCCTTACATTCCCCCCCTTTTTTTTTTGGTGCCTTTGAGTCAGTGTTGACTCCTGGCAATTGCCTGGACAAGTCCCTGCAGTTTTCTTGGTAAGATTTCAGAAGCCTTCTTTTTCCTAGGGCTGCAAGAGGGACTGGCCCAAGATCACCCAGTTGGCTTCGTGCCTAAGGCAGGAGAAGAACTCAGGGTCTCCTGGTTTCTAGCCTAGTGCCTTAACCCCTACCCCAAACTGGCTCTCCCATGTTAAGTGTTGGGTGGCTTGTGCAGATTAACAACCTGACGTTGAATTTGAAACTCTAAATAATATAAATTGTAATGCATTAAGGTTTTGATCGTTTGCTTATTTTCAGAGGAAGGAACTGAATGCAGTTGGACATAATTCCAAATAAACGCACACAAGATTAATCTTAGGGAACTGGTGAAGTGATAACTGGTTAAACTGCTCTGATGTCGAAGCAGGCAGAGAAGTTTTGGTTGCCGCTGGTTGAGCTGCATTGTTACTCATTAATGTCTCCTGTATTACTGGCTTTGCTGCTCAGTTTAGAAAAAGCAGAGTATGTGATATTTCCTGGAGACGTAGAAAGTAAAAGAAGGGGGGCAGACGCTAGCTATATGCTGAACATATATTAAGAGAAGCTGGATTGGAACAAGATGAGAACGGTTTTACAACTGGAGGAAGAAACATCAATAACTATGCTGATGACACTACGCTGATAGCTGAAGATGCAAGCTCTAGTAATAAAAGTGAAAAAATGGGACTAAAATGAAATATAAAGTAATGAGAACAGGTACAACATTGATAATGAAGATACTGAAGTGATAGATAGTGTCTGCCTTTTAGGATCAGCCATCAACAGTAAAGGAACAAGAAATACATTGCAGACTAGCACTTGGTGGAGCAGCCATGAAGGCTTTGGAAAAGAGATTCAAATGCTGTGATAGGTCTATACCTACAAAGATCAGAATCATGCAGGCCATGGTATTTCCTCCCTCCTGAGAATACTGTGGGCAGTCAAAAAAACAAAGAAATGGATTATCATACAATTCAATCCAGAGTTCTCACTCAAGGCACAGATGACCAGGCGCAAATTATCCTACTTTGGACACATTATGGGAAGACCTACCTCTCTGGAAAAGCTCTAATGCTGAGAAAGGTGGAAGGAAAGAGAAGTAGAGGACCGCCAGCAGCAAGATGGGTGAATTCAGTTACAGTGGCAAAGGGGGCACCGTTGGAAGACCTGAAGGACCAGGTTCAGGACAGATTGTCATGAAAAAGGTCTATCCATGCAGTCTCCAATTGATGGTACATCTGTCTATTTTGGACACATCATGCAAAGACCCAATTCTCTGGAGAAGTCTATAATGCTGGGAAAGGTGGAAGGAAAGAGAAGAAGAGGATGCTCAGCAGCAAAGTAGATGGACTCAGTTACAGTTGTGATGAGGCACCGTTGGAAGACCTAAAAGACCATGTTAACAGACTGTCATGGAGAAAATCTATCTATGTGGTTGCTAAGAGTCGACAATGAGTTGATGACACATAATCAAATCAGAAGCTAGGAGGTTTGTAGGGAAGACATGTGGCAGCAATGGAACGCTGTTTTGGAGCTTAATGGGTAGAGAGAGACCTTTTATGTTGCCTCCTGATAAGATCAGGTCTGTTCCACCACAGACTGAGCAAATGAAAGATTATGTAATGATTTGTCACTATGAATTTTAGGAAAGCAGAATGACCCCTTTGAATCCAGATTCAAGCAGGCAGAGCATACATTTGTGAAATTTAGAGTATGGTTTAAAGAGCTTCTACAACTTACTAAACTTTCACCATGGGAAACTTAGACGATTAGCTGGAAGATCTTTTCTGACTCTCTCTATTTTTTTTCTTAGCTTGTAGGGAAGGAGTTGGCGATGAACATCAAGCTCAGCCTAATTGCTTCCATAGAAAAGGATCAGGTTGGCGTTTCATTCTTTCATCTTTTGAATGTCCCAGAGGAGCTCGGTTTAGTTTCTGGCAAACCTGAAGTGCTCAAAGGTTGTTTATCCAGCGACCCAATTGGGTGGAAAGGGAGGGAGCCCCAGACGAAAACATCCAGTAGTTTTGGCAAAAACGGCTTCCAGTGTATCAAACAATGAAGGGATTGGAAAGGTTGCTCTTTGCTTGCAGCCAGCTCCCCCCTGTTTAACCACACCCACATAGCTTTCTTCCCCTGGGGAGTGGTGGGTGTAAACATGACGGCCTTGGGGCAACACAGGCTTCCCCTCTTTTTGTTGAAATGGGAGGAGGTCGGATCCTTTTCCTGGATCATGGAGTCTTGCAAAACAAGCTGAGCTCTGGGGAGCCCAGGGCAAAGTCAACTTTCCCCCAGGTTGGTGACGGTGTGATCCGTTCTTTCTGCTGCATTGTTAGCAGTAGGCTGAGGCACAGCCCACAGTGGAACGTTCTTCGCTCCACAGCACCATAAGGGGCTGACCCTGCCATGGGCTAAAGGATGGAGTTCAGGTGGCCAATTTTATAAGATGGAGGAGAGATTGATACCTGAACAGGGAAGGGAGGCTTTGGAGAAAAAGTTTCAAAGGCAGGGTCTGCACATCAACTATGATGAGAATTGAAGCTGAAGTGCCGAATTGGAGAGGGGACCCGTATATATTTCCAGTATAAATATATTTATCTTTGTTACATTAGGGCTCCCCCTGCCCCACTTTTTGGTTAAAAAACAAAAGCTGCTTTGGGAACTAGTTTGTCTAGATGTTGGACATCCCTTATTTAGCCACTTGATACCACCCAGCTTCTGCTGTAAACCTGACATTCAGATTTTCATAAGTCCTTCCTCTGACTTCAAAATATTATGGCTACCTGGAATTTAGGCTCAATGAGATGGCACCTAGTCAACCTTAGCTGATCTCAGACAAATCTTGTTTGTAGTTGGATAGGAGCAGGGGTGTCCACAGGGTATGGTCAAAAAAGTCAAGAGGATGCCACACAAAAACAGGTGAAGCTTCAGTCACACCACTGGGGTTGCCATCTTTATTTTTTGACCATACCTTGGGGACACCCTTGGATGGGAGTCTACTAGGACAGCGTTTCTCAGTCTTGGCAGCTTTAAGGTGTGTAGACTTCAACTCCCAGAATTCCCCAGCCAGCATGGCTGGCTAGGGAATTCTGGGAGTTGAAGTCCACACATCTTGAAGTTGCTGAGGTTGAGAAACACTGATCTAGGGGCTTGCTTTTGAGAAAATAAATGAATAGAATAACACATCTTAAACAACATCTTAAAGCTGCCAAGGTTGAGAAACACTGCACTATGAAACCCCATAGCTGTGAGCAAAACTAGGAAGGTTTCCCCCCCCCCCCAAAAAAAACAAACTCCGAAACAGGCAATGTTAATCACTCCCATATTATCACCCAGAAAACTCCATGGCATTACAAGAGCTGAGCTCAACTCAAAGGACATTTTACCTCTGGAGAACACGCAGGGGATACGTTTATAATTTAGTCATGCTTCTTTTTCAGTGAAAAGCAGCTGCAATTGCGTCTGGCCAATAAAATAAAATAAAATAAAAAATAAAAGTGGGGAGGGAGCGCCTTTCTCTGCTCAAAATGGGCTGAAGAGATAGGCATGTGAGAAATCAATATTCAAGAATTAAGTAACTTGCGCCGTTCTTTACCCCCTTCCCATCCAATTTAAGACCTGAGCTTGCCAAGTGAAACGGACTCCTGCTCTCTTTAACATTTGGGTTGATTAATCTGTCCATTCAGCCACGTAGCCACCCTGATGTCCAATATCAGAGTCTCAGCAATACATGAAATACTATCCAGGTCTGGCTGAAAATCAAAAGTAATATACTGAGTCCTTCTAGGCAAAATTGAAGCATGCATGGCGGATCTGGTTAGTAATATGAACATGGCAATAGCGTCATGAAGAAAAGAGATGATAGAAGGAGAAAAACAGGGTGGGCAACTCAATCTTCACCATCTCATTTTGGAGCCGGGAGTTTGGATCCTTTTTTTTTTTCTCTGGTTGGGAGGGTTAATTTTTAAAACTCTGTTAAACCTATTTTAGACTCACACTACGGTTTTTGTGATTGTGCCTCCAAGTGCCTCCAAGTGATGGGAAACTGAAATTTGGTAGCACAGGGAGAGAAGGCTCTGGATGGGGTTTACAGGACGGAGCCAAGCAGAGATTGATATCTGAATAGGGAAGTGAGGCTTTGGGGGAAAAGTTTCAAAGGCAGTGGGGCTATAAAGGGCCCATATGCACATAGAAGAAGGAATGAAAGGGTCAAATGCCCCCTGATCAATATTAGGACTACAAGGGTCATAGTCAGAGATGTGAGGATCTAGCTCTGAATAAGGTAATTTTATTGCAAATCCTAGAAAAGCTGTTGCTACAAAGAAAATGAGCACCTGCAAATGGTAAGACTCAAGGCGCGCACACACACACATATGGCAACCCCCAGGTTCAAACTTTGCATCTCTTCTGCCTGTGCTTTGGAACAGGCTGAAATCATTCTTTTTCGGAGGGAGCAACAGGCCCTCATGTATTGTTATTGTATTGGACCAGACCTTTGGTTTCTAACCTTGCCTGTTCTGGCCCTCCCAGGAAAAAATGGTAAAACTGGTTGACGTCGTCATCCTGGAAGTAGTTTACGTCTGTCCAGTTTGAGCCAGAGGTCTGCTTGTGGACAAAAGCCGCTCAGGAATGACCCTCACTGCTGTTGGATGCCCTTCTGTTCTTTGGACAGATGTGAGGTTGGAGAAGGCACCAGCTCGCAATTTAGGGTGTGTCCTTTGGAGTCAGAGGAAGGCTTTATGATACCGCAACGGTGCCTCTGTGTCCCTTAGGAATCTTAGCTTTAATCGTGTCTGAGTTATCCAAAATCAATAAAGTTGGATGTGGCTCCCCACCATTTCCCATGGATCAAATATTAAATAGTTGTCCCATTTCTTCCTCCACTGAGAACATGTCCAATCTTGATATTTTTGCTGGAATATTTCTAGGTTGATCTTTATCCGTTTAATACCCCATTAATCCAGAAAGCATTCCCAGCGTTGTTCTCACACACAGTTTCCAGTGCAACAGGCGTTAAGAATTATGGGTCATGAAGAGTTGGGTGACCCCCCAAAAATTCCTTCACGTTTTTCTTCTCCACCTCGCTTTGATGACAGCGTTACTCTCTGCGGCATTCTGAACCCTTCTGTTTCATTGGGAAAGCAAGATTTTACTGAGGCCAGGAACTTTAAAATAAGAAAGATTTGTCTTGAGTAAAAATGTAAATATGTACATGTATAATATCTCTTTTAAATATCTATTTAAAATAAGCAAAATATGCTAACCATATTAAAGCTGTAAGGAAAACCCCTATAACTGTGCTCTTGTCATATTCCATTAAAAGGTACCAACTAAATGGAGAAGAACAGCAAGTAAATTGAAAAACTAAAATAAGCTGAATACAGTTCCAGTTAATATTTAAGAAGCCTCTAAATCATAAACAATACTACTTATCTTTTATTTTCCTTTCATGTAATGTTATTCTAGCAGAATAGGAATATTTGCCAAATCTGTGAAAACATCCTAGCCCAACTGAATGAAACAGATGTTTATAATATAGGATTGGTTTCGTAAGTATAATATAGACCTTCCTAGGCTTTTCTTTGGTGAGAAGCATGTTTTTTTCTTTTCTTTAATACATAAAATGCTTGCCTCTTTTATAATTCAAGCTTCCCCAATTTGGTGACATGATGAATTTCGGTATTCATAATCGATAGTCACTGAAATCCTCATCTCTGGATCAGAGAAGATAAGAGGATAAGAGAGTGGAGATGGTTAGTGAAATATTACCCATCTGAATCGTATAATTTTCTCTTCTGGAAGTACTATATACAGTATGTTAGAATGCATTATTTATAGCAAATCGTTTATAGCAATTGCTTCATAAATCTTCAGAATAAACATTGGAATATTCATGTCAATAACAACAATGCACCTTGTATATATTTTGGTATGGCTGGTTTCTCCTTACTTATTTGGTATTTTATTTGAGCGATGCTTTGGAAACATCTGGTATTTACTCCTTCTCAAAGAAACGTAGTAAGATTGCCAGAAAGTTTATTGATCTTTCATAACCTATAATATTTTCTGCATATTATTTTCTCAGTCATTCTTGGTTCATTGGCAGCTCCTCAGGGTCACAGAGACCCAGTGGAAGATTTATTCCAACAGGTCCACAGTCAAGGACACCAGGCCAGTGGCTGTAAACCATGGTTGGATCCCTCTGACCCTGGACCATAGTATGGTTAGGTCAAACCTCTCCAACGTTGGTGCCTGCCAAATGGGTTGGGATAGCAGCTTCTGTAATACCTTTCGTCATGTTGGCTAGGAATTCTAGCACAGGGCAATCTCCAAAATGTACAGCCTCCAGATTGGCTGAACACAAAGCACTAATTGAAAAGTTCAGCCACCACACTCATCCTGACGCAAGATGGAACTTCTTTGAAGGCTAACAGGAAAGATTTATGGGGTGTCAGACATTCCATTGGGGATCATTCTGACCTTGGAACAGCCTGCCCCAAGCGGTCTGGTTAGTTGCTGGGGGCCCTTCCAAGGTCAGTCCGTTTGTTGGGGTTTGTGAGCAGGTCTGGAGGAGACTACTGGGAGGTCTGAAAACTCCGTGGCTGTTCATTTTGCATACCCCTAAATAAGACCTATAAAATTATAATTAAAGCACCAACAACAGCAGCTCTTTCAGTATTTTTTTCAGTGGCAAAGTGTATTAAATATCTTTCCAGTAAGTGTGCTTGATAAGCCATGATTTAGAGCAATGTTTCTCTAAGAAAGGGTTCCTCAACCTTGGCAACTTTAAGACGGGTGGACTTCAACTCCCAGAATTCCCCAGCTGAGTTGAAGTCCACCCATCTTAAAGTTGCCAAGGTTGAGGAACCCTGATCTAAGAGATGCTTGCTGAGGGATTCTGGGAGTTGAAGTCTGCATGTCTTAAAGTTGCCAAGTTGGAGAAACACTGATTAGAGCTTAATGTGTTCTAGGAATCCATCCACTGTGTACACAGTAAACAATGGCTAAATAAAAATAAGTAACGGAATATCTCCTCCTAATTATAGCCAAAATTTTATTGTGATCCATGCTCAGTAAAACAAAGCATATCAGTGCCATATATGGAAATGTGTATGTTCATGCTTCAAGATGTGCATCCTGTTTATCTCCATTGCTTGTGGGGACAGATATTTGTATGTGAGAAAGCATAGAACTTTGCTACAGACTCCTTTCTTTTTTGGCCTAGTAGTTCTACTAGTAGAACTTTTACATATCATGCCTCAGTGTTTAGCAAGCACAGGGAATTTATTTTCACCGGGGAGATCTCTCTAGTAGGAGAAGTGCAGCTAAACATGGTTGACAGTTTCAACCTCAGCATCCCTGCATGGGCTACATCAGTTTGAATAGGAGAGCCCCCAGATCTTCCCTCCCAAAGGGCTGATGTGAGCACATTTGTAACATGCTTGTAAGTCCTTGGCTTACGGCCATTCGTTCAGCGACCATTCATAGTTACAACAGTGCAGACCGAGTGGGACTAAGACCGGTCCTCGGTGTTCCAGCCATTGCAGTGTCCTCATGGTCACATGATTGCGATCGGGGCACTCAGTGCCCAGCTTGCAATTATGATGTCACAGTGTCTCACAGTCATGTGATCACGATTTGCGATGTTCCCTGCTGGCTTCCCACAAGCAAAGTCAATGGGGAAGCCAGCAGGAAGTTGGAAGTCACAGTCACGTGAGGCCCTCAGTTAACGACTCGCGGTCCTCACTTAACAACCGGGACTGCTGGAATTGCCATCGCTAAGCAGCACGGTCATGTGACATCATGCTTTACAACTGCATCACTTAGCAACAGCGATTCCAGTCCCAATTACCATTGTAAGCTGAGAACTACCTATATTTATAACCTGCCCCAGTCCCAAAGGACTCTGGGCAGCATACATCAAAAAAGAAAATAGGAAAAAGTATTGTAAAAATGCTGAATCCAGAACAATATTAAAAATGGAAAATACACATGGAAAGCAAGGATAAAACCCCAACAGAAATCCAAGATAAGCGCCCATTAGTCCAGCTGAGTGGCGATCAGGGCATGAGTTACTGTGGTCGGGACATCCTGCTCCTACAGCTTGCAGCTTCTGACTTGGCAGTTGTGAACTGGTTAATGTAGTTGGCTGCCCTGAAGCCTTGCCTAATGTCAGAGATGCTATTCCTCGTTGGCATAATTTGAAAATCAGCATCACTGATTTATTTTTTTGTTACCTCTTGAGCTTTTGCATAGCCTGTGCGTGGCCCAGTAGAGTGTAAGGAAGAGGACCTTGATGGAAACATGCAAGACTTGTTACCTAGGCAAAGGGGGCTGAACACTTTTCAAGCCCTGGAAAACAAGATAATATTTGGAAGAGGCTGAGGCAGATGCCTCCCTAATTCACTGAACTGTAAGAAGGAAGAGGAGGTAGAGCCCAATTAGACTTGCAAGATTCTGTTAGGATAGCCGGTCTCCATAAAGGTCATTCTAGTCCCTGGTCTGGTCTATCTAGGAGGACTGACAGGCACAGCCCTTAGCTATGCCCAGGCCAAGGGAGCCTTTCCTCCACTAGATTTGCTTCAGGAGGATCACTATCTATCCCATAATACCAGGGATATTTACAGGGAATGGTAAAAAAAAATGAAGATGGTGGCTGTGGCGGAAATAGAGCTTCGATCATGGCCACCATTTTTTACTTTTTAGACCATACCATCTGGACACCCCTGTATAATACCAAGGGCCACTAGCCCAGATGGGGCCAAAAATAATTTAAGCTATTTGCTTTTTCACTTCATTTCTGTTCCTTGAATTCACAAAGGCCATGAAAAGAGATGCAGGCTAAATGCCCAAACACAGAGATTTCATTTAAGTTATTGGCTGTGTTCACATGACATTTTTAACCTGGATACTGAACTGGTCTGTTGTCTGGAATCACTTGATGCATTGAACCATAACCCAGCTTATCAGGCTATGCAAAGTTACCAAATGTAGAGTGCAACACAAATGTATCTGCGAGATTTTTACTAAGCGTTTTGTTGAATGCCTAATGCTTCTCTCTCTGCCTACAATCCTGATTCGAAGAGACTAAAGCCTATGGAGTAGTTAAACCTTCGCTTTTTGTGTTGGAAATTATAACCTTCTGTTTTTCAAAGAAAGCTGTTGCATTTATCAAGGACTCCTTTTTCCTCAATTCCAAAGTTACCTAATACCCTGATTAAAGTAAGTGACATTCTGAAATATTACCAAGGACAGTAGGGACCACAGATATGCCGAGCTCTGTCTATATTTATCCCATACTTTTCTTATAATTTAATAACCGTGTTTTTAATCCTTGGGGAGGAGAGGGGTTGGTTAGAACAGTTTGTTTTTGCTTATCCTTCCAAGTTCAAGCAGGATGCTTGATAATATCTGGAGTTGCTTGTAGGAAAACACAAGGTCAGACGTTGATGTGGATGGTTTTTAAGCCACTGCACACCCCCAGATGGACCGCTTATGTCAGATCTAAGCATTTGAATGCGAGAAGCTAATATAATTTGGAGAAGTGAGTGGGTGGGTGGGGTTATTAACAAGTCAGATTTACAGCAAAGTAGCAATGATCGTTGGAATTTGTCCTTCTGTATTTATTTATGTTGCAAATGTATGTGGTTGCCCATCTGAATCAACGAGATCTGGGTGGCTAACAACCTAAAAACCAACATATAAAAACAGTAAAATGTAAAAAGAATAAGCAGTGTCGTGAAAAAAGAATCAGTTCTTCAATAAGACAGAATAAAACCACACAGACCAGGATCCACCAGCACACTGGCCCTGAAGCCTTGAGGAAAGAGCTGGCTTTTAAGGTCTTCTGAATGGCCCAAAGGGTCAGGGTCATCCACATTTAGTGGGGAGGCTGTTCCACTGCTGAAACAGAGAAGGACTTCCTAGTTCCCATAAAATGATACTTCACATAAGGGATCTGGACCATGCACGCCCTGCCAGATCTGGGGGGACAGGCAGAAACCATCACCAGAGACAGGAATTCCTCAGGTATCCTGGCCCATGCTATGTAGGGCTTCAAAGGTAATAACCAGCATCTTGAATTTCACCCAGTTTTGAAACAGAAGAGTGTATGGGAGAATCAGCATGGTTTAATCATCCCTAACCTGGCCCTCCAACTATATGGACTTCAATCTCTAGAATTTCCTGGTCAGTATGGTGGTTGTAGAGAAGCTGGAGCTGGGTGCCAAAGTCTACACATCTGGAGATGGCTGGAAGTAGTTGGAGAAGAGCCTGGAGAAAATTGGCTATATAATCTATGTTACAGAAAGGAGTTCAGTGATCAAAGATTGTCTATTCCAAGTGCAATTTTAAAAAGGACCCTAAAAAGGGAGAGCAGAGAAATTGAAGTTGATACTGATGATCTTAAACGTGATGATCTTATGGATGTTTTTCATTTCTTATCTTTAGGTCAATTTTTAGTGTAATGTAGTGTCAGATGCTTAGAGTCTAAGACTGAAGCAGCATACAAGAAACTTGATCCTCCATCCTACAAAGAGAGATTGAAGGAACTGAATATCGTTTAGCCTCGAGAATAGGTGACCAAGAGGTGTCCTATGATAGCGCTGTTCAGGTAGTTAAAAGGACATTACATAGTGTCAGCCCTTCAAGGTAGAACAGACTAGGAAACCAAAGTCATACATGCTAATACTTTTATTATAAGGTTATAGTAACAGAATCTTGCAAGTCTTAATGCGCTTCGCCCCTCCCTACCTTCATCTTCATGAGAACAGGGGAGGGTCATGTCTGAGACGCTTATTCAGGTTACAGATCTGGCCCAGACTCAGATTTCTTTTATCTGACTGTTGTCTTGGTTGCAGCTCTTCCTTCCGTTCCTCATGTTTATTCCTTCTGCCCTTCGCACCTTTCTCACTCTAGAAGGGAGGACTTGAAATTATAGAGACAAGTTACAAGAAGGCAGATTCCAAATGTTAATGTTAGTAAAAAAAAAAAATAATAATAATTCCTAACAGCTGTTTGACCAGGGAACCAGTTCCCAAGAGCTGTGGTGGGCTCCCTTCATTAGATGTCTTCAAGAGGAGGCTGGACAGTCCAGGGTGCTTTGTCTTGGATTCCTGCTCTAACCAGAGGTTGGACTTTTGATCATCTTCCCACTATGGTGAGTTAGGCTGTGTTTCTGTTTAGATTGGGGCAATGGCTTCTAAATATGTGGACGTGGTTTAGATTTTACATCTGTTGCTGTACTCTACTTTTGGATACAGCCTTCCCTTTTTTTTTTTCTTTTCAATGCTTGATGGACCTCTCTATAGGGTGGAGAAAAGAAACTCTGCTCAGCCAAGCTGACCGTTGAGTCTTACTTTAACACGGGCACAAGGACAGTGGTTGCATTTCCACAACCTGCTTACCCTGCTTAACAAATTAAACCATTTTCTGGATTTGCACCATAAACTAACCAAGTAGCCTGAAGAAGCTACACCACAAGAAAACTGACCCACTTTAGCATGTGATGTAAAGACAAATTTATAAAAATGTCTTTTATAAGGTTTGTAACTGACCTGCCTAAGCCATTTTTGGAGGAAGCCACATAACATCCTCTTAAAAATCAGGCCACTGGGACTGCTTTTAGTCATGAAAACAGTGGGTTAGAGATTGAATAAATGAGTAATGAGCTGTTTTTGTACAACAGGCTAAACCACAATAAGCCAAGGTTAAAATGAATCAATTTTAGCATATTGTGCAAATGCAGCCCCTGGGTTTATAACTAACCTGGTTGAGGTTGTGTAGACCTAAACAGAACTTGGCCACCAAAAAGTTGCTCATTTCAGCTTTAGATCGTGGGGGTGGGGGAATCCTCATCTTTTAAAGCTTACATTCACTTATGATTCTGTTCCCTATCTTCCTTCCCTCCATTCCCTTCCCTGGTACATTTTTCTATCTAGGTCCATTAACTAGGTTGTTAATGAAAACATCCCCAGAATGTTTATTCTGTGAACACACAGGAGAGGAGAAAGTTCTCTCCATGTGCCCTCCCTCTTGCTGGCAACTATACTGAAGTGGGGAAAATACAGTCAGAAGACAAATTGAATATCTCCCCCATCACATGTTTGAGCCCCCCTCATGCCCCGCTTTGGTGAATTCTTGTCAAAAAGGAATGAACCTGGTTTGCTGACAATAATCACCATGCTGGAATTTTAGCCTGATGCATGCAGAAACCTGAGAGCAAGCTCCAAAGACTGTGATGTCTGGTCCCTCTTTCTTCCTGGAAATTGCCCAAATGGGGGTGCTGGGGAAGGGCAGAGACTGTCCATCTTTCTCCTCTGTGGGGCTAAATCAATCACAACACAGTGGGGTCAAAACGGAATGGAGAGAATTGCAATTCAAATAAATATGCATTTTGTTCTCCAGGGGAAATCAACTTTGATCATTTGAGCAACAATGGGGGAATTAGACCTCCAACTGCCACAGCTTTCCCCCCACCCCAAAACTAGACTTACTGGAATTCAATTATTTTTCTCCAGCAAGTTAGATAATTTGGGGAAAGGCCATACCTCAGTCCTGATACAGCCTCCACTTTTCACACTGAGGTCCAGAGTTAAATCTGGCCATTTCTTATACAGCTGGGAGAGATTCAGAGCTTGTAGGTGACCCACCCTCTCCCTAAAGAACTTGGAATTTAGAGGCACAACTGGTCCTCGATATGGGCATTTTATTTATTATCATGGAGACCATGTGTACATGAGACTGTTGACTCCCCTCAGTTTTTTTTAAGGAGAAACTCCTGGTGCCATTGTCTTATAAAACTGGCAGATTGGTCAAGATTGTTTCCTGCATGTATTTTCTTCTTCTGGGCTGTCAGATGTTGGTATAGTTACCTGAAGACTTGCTTTCCTATTAGCAACTGCATCCCTGTAACTTCATACAATTAGGCTCAGGAATAAGTACCACACTCCTCTTAGGCTGATCTGGTCATCCTTTCTCCCACTTCCCCGAATCATAGAAAGTTAGTGTTGGAAGGGATCTTGAAGATGTTCTAATTCAATGTTTCTCATCCTCAGCAATTTTAAAATGTGTGGACTTCAACTCCCAGAATTCCCCAACCAACATGCTGGCTAGGGGATGCTGGGAGTTGAAGTCCACACATCTTAAAGTTGCTGAGGTTGAGAAACATTGATCTAATCTAACCTCTTTCTAAGTGCAGGAATCTTCTCTTGATCTTGTCTTAGGCACTGGCAGCCCACACCTAGTCCTCCTGACCATTGCTAGAGGCTAGAATGGTCATTTTCCTGTCTCAGTTGACCCTACTTCCATCATAAAATAGGGAAAAAATTCTGTTGGTTCAGTTGCAGAACATCACCATCATCAGACTTGACAAGGGGTCTTATCCACTCTGCGGCTGTGTGGAGGAAAAATAAAGTTTTTGGAACCAGGAAGAAAAAAATCACATTTTAGTAAGAACTTTAAGTGGCTGATTGGTGGAATTAGTTTAGCCCCAACAACTCTAGGACTTTTGGAGTTAAATGACTCCCTGGAATTAGCTGTGGGGTTTAATTAATTTGTTTAGGGTATTTGCATAATCCGATAGCTCCTCACCTCACCCCTGTTAAGTGCATTGTGAGAACAGGATACTAGAAGCTACAAACAGAGTGATCAGAGGTATTGATCTGCTTCCATTTGACTCTTAAGCTAATTTCAGATTTTTTCTGCAAGTGAGGAATTGGAACTTCTGTAAGAGTTTCACCTGGCAGACTGATGCTTGGAAGAAAGAGAAGGAGATGTCAGCAGAAGAGACTCTGTGCACACCCAGCATGAATGACTCAGCCACCGCTTTTCACAGTCAGCTGATCCACTTCTGTGCAGCATCAGTGCATGACAAGGGATGGCTGGATTACTCATGCCCTGCGTTTTTTACACTTCTAGTTGTGCAAGAGAGACAGGTGGGCTACTGTATCCTGCTTTACTTCTTCTCTTCCTGAAACAAGACTCAGACCTGTTTGGGGCTAAATTTAATACCCCCAAAATTGAATTGGCTAGCAGTTGATTTTGGTAGTGGTAGGCAAGGAGGAGGCAAAATGCTAGAATTCAGTGCTTGGAATTTGGGCCAAATATCTCAGTTGTCAAAGGCACATGTAGATGTTGATGACACATTTAATGTTGGAAGCAATTTCAGACCATCTTTTGTAGAATGTGTGTTTCTTGTTCATGGTTCTATGTTACAGTTCATTTGTGTCAGCTGAAAGATTTCCCCTACGAGAGGCAGAGCAGAAACAATAACAGGAATTAAAACTGAAATAAAAATAATGATACCTGTCAAGGTGCTGCTACTTAGATTTCCCTATCTCAGCTTGTAGGAAAACTTTCAGTCCCCCGAGTGCAAAACAAGAACATTTGATGCAATTAATGTAGGGAGATTTGGATCCCATTTTTCCATATTAATGTAGACATTTCAGGTTCAAAGTTCCCAGCCAGTAGCTAATCTTAAATGGGGCCAGATGTGAACTGAGCAAAGGGATTATTAACTTCACCCACCCACTAACTTCCACAAGGTATTTTTCAGAGCCAGGATTGTCTAGTTGTTTTAACAACAGCCTGGAGCTCTCCTGAAATGTTATCAGTTTCCTGGTGATTCACTGGTCTTGCTTGCCAAATTCCTCCCTTCTCTGCCATCTTTTCATATCTCCAAAAGGCCCTCTGCTACTCCAGTCTTTACATTTCCAAACAAAGCACTAAGCTGTATCCCAACACCTTCCAATCACAGCATCAAGGTGGCCCTGACCTATAAAGATGCTTAAAGGAAGGACGTGGCCAGGTATGGGTGCCTGTTTGTTAAACTGGACTGTAGGGACAAGCTAGAGGTCCTGCTGGTGGAGACAAAGTTAGGCGACCCATTGGAAGTGTGTTTGGGGAGTGTTGGAAGGTGTGGATACGCTCCCCTCATCTACCTACTGTTCATCCTCTACCTCTCATCCTCATTTCTCTCCCAGCATTTTTCTTCTCCTCCATTCACACTTTTTTTCCTGAGCTCTTTTCATACCTTCAACATCTCCACTCTGTATTTTTGAGACAACCTTCTCTCTAGCTTCCTACAAGGGAGCAGACCTCCACTTTTTTTGGAGGAGGAGGAGGAGGAGGAGGAATGCATTTGGACATCTCTATACCAGCACTACTTTGAAACAGAGTTGGGGAGGTCTTGGCATTCCGTTGCAGCAGCCCCACTCTTTGCAGTGTCCATAAAATAATAAGGGATGTCAGACTGGGCTTTTGTTACTGATTTGCTGGTTTCTGTGTATTGTCGATTTCAGTCACTTCTTCCTTCCTCCTTCCTTAGTTCCAACTAAGTAAGAAACCTAGCTGCCCGTCAACTAGTCAGTTTCAATTCTCCCATTCTACAAAAACTGGTTGCACACTTATGACAGCCTCTCTCGGGCTATTTCTGCCCCAGTGTCTGTGTGTGTGCTTATTTGTCACTTTCAATCACTTGCTTCTTCCCCTTGGAAGGAACAGACCTGGTTGCCCCACAGCTAGACAGTTTCAGCTTTCCTGCTCTACCGGACCCAGCTAATTGCGCAATCCCGATGGGGTCTGCCTCCTTGTTTTCTGGGGTTATTTGCACCCTGGGGTCTTCCCATCTGTCCCCTTATTTTGCACTATTTTAACTTGGGAGATACTCAAATGGGTTAAGGTGGGAGGGCAGACCAGCCAGCCTAGAAAAGACAGGCAGACTGCCCAAATCACACCCTCCTTGTTCCTGCTGAGGGTCTTGATATGTTTTTCCCTCCCCCTTGTGCTGCCTGCAGTCTGCTAAAAGAGATTGCCTTGCCTAGAATAAGCGGTATGGATGCTCACCAGTCAGGACCACCCATTCAGCAGTGACTTGGAATCAGTGCAAGAGGCAGGATAAGGATCCACAATGGGGACAGCCGATTGTAAGCCTGACTTGGTTTTGTTGAATCAAGGAAGGGTGGATAGCACTGATTTATAATAAGGAATGGTCCATAGGTACCACATTTAGGTGCTGTGGCTAAAGACCATTGGAAAGCTTGAACTAGGGTCTGGAAAATGTTAAGATCTGGAAGGGCAAAACAATCAGATTAAATGTTATCAAGATGGAGTTGCTATTTCATCCATAGACATCTAGGGATCCAATCACCTTGGTCTCAATAGTTATTCTAGACAAGGTTGTGCTCATCTTGAAGGAGTTGACTTGTGGTTTAGGGATCCTCCTGGACCCACAACTCTTGCTTTAATTGCACATGGAAGCTATGGCCTGAGGGTTCTCTGCCCAGCTCCATCTGCTGCACCAGTTACAATCCTGTCTGCACCAGGATGTTCTGACAGAAGTAATTCAAACTTGACTATCATGGAGTTGGGCTATTACGATGTGCTCTGTGCCTGGCTGCCTTTGGAGGCAAAGCTGGTCCAGAGGTGGTGGTTAGATCCCACTGCTGTAGGATAACACCAATGTTAAGGTCATCATTTGGGCTACCACTATGTTTCAAGTACTGGTTATTACCTTTAAAGCCTTATACAGAGTAACACCAGGCTGTATCAGACACCACTCTGTCAAAACTGAATCTGCCCATCTGGTCTGACATCTTGAGAAGGTCTGCTGAAAATCCTCTCCCCTGAATAGGGTCTTCTCTGTAGTGCCCCCTCCCCATCCCTCGGTCTGAAATGTAGCTTCCTATGAAGGTACATTTCACCCCTTCCCTCCTTGAATTTCACAATCCTGTATAAATAGTCTTATTCCATCTTGACTTTGGTCTCAATTGACTGATTGTAGGTGCTCATCTTGGTATGCCTGATTAATTTATCATTAAGTATTTATGTTTATTCTTGCTCTGTTGTACTCTGCCCAGAGTCTCACCTATGAGCGCAGTCTACAGATATAGATATTTATATACATGCAGAGTGGAGGCCACCCCAATGGGTGTCCTCCAGATCAACAAAAATAGCATTTGTCTTTATCACGTGTTTTTATACTCTTTAAGCCACTTTTGGTGTGAGTGAGCAAATGTGAGAAAGAAATCTAGAATGTAACAGAGGACACCAACATAACACTGCATAAATGCAGCAGGGAAGTCAAAATCTAGAAAGTTCTTGTAAAAGCTATCTTACTTCCCTAAGTGGAAATTAATTATCTCTAAATCATACCAGACAGACATCCTCCAGATTTATTCTTGATTTTTTTTTTAACAATATGGATTCAGCCAGCTTCCTTGGTAATTTATTCCAGAGCACAATTATTCCTATATGCTTCCCCATTTCTCACAAAGACACACACACTTTTTATGCAGGCTGCATCTTTTTACCAAATTAGAGGCCAATTAATCAAATAAAACTGGAAAAGGGGAGTATTCTTTGTGAATAAGCATTTGTGTGTGGGGGGTGGGGGGTGGGGGGGGAATGAGGGCTACGTTCCCTCTCCAAATTGGGCAAAGCCAGGCAGTGAATTTGGGGAGACAAATCCTAAATGTTATTTAATTTATATTTAATGTTTAATAATACATTCAATATGATGTCTCTAAAGGTAATTAATCACTTCCCTTTTGCATCATTTAAATCAGTGTTTCTCAACCTTGGCAACTTTTAAGATGGCTGGCTAGGGAATTCAGGGAGGCTGGCTAGGGAATTCTGGAGTTGAAGCCCACTCGTCTTAAAGTTGCCAAGGTTGAGAAACACTGATTTAAATATTTACAATTTGGTTACAATTATTGTGAAGATACAAGGAATCACATTCCAGATTTTCCAGGGCCACGTCTCTGCCTTAAATCACCATTTGGGGAAAGCATTTGGCCAACCGTCATTCCCTCCCCCAAGATAATAATTTGAATATTTTAGGCTGTGGACGTTTGTCATGTTACATTGGTGCACAATAGCAAATAGATGTTCACTGTTCATTTTTTTTTCTGTCTGGAAAATGAAACCATTGGAATCCAAGAACTATGCGAGTTCAGGATACGGGTGGAACAATCTGCCTTGACAACTTTTCAGAATTTTTCCTTTGCTGTGAAAGAGATTGCTGTCTTCTTACCTTAGTCTTCAGATGCTTGAGGATTTATTTCAAACTTCTCTCAATGGCGTTTTGAAGGTTAGAAATGGTGTTGAGGCCAGCACAAAAATAAGCAGGACAACAAACACAGAAAGCAAACCAACCATTAATCTTGGTCTACTCTATGGACCTTAAAAACATCCCACCAACTCCAAAAAAGCAAATAAATCACCTTTAAATTTCCACGGTGATTTTATCCTGGTCATTTATACACAGCTAAACTTCTTGGGTCACTTAACAAGCTTTTCCCTTTTCTCCAAACTGTTTGCACAAAGGGCTCGCTTGCTGCTTGCTTTTTTAAAAATCAAACTGCAGTGAAATGTAACGACTGATCATAAAACCTTGATAGCTTCAGCTCCGAATGGCCATTCTGGCTGGGGAATTCTGGGAACTGGATCTGGAGGGCTCCAGGTTGAGAAAGGCTGTTTGGCCCCAGCACTGCATTAAAATCTCTTTCTTTCAGCCTGCCTAGAATGGTTCTTTCGGTCTCCCACAGTGGTTGGCTTATGAGCTGGTTGCCAACGTGGGTTCCTTTCCTTTCCTTTCCTTTCCTTTCCTTTCCTTTCCTTTCCTTTCCTTTCCTTTCCTTTCCTTTCCTTTCCTTTCCTTTCCTTTCCTTTCCTTTCCTTTCCTTTCCTTTCCTTTCCTTTCCTTTCCTTTCTTTCCCGGGGAAGGTCCTCTTTGCTTGCTCCCACGCCATGTTCCAAACTCTCTGCGAGGGGAACGCCTCCTTCTGCCCAAGACTTCCTTTTTCTACCCCAAATTCAGGAGGGGGTAACCACAGCTCTTGAAAAACGCTTCCCTCCTTTACCTCTCTGTGGAGAGACCACCAGTGCTGAGTGATTAAATGGTTGTTGTTTCTTCCATTACTCAGCTTCCTGAATTATGGGGTGTAAGGCTCCATGATTGGGAATCATTATGGGTTGAGGCAGAGGGGTGAGGAAGATGGGGAACAAAAGAAGTTTTGAAAGTTTCAGAGGCCTTTCAGGGTTCTTTCAAAGACAGTCAGGCTGCAGCCATATTTACTTACTTCTCTATTTCTGTTTAAGATGTCTAAAGCCACCCAACCTCTCAGTAACTCTGGATGGCATACAGACTGAAAACCAAAGAATAGAACAGCAGCAGACAACAGAAAAGGAAGATGGTCGGCCCAGTGGAACAGACAAAGGGAACCCACAACCCATCCTGTCCCAAAGCCTGAGGAAAGAGCTAGAGTTTCAGGGCTCATGTAATGAAGAGGAGGATTCAGGCTGTTCAGATCTCTGGGCAGATCTGTCCCAGAGGTCAGGTGCTGTGATATTTCCTGACTCCCATCAGGTGACATTGTTTAATGGATTGGACCCAGAGCATGCCAACCAATTCTGTCTGATTATGTAAGACAGGCAGAAACAATGGGAGCAGGGCAGAACTCAAATAACTAGGTCTGATGCCATGTGGGGATTAATAGGTGATGTTGTACGCAGAAGCTTACCAGTAGCCAGTACAGTTTAGGAAGCATACAGTAGGTATCACATGGTCATATTATGGCATGTGATACCCACACTGCTGCATTCTAGATCAGCTAAGGCTTTTGCAAGGTCTTCAAGGGCAGCCTTGGATCCAGGAGGTCTATGTACTTATAGCCACTTGGTCTTACTATGGTTGTTTAGATCCCCACAGACTCCAGGCATTGGTACAAGACCCTAAAAGCATCACTCATTTGGCAGGAGTCAGGATACAAAGCTGGGTATCATCAGTGTATTGATGATACCTGACCTCATGCTAACAGATGACCTCACCCAATCACTTCATGTACAGGCTAAATGGGAGGGCCAAGAGCACTTGACTCCCCACAGGTCAAGAGCTTTGGACTCAATCTTTCTCTTCCTGTCAGTAAAGACTGGAATTTTGGCCACAGAGAAAGGAGAAGAACCATCACAACACCATGCCCTCCCCCTCCTAATCCCTGTAGTTGGTCCAGAAGGAAACCATGACTGATAGTAGCAAAGAATGCTGAGAGATCAAGGAGAGCCAGAACACTTTCACCACTCCATCCTGGCTACTTCAGAGGTCATCAACAGATGCAATCAATACTATCTCAGTGCTGAAACAGGTCTGAAAAGGGTCCAGTTAATCCATTTCACCCATGGCCCTCTGAAGGTACAGCCTAACCATCTTCTCAACAACCTTCCCCAGAAAAGGAGGGTTGGAGACCAGGTGAAAGTTGTCCAGGACTGTCAGGTCCCATAATGGTTTCCTGTGAAGCAGCACCATATCTCGTTCACAAAAGATGGAACCTCCCCCTCTATCAGAGAAGAAGCCATCATCACATAGACCCAACCATATGCCACCTCTATAATCAGTCTTAAAATTCTGAATCTTCCAGTTTGGCTGGTTCAGTAGCTAGAGCAGCTTCTCCTGTGCATATATCCATTGGTTTCCTTTTTGAGTAGCTGTAGCCAACTGTCTATTGTCAGCTGAAATTAGAGCCAGGCTTTATGAGTTATTACAGTTTAAATTCCCCAGTAATCAGATGCAAAGAAATGGAAAGCGAAACCTGAAGATGATGCCAATAATTCTCAACATCCACTAAATCTCTGACACTCTTGCAAGGAGATGGAAATGTTAACAATTTCCTCACTTTAGTTTGCAATGTCAGCAATCCAGAAAACATCAGTCACCCTTCAAAAAAGTAAATTAAAAAAATAATCAGAACAGCAGGCTCATTGTTATTTCTCTGTTTACTTCTCAAGAGGGGTATGTGATGTTTTTCACCATGTATAAATCTAGGTACCTTCTGCTGAATAGGACCTCTGATTATCCATCTAGACCTATCTTTTCCAACCTTGTGTTCCCAAGATATGAAGACCCTCATACCACTTATCCATATCCAACTCTCTACAGTATAGTTGTTCAAACTGTAGCAGCGGCAGTGTTATTGGGGAATTCTGGGAATTGCCATGCAATTGGAAGACTCCAGTGAAGGGTGGGCATTTGTGCCCTGTTTTTCATTGTACCATCACTTCTTCAGTACCTTGCAGTTCTGTGTCTTCTCATGCTTCAATTACATCCAAGAGATATACAGCACAAAACTCTTCCTTGGAGCTTTTCCGGATTAGGAACAGCTGCAAAACAATGGAAATATATGTAACAAATGAAAACCTCTTCAGCAATTTACAAGAGCAGAGGAAGCTCAGAAACAAGGTCCAAAGAATCTTGGAAGCATCTGGAGAATGAGACAAAGAAGGATACCAAAGCCTCTTTGGCCATGGGTGAAAATGTTTGAGGAGTTAGGAGATGGTTTGGCTCAGAATTAGAGCAAAAGCCAATAAGTCTGTTGTGCTTATAACCTTCATATTTACTTAAGGGGCACACAAAGTGAGATATAGAACCAGCCAACTATGTTACACTTGATAAGGTCAATACTTTGAAAGTCATTGCAAAGAGTTGGTCTGCATCACTGAGGAGGCACAGCAGAAGAAGCCAGCCACTGGGAGCCCTGGGTGACACAATCCAGTAACAAGAAAACCATTTTGTCCTCATCAGCATCAAGCCTAGTATCTTGTAAAGGGATTTACGCAAACAACAGAGCAGATCTACAAATTGGGATAGCAGGTTGGGTTCACATAGCACCCTAAACCCAAGTTAGAAAACACTATAGCTGTGTTTGCATCACATGTTCTGCTCAATCAAATAAACCTATTATATCTGAATGTGTAAGTCTAGTTTACACAACATGCCAAGACAATGGTTGGATTTCTCACAACCTACTGATAACAAACCAGTTCCAAACAATTCTTGACCTTTATCCATTCGGGGAGGACAAAAGATGGAAGCCTCCATGTACTTTGTTGAGAAGCTTCCGCTGGTTCTTGCTCACGTGGGCCTGCCCGTGCTTCCTCTTGAGACCAGGGGCATTGCTAGGGTTGGATATTGGCTGCAAATCCAGGGGTCTCCAATTGACTCAATGCCTTTTTTTGCTGTGCCTTTATTCAGCAGAGGTAGCATTGGTGGAGGAGGAGGAGGAGGAGGAGGAGGAGGAGGAGGAGGAGGAGGAGGAGGAGAGAAAAAGGCCCAGAAACAGAGAACCAGGGGTCAGAAACTGGAGGGCAGAAATCCAGTGCTTTCTGCTTCGCATAAGGAGCTGCTGCTTCTGCATCTCTATTATATTTTCAAGTCCTTTTAAGCTATTACAACCATAGCCATGTTATGATGACACACAAACTCTGCCTGTTATTACTTTTAAAAGGCTTTATTTCCCCCAGGAACCTCTCTAATAACAGAAAACCAGACAGAAAATAAATCAGGGGTGGTGTGGGGGGACATGGCTCAGGATACGCTCCCTGAAATGCTGATTTGCTAAATTTGGCTCCTATGTTGTCCATGAACTGTCTGCCTGCTTCTGAAACGCAGATCCCGAAGGAGTACTAATGCCACTTGGTCTAACTGTTGCCATCTGAAGAAGGGGGCCTTCCAGAACCTCCCCAGCCTGCTTGGAGATCCTGAAGGTCTCAAGGGTCTGCGGGCTTCTGGATGGGGGAAAGCTGCTCCCACGTGCAATGGGAACTCACTAGTCCACTTGCAAGGGTTTCACTGCAGGAGAGGTTGGGTGAGTCATCACACTAAGTAGCAATGTTCTACCAGCTGTCCTTCAGAAATGTTGAACTACATTTCCCATCATCCCAGACAGCATGCTGGAGTAGCTAATGGGAGTTGTAATTCCATACCTTTCAGGGTTAGTGCCTCAGGCTGGGGAAAATTGCAGTATAGATTAGCAGAAGCAAATGATCCGTTTCCAAGGATTTCCCCATTTTTGGCCACTCACTGCAGCTGCTTTGGTGAGCAAAGATCCACCACAATGACCTGATCCTGCTTAGCTTCTTCAAGATCAGCCAAGGCTGGCCTGGTGCTTTTTAAGGGGCCTGATTCAAAATTAACTAAAGAAGGATTGCCAGTTCTGGTCTGCAAAATACAAGTGAAATGGTAGAAAAATGATACAAAAGAGAGAAAAGTTTTCTGCATCTCTCTGTTGCCACCTGGTGGATGTCTGGAGTTTTACGCAACCCAGATATGGTAGTTCTAATGAAGGAGACAGTGTAGGGGGGAAGCACAACCCTTACAATTGCCATCTCTGCCATGCTGCAGTGCAATCTTACACATCCTTAGACAGAAGCAGTCCTTGGGCATTACTCCCCAATAAATGAGCAGCCCCTGGGCCTCAGTTTCCCCTCTGTAAAACAGATGCTCCGTTGGCAGGTGTTAAAGTTGCTTTGGAAAAGGTTGACCCCCCCCCCTTGTCTTTGCAGTTCATTGAAAATGGAAACACGCAACACAGATTCATAGAACATACTTAACCCTAAATTCAAATTAACAGACTACAACATTCACATAGTATGCCATGACCAAACCATGCTATGGCTTGATCCCATGGTTTGGTTCATGCAACATGCTGAGACACTGCCTGGGTTTCCATAACGTGTGAAACCACAAACCACCACATCCCAGCTTAGCCTAATCTAGTGTGTTGTGTGAACCCAGGCAGCAAGTATTTTAGAGCAGTCAGAAATGATTTGCAAATAGTATCATAACTAAAGGAAACGTATACTCTTTGCTGGGATAGTCTGGAGAAGTTGGCATGTGTTTAAACAGATGAAATGTTTTAACAGAAGGGAAGCCCAGAATTTGAGCCGGGAGCTGGGGGTAGCCAGAGGGTGTGATAAGGGATAGACAGCCCATCTTGATAAAGAAGGGGATCTATGATGAGAACATTGGCTGACACAGAATTAGTAGCTGGAAACAGCCTTTTTCAGTCCAGGTTCAACCAGATGTATTTGAAGATCAGTGTTCTGATTACTGAGGATGATGGGAACTGTTGTCCTATACATTTGGAAAGAGCCAAGTTGGGACAAATGCCCTAAATTTTGGGAAAGCGCATTCAGATATCCCTGAATCTTGGCCCGGTGCATGATAATTACCACTGGCAGCTGTTGGTGGAGGAAGACAATCTCTTTCTCTCTCTCCACTTTGGGGCCAATGCTCCTACCTTCCTCTCTGCAAAATTTCAGCTGCTGTCCAGATGTGGAACAACTTGGAGAGGTTGGTTGGTGGTCAAGCTCTGTGCTGGGAAGGCCCAACCTGGGCTCTTGTCTGCCAGAAATGTATGGCAGTTAAATTAACAAGTTGAATAGCAACAATTGGAAGGGGACCAAATCAGCTGGAGAATCTCTGGATGACAGAGGTCTCTGGGCAGGAGCACTCTCAGGGAGAGTAAAAAAAAAATCAAAATGGCAGCTTTGACTGCATGGCTGAAGCTCTATCCCTCTTTAACATGTGTCCATGACGCCCATAAAAAGGGGCATAGCTACTATATTGACTTTTTTTTTTACCTTCCCTATGGGCGCCCTTTGTTTTGGGGAGCAAATCCCACACTCACTCGCAGTGATGATGTTACGTAGTCGGATAATACAACATCTGCAAGCAAGCTAGCACTGAAGATGTTGCCTAGCCAAGTAATGAAACGTTTGCAAGAAAACAACCAAGCTCAGTGAACCCCAAGGACTCCGCAGACAACCAAGTTCAGAGAGCACCAGGGACTCCTGTAAGAACTCTTTTACAAGGGGAGGGCAGATCCATGTTAACTTGGGTAAATGAATGAATATTCAATATATCATGTGCACCTTTCAGCCAATGTAATGAAATAATGACCACCCCCCCCCCCACTTCCCAGCCATAATAACCTGGCCCATCCCTGTCTTAAGGGAAAAATTCAAACACTTCATTGGTCTTTTTGATGGCTGTTCATTCATCTTGTCAAAGAAGCCTAGGTGGTAAGAGACATCAGAAATTAAACACCAGTAAGGTGAGGTGGGGGGTGACTTGTGAGTAGCGGGCTGCCTGTTTCCCCCCAACCCCCCACCCCCACCCCTTGTGGCTCCCAGGGTCTCACAGGGCTGCCCAAAATGTTATTTCAGATTTGGAGGTGGAATTTCGCAGCTATTGTCTATGGCAACTGCTATGTCAAGAGAAACGTCCTTCATCTTCTGCCACTGCAGGAACTCTGGGAGCATCAGAGGAGACCGGAGGCTGCAGAAATGTTTTCCTGGATTGTCCCTCTCAACTGCTGCAAAATGTGTAGTGGTTATAGGCAGCTAGAAGCTTCTGGCCACCCAGTGGCTTCCTGTAGGAATCACCCTGGATGGGGAGGGCAAGGTAGACCCTCCCAGCAGACACGAAAGGAAGGTAGGTTAAACCAGAGGAAAGGGGTCTCTTGCTTTCTGCATCGTTTTCCTGTCAGTTTCCTCTTGAGTGTGCCAGATCTGTCTCAAGCAAACATCTGACGGCTTCACTCCTTCCACTATCTCCTGACTAGGCAGTGGGTTCATTTTTAACAGGTCTGGAGGAGACAGTGGCTTGATTTGGACTTCCAAGCCTATGTGCAAAGTGAAGGCACAGGTGGTAGGTATTATAGCTATATATTCAGGAACATTGTTTGCACATGTTCCCTCAGCTAGGAAAAGGCATAGATTAGAGCTGCACTTATTGCCAGGAACTTAACATGTTTGATGGTAGAAGGACCTGATATATGTTGGAAAGATATAGAGTTGGTTGGGTTAGGCTGTTCTACTTTTCTTTGAGTTTGAGAGGCTGGGCTTCTCTTTGCATTTTTAATTATGGAGCATTTTAGGCCTAAGGTAGAGTTTCCAATCTTTATATTGAGCTTAATTCCTGGGGACCTTGGACACATCAATGTCGTTTTCTTGGTGGGTGTGAGGGCTGGAGTTGGCAAAGCCAGAAACAAAGGACCCAAGATGAGAGTGGTCCATTACCAGAGCAAGCCACAGGTGCCAACCTCCGCCTGCTGAGAAATGGCTTCCGGTGCGAGTCATGGCTGACTGAAGACGTCTCCATGAATGAGCGGAGACGACAACTGCTGTGAAGAATGAAAGACCGGTGAGTAGACCGATTCTTCAAATTTCTCTGAAGAAAGCGAGATCATGAGATTGCCCACGAGTGCTCTGAACGTCAGCTCCTTGCGAGGAGACTGTCAAACAGCAGACTCCTGCGGGTTTGAATGTCCGGAGCTGAGGGAAACAACAGTTTTGCTCTCAGTAGCAGTGGAGCCTTTCATAAGGATACTAAGCCCACTGAATTCACTTTTGGAAATGTCCAATTTCACACTTGATGGATATTACAGACCTTCAAAATGGCGAGCTTAATTTGACACCTGGTGAGTTTTATCTTCTTCTTTGGATTTAAGAAATTTTAAAAAGTCTTAAGAATTTGAAATAATATACAACTGGCATCCTCCTGCTGAGAAATGAGAATCTTTCGGTCCATTGCAATGGATGGGAGGTTAGCACATCTGAAATTTGGGTTTTTCTTCTTATACAGTCTTAATACGTTAGCTCCAAAGCATCTGTTAAATCAGAAGAGTTCTTCAGGAGCTGGGGCAGAATTGATATTTTAATCTTATTTTATGTTTTCTACTGTGTTGACCATTGGTGTTGATATTTGTGTATGTGTCTGGATTTTAACAATGAGCTATAGTTTTTATAACAATACACTAAGGTATTCTAAGTTACTTAAAATTAATTAATGAAGCACTGAACATTTAAACCTAATTCTACGATGCCTGTAAACTACTTCAATTTGCTTTGTGTTTTATTTTTCTTTAATTTTTTTCCTCCTCCTCCTCCGCCTCCTCCTCCTCCTCCTTCTCCTTTTTTAAAAATGCTTAATAAAAATATCTTGAACTTCCAGTTCAAGAAGGTTACAGAGGTGGCTGGCTGTTGTTAACTTTGGGAGATTTTCCCATTTTCACCTCCAGCTCTGGGATATCTGGTGGTCTCCCATGTGAGAACTACCTGGCATCTTTGAGTTGTGTGGGGAATTCTGGGAGTTGAAATCCACACATCTTAAAGTTGCCAAGTTTGAGAAACACTGTTCTAGATCCATCAAGGTCAGCTAGGTGCTGCCTTTGCTGAAGTGGTGAATATTTTAGGTCTTTTGCTTCAGGTTTCATGTCTTTTCTTCCTGAAAGTGATGGGAAACTACAGTGATGTAGTCAAAGGAAGTTCTAGGGACCATAAAAAAATAAAGAGGGGAGTTTGGGACAGCATACAGCTTAGGGTTTTTTTTTCTTTTGATAGATTATGTGCTATCGAGTCATTGTCAACTCTTGGTGACCACATAGATTTCCTCCATGATGATCTAGCCCTAATCTGTTCTTTCAAGTCTCTCAATGGTACACTCATTGCCACTGTAACTAAGTCCCTCCACCTTGCTGATGGTCCTCCTCTTTTCTCCTTCCTTCCACCTTTCCCAACATCAGAGTCTTCTCCAGAGAGTTGGGTCTTTGCATAATGTGTCCGAAATAGGATAATTTGAGCCTGGTGATTTGTGCCCCGACTGAGAACTCAATATCACAAACATGCAAGGTGATTTTGTAATCTTTCCTTTTAAAATGCACACTGATGCAGAAACAGAGCAGTGGAAACTCAAGAGTGGAAAAATGAGAATCTGATCAAAACAAAGTTGACAGTTCCACCCACCTCCACATTTTAAATTTAAGGTCGTGTTCATTCGCTGCAGCTCAAATTCTTGAGTAGAAGACAGGGGAAGAGATGGAAGGGCCAAGGGAGATTTCAGCATGCAAATAAATAAGTCATCACAGAAAAAGGCAGAATGAGAATGAATCCAAAAGGAATGCTGTGGGCAAGGGTGCCTGCAGGGTAGGGTCAAAAAAGTCAAGACAGCAGCTATGATGGGGCAATTGAAGCTCCACAAGGTTTTTATGTGCATTGATGCACATTTGAACAGATGGAGTTTTGATGGCACCATCATGGGCACCCTCTTGATTTTTTTGACCCCCACAAACATCCCTGGCTTTAGGATAGCTCGTACAGATATTTGGTGCTGAGACACCCATCTCCCGAAACCTTTGCTCTGTTTTTAGTTACATAACGTTGGACAAGTGTTTCTCTTCCACCTCGTCTAGCCTTAGGTTTCCAAAACTGGGTGGCCAGATGCCTCCAGGAAATTTAAGCAGGGCATAAAAATGAGGTAAACATTTGAAAAATCAAATCAGAAAAGCATGAACCTCTCGCATATCTGATTTAGCTCTTCTCTGGGCTCTTAATTCCCCCCACATATTTTTACAGGGTTGGCTTGTGGCTTATTGCTGAGAAAATGTGATTTTCCTGCCACAGAATGATACGCTTGGATCCTCTCACAAGAACAGAGGTTTAGAGGCAGCATGTCCTTGGATTCCAGCTGCTGGGGAACCTGATTGATGGGGCTATCACCCAGATGTCCCTCGCTTGGGCTCTAGTTGATCTCTGTGGAAACAGAATGTTAGACCAGACAGGACCTTGGGATGATCCAGGCAGGTTCCCCACTGTCAAGATCTGGAACCAGGTCTGGCCATTTTACGCAAGTTGTTGTGTTATGGAAAGGCCCGTGCTCAGCAAAATGGAACAAGCCCACAATTCCCACTACTTAATCCAGAATCCTTTTTGGAACGAATTACTCTCTATATTGCTGGGATCTGATTATGAAACTTGGCAAGTACTGTACTTGTTCTGGGAGGGAGAGGAGGAAATATGTTCTCAAGCCCAGAGATGACATACATAGAAAACGGGTGGTAGTCAAAACCATAAGGATTCTTGGAGGCTTCTTAAAGACAAGGACTACAAGGGTTATGTTGGATCAGTGTTTCTCAATCTCAACAACTTTAAGATGTGTGGACTTCAACTCCCAGAATTCCCCAGCCAACATCTTAAAGTTGCTGAGATTGAGAAACAGTGACCTACAGTAGATGGCAGTGAAGAATTTTCTTCTGTACATCTCTGGGTAAAGGCTAATCTTTGATCCTCAATAAAACTGAATGGATGAATGCACTGAGCCCTAATATGGCTTCTTTGCTTCAACTTAAACCATAGTTTATGTTAATGTTATGTGTTATATAAACCTAGCCAGTCAGGTGTTTTTGACAAATCATAATTAAGCGACCTGTGCCTTAGTATGACATGTGAATTCAGTGACTTGCTGAAATTAATCTAGAAAGCTTCATTGTGGAGCAGAAGACTTGAACCTGCTGTCCCAAGTGCAAACCTCTCCCATAGAGCACTCTATCAAGAGAGCCAAATGACTCTCCCGTTTGCAGAAAGAAGCTTCAAAGTGGTGGCTTTGCACTTGGCTGGTGTAACGTTCTATTCCTTCCGTCCTTTGATGCTGCAACCGAGTGCAAAAAAGAAAAATGGCCCTTCAGTTGCTCTGTTTTGAACGCTGGAACATGCTGAGGATGGCCTGGAATACATTCAGTTAATCTTCTTTGTTGCTCTTGAGCGCCAGTTCTGAACTTCTGCCTCTCATTCGCACACACGCTCGGCCCTCCTTCCAAATGAGCATGAGGGAGCTTGTCAGGGCTGAAACCACATCATAAAGGGAGAGAGTGATCCAGTCTGGAGCATGTGGGGCTCCTTGCAGCTAAACGCCAAGAGAGGAGAGTACAACACTCCCCAGTTGAAAGGAGCCACTCCAGAGTTGTTCTGTGCATGTGGTTGGCTGATGGGTCTTCATACAAATCTGTACCAGCTCATTCTTCAGTGGCTGGAGGTTTCCTAAGAAAAGGTTCCTCTCCTTTGCAGACTTAGCCAGCTGGAGGTTTTGCAGAGGAATAGTTGTCCCCAATGCAAACAGGATATGGAGGCTGAAGCCAAGCAATCTAGTCAGCTGCCAAGTGGGCTTGGAAGGCTGGGCGTAGTTAAGGATGAGGAGGTAATGGGGAACTGAGGATATAGTGCCAGACTCAAGCAATTTTGAAGAAGGAGGAGATGAGTGGGTCTCATGTCTTGGACAGCAGGTCTGGTGAGAGCTGCCATTTTAAGTTTCCCCCTCCCACCAGTCTTTGGCAAATCCCGTGGCATTGCTGAGGAACAACCTTTCCCAGTCTGGCATGTGGGCACTGCAACGCCCAGAATTTCTATCAAGCAAGGTCCAAAGTGAGGAATTCATTCCCAACCTATCTGGAGAAACCAGGTTGTGAAGGTTGATGGTGGCCTCATTGTCATAGTCATGGCTTATTCAGGACCTCACAAGAATCTTCATACTTCAAGCTGGTTGTCCGTCTGAGAATAGAGAAGGACAAAAAGTTCTTCTAGGTTTGCGTGGTATTAAAACATTGCCCTGCAAGGATCCAGCTGCCAGGTTATCTAGGTGTTGTTTCATGAAGGATCATGATCTCAAGGAAGAGGCTTTATGAGAAAACAACCAATGTCCTTGGTCATTGTCCTCATCCACACCAATTATGGTGAACATGCTGTCTGGGAATGATGGGAACTGGAGTCCCATACTTCTGGACTGTGCCCAGTTGGGAAAGGTGTGTTTGGAAGGACCAAATCTGGTGGACCAGTAATAGGCTTGTGACATGTCTGTACTGAAAAGCTATTTCCCATTATTTCAGTGCTGTCTTGCTTGGTAAATCTCCGCAGTTTCCAGTTGTGAGTTTAGCAAGGCTTCAGATAGAACATCACTGCAATGTGCATACTGTATGTGTGCATGTGTGCAAAAGAGAACATATTTGTGTGGTCAGCATGCATATGGTGATATTTAGAAAAATTACAGCAATTGTTCAGAAATCAAACCATTTGGGGAACATTGATTGGGGCTGCATCAACTCCTTTCTCGCTTTGCATTTTTGAGGACACAGATGAAATCTGATGACCCAAACAGGGAGGGCTTGCTGTGAAAGCCACAGTGGCTGAGTCCTGGCCCAGGGAAGCCGAGCCAAGCAACAGCAAATAAAGCAGGGGCGTGAATGGGCTTTGGAATTGGAATTTCTGCTCCTAAGCAAATTCTCCCCAAGATGCTTGAAGGATGAGAGTTTCCCTTGGTAAATTGTTTGTTTGCATTAGTTGCTTCGTATCCAGCATTGTTCTAGAACCTTAGGAATTATTGGGGATTTTTTCATGGTGAGCCACGAACTAAAACAAGATGCAGCAGCACGATTGGCAAGGATCTTTGACTGGAACTGAGGCCAGAACCTGTTCCCTAACTTGTTTTGGGAATGCACTGCTATTCAGTAAGACCGTAGAGTTATCCCTTCACATCTAGAATGAAAGCAACACAAGTTGGTGTGTCGTACATAGGTATGGATTGTGACTTTCCACTGGGGCAATGCTTGGTCCTGTTGCCATGTCCTTCAAGAGTCCTCTGCTAAGCATCATATATCTTCTCCCCTTTGAACAGCAGAAGAAATTCACCGCTTGGCTTGGATCCTTCTGCCAGACCCTGGTGACCACGTTTGGTTGACAAGGGTTTTCCCTGCAGATAATGTCAAAAAAGAAAGGGAAGTTGCCAGTGTGGGGTCTCATTTTGATCAGGGAGCTGTTTGAAAGTCTCTTTCATCTACCAGCTTGATGGGAATACCGTTGGAGAGGATAAAAAAAATCAAGATGGTGGCCACAATCATGTGATCAAAGCCTCACCCTTTTTACCCCCTTCTTGTGAATATCCCTTCTGGCATAAATTATACTCAGATGATGGCCATGGCAGGGGAGGAACAAAATTAATAATAATAAGATCTATTTTTGGACTCTCAGTACAGTACATTCCTTTTACAGTTCTAGTTATACTCTATAACAGGGTTTCTCAGCCTCGGCAGCTTTAAGATGGGTGGACTTCAACTCCCAGAATCTCCCAGCTGGCATGCTGGCTGGGGAATTCAGGGAGTTGAAGTCCACCCATCTTAAAGCTGCTGAGGTTGAGCAACACTGCTCTATAACATAACCGTGGTGGTATGGCAATATTTGGAGTGTGTGTGTGTGTGTGTGTGTTTGGTGCACCTAAGTGTGCTGGGGACCCCCCCCCCCCCGTGGACCATTAGGTATTTTTTAAACTCCCCTTTGAACCACAGCTGCATGAAATATGGCTTGCACAGAGACAATCTATTCATTGCCTTTATTTATTAGTTTTTTAAAATATATATATACTTGGGAATCCAAAGGAGGCTTTTGGTTAAGAGCTGCTGTGTCTGGATTCCGAGCTCCTCAAAAGCTGGAGTTAATTAGCATCAAGGTTGAAAAAGCGATAGTATGCCGCTCATTTTCTTTTTGTGGGTAGATACGAGCTTTGCTCAAATGCGGGGGGGGGGGGGGGGGCAGGATAACCTTAACAGCAGGAGGAAGCCTTGAAAAATGTTCCCACCACTTGGAGGGAGCTCAACGTCCATGTTGATTGGAGCCAGCAAAAAATGTGAGATGGGATCTTTCCCCGTTCTTGTTGCCTGCCTAGGTCAAAATATATTTCCAAGGGGGTCAGTGTTTTAAGATCCTGGGAATGGGTCTTCAAAATCCTTGTTCTCCCTTTCCAAACTCAGGGCAGATTATCAAATGGAGCCAGCTGCATCTAAAGTTTTCCATACTGACCTGCCCTACAGAGCTTTTAAGAGAGGCCTCTAGAATTTGAGAAACGTCGAGACTCTGTGCCCCTTCACGATCAGAGTTTCAGTAGAAAAGAGAGCTCAGCTCACCGTCTTACAGACTCTCCTCCCCAAATTTTGTAGCCGATCGAAGCATTTTGAGCTGATTCAACTTTGGGGGAAACAAACCGACCAACGAAAAAAACAGAATTCTCCCCACCTGCCCTTTGAAAAGGTAGCACACTTTGCCTGGGTTCACACAGCATGCTAAACGTGTGTGTTAACTATGGTTTGAATAAGCCACAATATACAGTAAACTGAGATTGATACTAGGAGGCTGCAAGGACACTCAAGTATGCTATAACCTGAGGAGCACTTCTTTGAACAAGCATTTTAGGAATAAGAATCTGGGTTTGGAGGATTATTTAGACTTTTGGAGTGCTTATACTGGTTTATATGCTTACTTCTTTTTTTTTCCTAATTGACAAATGTTAATAATTTAATTCTATAACAACATAAATATATTTGTAGGACTAGTTTTTGTTTCGTACATAAGAGATGTACACATTTCCCTCCTTTTTCCCTTCTCTTTTAGTTTCTTTTAACATGTAACAGTAAATTAAAAGGTATATTAAGGCAAGGCCAATATCAAATGCTTATATTCGTGAAATTAATGGACAAAAATGCAGTAGGGAAAGGAAAATTGCTTACAAAACAGTTAGGTATGTTAGGGAACATTGGAAAAGAAAATGTAATGTATGAGCTTAACAAAGAAATTCTCACGTTCAGTGAACCACACTTGAGAGATTTGCTGAAAAGTAGATATTCAAAATTGAAATGGACCAATTCATTGATTCCTCCATGCCAAGAAGATCTCCCTAATATAGAAGGTTGGTGAAGGCTGGATTTAGATCAAACTCTCACTGGCTGGCCCAGTTTTTTGTTTTTTTGCAGAAAATAAAATCCTCAGGACTTCTCACAGTGTACAACGCATGCTTTATCTCTGGGCATCTATGATGGCATAGGGAGAAGATGGCACTTCCCACCATCTGTGACCTGTTTCTCAGAGTGTTGACTCATCACCAAATCCCCAAGTTACGAGAGTTTTCTTCCCTTCTTTTCCTCCTTTAGCCTTTACCTCTCTTTGCGTGCAAAGAAGGGAGCAGTGTATCTGCTTTCCCCCAAGGGCATTTTACCATCTGTGCAAACAAAGAGCTTGTGAATTCTCCCAGCTCACACGCGCATCCCTGGGCGAACCTTCAGCTGGACAGCGGGGCTGGCCTATCCTTCTGCAGCAGCGGCTGCGGCTGCGGCCTCGTAAATCAGCCTGGCCTGCTTGCTGCCTCCCTTGGGGATACAAGCCCTTACCGCAAACAACCTGGAGGGCTTCAACTCCTGTTATTGTAGCCTATGATGGGGAAAAAAGGCCTTTTTTGGCTGGGTGGGGGGAAATTATAAACGGAAAAGCACTGTTTTAAAAAAGGGTTCTGGTGGGGATACATGGAACGGTAGACTGGCAAGAGACATTCTTGCCCTTGGCTTATTGCCTTGCTGGCTTTTCTTGGGACAGGGAGTTGATGCTGTTTTGGAGCAGGGGGGTCTGCAGGGTGTGGACAAAAAGTCAAGATGGGGGTCACAGCTGTGCAATCGAAGCTCTGCCCATTTTTTCTTGGGGGACACCCCTGGTTCAGAGGGACAAAGACTTCTCAAAGTTGGTTTGTTGGGTTTCTAGCCTGCCTTTCCTTCAGGAGATGAAGGTTCCTACATACCATTCCTTCCTCCATTTACCCCTCTACAAAAGTGTTTCTCAGCCTTGGCAACTTTAAGATGTGTGGACTTCAACTCCCAGAATTCCCCAGCCAGTAAGGCTGGCTGGAGAATTCTGGGAGTTGAAGTCCACACATCTTAAAGATGCTGAAGTTGAGAAACACTGCTCTACAGCAACCACAACCCTATGAAGTAAGCTGGGCAACAAGGGCCCTGCAAGGTAGTCTGTCTGGCCAAAGGAGGAGTTGATCATATACATGCCTGAAGAGTAATCACATTAATGGCTTTGAAATTTAATTCAATTTACAGGCAAGTGAAATGCCATCAAATTTAGTCTTTATCCTGGCCCACCTGCTATTTGGGGGGACTATGGCCCCCAGCATCCCATTCAAAGTTTGAGCCCAGCCTGTGAAAAGTTGATTTAGATGGTGTAAATGTGGTAAATAGATCCCCATCCTCCTCCTGCTGGATGGGGCCTGTGACTTTTGGTCCAGGGTCCTACCATAGCAACCTCTTTGTGGTGATATTGACATAAGAAGTGCCTTGCTGGATTGGACCAAGGCAGAATCTGAAGGTGCTGAGCAGACACTGGAAGTAAAGGCAGTGGAGCCCTCGGTGCTCTCTGGGCGTGGTGGTTTCCCTGCAGACATTTCATTACCCAACTAGGTAACATCATCAGTGGTAGTGAGTGTGGGGTTTGCTCCCTGTTATATACAGTAGTTTGCCCTGCCAGTGTTGGTGGGGTGTGGTTTTCTCCTTGGTAGTCCCTTGATCAGAAGAATAGACATATAAAGATAAACCACAATTATATACTATTCAAAAGAGACAATAAAAAACCTAGGAAGGAAACAAAAAGGCTACACTACGTCTCCTCCAGCAGCCCACATTCAGATAAGCAGGGATCAGCACCAGACAAGCAATCAGGCAAAAAACAATACTCTAATCAAGCAACCACCAAGGAGGAAACTACACCCCCACCAAAGCAGTTGGACATCCGTCTATAGGAGAAGCAGTTGCCTTCTTCACTGGGATGAGTTGTGGCTCACATTGTGCAAACACGGAAATGGATGAATTGAATAACTGGGTTTAATTATGTCCTGCAGTCTGAGCCAATATCTAATACACTTCTCACGTGACATGAAGCTGCGTAGCACAAAGCAACAGATGCGCTCTGAGCTACCCTTCCTCCCTGTGCAGACACAACTCAAGGATGCTTTGAGTAATGGATATTTGGAATGCCATTGAAGACCAGTTCACAGGATCAACGTCAGTTATTAACAGGGAAGGTAATTGAATTTCTCTCTTGTACCACAAAGGCCCATTGGAAAAGCTGGAAGGGATCCATTTGCTGTTGCTGTTTACAACAACAACCAAGTTATTTCTTGGGGGATTAAAAACAACCCAGATGCCTCACTTCGCTACTGGCTCCAGATGCTTGTTAAAATCCAAGCAAATGTTGCCACTAGCTGGTCCTCCATTTGGGGAAAAAGGTTTGCTTGTTTGTTTCATATGCAGGGCCCAGGTCTTGCTTTACAGATGTTAGGCCCTGAATTGGGATTTGGAAGGCTCTGCCCTCTTTTTTAAAGGAGTCTTTGGTGAGGTCCAAGAAGCCTCCAAAGTGCAAAGCCTTGAAATTTCCAATCTAGGATTAAGAGCAGTTGGACATCAGCCTATGGAAGATGCAATTGCCTTCTTTACCAGGGATGAACTGGATTGCATTTTTATTTAATTTATAGTCATTATTTTTACATTTGCACCTGCATATATAAATTAGTGCATGCAGATGTTATCCAAACTAGTGATTCCTTCCTTCCTTCCTTCCTTCCTTCCTTCCTTCCTTCCTTCCTTCCTTCCTTCCTTCCTTCCTTCCTTCCTTCCTTCCTTCCTTCCCCCCTCCCCCCTCCCTCCCCTACCCATCTCCTTCCTTCCTTCCTTCCTTCCTTCCTTCCTTCCTTCCTTCCTTCCTTCCTTCCTTCCTTCCTTCCTTCCTTCCTTCCTTCCTTCCCCCTCCCTCCCTCCCTCCCTCCCTACCCATCTCCTTCCTTCCTTCCTTCCTTCCTTCCTTCCTTCCTTCCTTCCTTCCTTCCTTCCTTCCTTCCATCCATCCATTACCCCAATAATAACACTTTGGGTTCTCCAAACTTCACTCTTGAAATGGCAGCTACTGTATGTACAGTATTTCCCATAGCTGTTTTTTTCGGGGGGGGGGGGACACAAGCCTGGATCGCACAACATGTTGAGTTCTGTGGCTTGTTTGGTTTTGTCTTGGCATGTTCTATGAACCCAGCTATTGTGGCTTGTCATCCAGGATTTATGGCAGGGACGAGCAACAAGCCAGCCATGCTTTGTATGTGTGACTCTTTAGAACCCACCTCCCCCAAGACTGCTGCCGGATAGCAATGTCTGATCTGACAGAAGGGGAAATGACAAAATAGAAAGATGTAATTGATAAACTGAATGAAATTGAAATCGAGATTAAATTGAGTGTTCACTTCTGCCCACAACCACTTTTTGGAATGCAGCTCCTGAAATACCAGTCAAAGCTCAGGCTAGATTTGGGAAAAAAGTGATCAGCCTTGGAGGATGGCTGATCATGTTAAATGAATCCAGTGATTGCAGTTCCTAAACAATGGTCCATGGCTTAGCATTCTATGTCCACTCAGCCAAATGAGGTTCATTCATTAAAAAAAATCAGGCCCTAATACAAATTGTGGACCTGCCTGTTCAGATGTGAACAGTAGAAGAGATTTTTTTCCTCTCCATTAACCTTCTGAGCCTTCTTCATGTAGTCCATGATTCCCACTGTTCCTAAACCACAGGGATGATGGGAATTGTAGTCCAACACATTTGGAGGGTGCCCAGATGTAGGTGGAATCATGTGAGTGTAAATCACTCAAATCCTCTTTCAGACATGGTTTTACCATATATGGCCATGATTTCTGTACTAGACTGGAGGATATCTTAAAAGGAGGGAGCCATCTGAAGATTTCCTTCCTTCCTTCCTTCCTTCCTTCCTTCCTTCCTTCCTTCCTTCCTTCCTTCCTTCCTTCCTTCCTTCCTTCCTTCCTTCCTTCCTTCCTTCCTTCCCTCCTTCCTTCCCATTCATATCCAGCTTTGCTGATAAAAATCACAAAACTAACAAATTTAATTACAGAGGAAATCCCTGAACTGAAACCCTTGTTTTTATAGGAAAAGGGCTGTCAGGAGAGGCAAAAGAGGCAGAATTGGTTGGTAAATGAGATTGCCAACCTGGTTCAGCTCCACTCTTCTGCCTGCCTGCCTGCCTCCCTTCCTGGTTTCCATCTCTCCTCCCTTCCTCTCTTCCTTCCCCAGGTTTATATTACTTCACACTAGGTAATGTTTGTTTAGTGACTGCCTTGTTTAGTGACCGTTTGCAGTTACAACAGTGATGAAAAAGTAACTTGACAACCAGTCCTCACATTTATGAACCTCACAGGTCTGTAAAGCAAAGGAAAGTGGAAGTAATATAAGTGCAGTTGTGGTTTCACTTAGTGATTGCTTCATTTAATGACAGAGTTGCCAGTCCCAATTGTGGTCGCTAAATGGGGACTACCTATATTTCAAATCAAATTTGATTTGAGTTGGCTTTGCACTGAACTAGCCATTAAAGCCTAGGTCCATGCAACACGTTATGTCACAAAGAAAGTGTGTTGTGTGAACGCAGCCACTGTGTTTACTGAAGAATGTCCTTGCTCAAATGTATCTTTGGCAAAATAATTGGGGGGAAATTTTGCTCCTTTTTGAGGGGGGGGGCTGCTGCTGCTTCCTTGGCCTTACAAATGGATTTTGGAGAAAGTACAGCTTTTTCTGCACGTGAAACATCCTGCAAGAACAGGGTGAAGGTGCAGTAGAATGGACAGACTCAAATACAGAGCCTCTGTTCTTCAGCCAGCAATCAAAATCCAGATTTACTCCATCCAGCCCAAGATGTTTATGAGTGGATGGAGAGAGGCTCCCCTGGGTATGTGATTTATTTACAACGTGCCAGTAAGTGGATTTATTTCCAGCCCTGCTGTCTGTCAGCAGGCAAACTGGGACATGCAGGGAAATCCTAGTGAAGTTCAGAAGTCCTTGAAGAGCTCCGAGATGGGGTGAGGTGAGGTGGGGGGGGGCAATGGAAGTAATGGGCCGGAACCACACTTCCATAGCTGGTTTCCAAGGACATCATAGACTGCTCCCCTGTACGCCTTTCCTCTCTCAAGATGTCAGTGGTGTTTAGATTTCTGCAGTGTCTAGGGAGACTTCATGTTATCCTTTCTTTAAAAACTAATTATAATAATTAATAATCTGCCTCCTCCCCCCACCCTTCCCATGAGAAGTCAAAGACACATGGACTGCAATAACGTGTGTTCCCTTGGTGTGCTTTCTATCCATGTGGCTGTTCAGGGCTGGGTTGAATTAGGTAAAATTAGTCAAGCAGAGAAGATGAAGGGAGATGTTTTCCAGCGCACTTCATGCCTCTTGCTTTTAGGGGGAATCTGGGACTTCTGCTTTTCCCCTTTGTGTTTGCAGAAGCATCTTCTGAACTTGTAGAGACTTGCTGAGATAAAATCTCAACCCTCCCCTCTGCCATGCCTCCTTCAAACACGAGATGAAGTGTGTGTTAGCACAATCTAGAATAATTTATAATTGCCACGGGCATCTACTCAGAAGTACATTTATTTCAGTCTTTGTAGGTGTGTGTGCAGGTGTGTGTGTGCATGAGGGAGAGAAAGAGAGAGAGAATATTTGAGCAAAACTCAAATAAGCAGGTGCTTTGGTTTAACGGTGCTCAATGCATTGTAACTCCAGGTCACAGTAGGTCACACGCTGGAAGCTGTGAGAGAGGAAACTTGTAATTTCTCTGCATCTGTTCTTAGCAATGTCTGACCCTCTGCCAGGTATTTGAGATCAATGTGGTTCTGAGGGCCCAGGGTACAATGAGAGCACAGTGTATGTATTTAGAATCTACACAATGAGAGCAAGACCATGGAACAAGGACAACATGGTTTAGAAGCTTAAGGTTTCTGATTTAATATTTCCCATCTCCATTTAAAAGTGGTAGGGTTGGGACTGACCCATCTTTGCTGGAGACTATGGAGAACTTTGGAGTTAATTGGTAGTTCAGGGCTGAACAACTTCCATCTAGCTGAAGACCACACCAAGCTTTTCTTCAGTGAGACCCAACCCCAACCCTTTTATTAGGAAGGGCAAACAGAGCATTATTAGTTTTACAATACCTTTCTTGGATGAAGAGTCAAGATGGTTCTGTCTACACAAAGATATTCACAAGCAGAACTTCCAACTGTACCATTCTCCTTCAAAAGACTATTGACCCTTCAATCTTGCTGTTCCTTATGCCTAAGATTTCCTTGTGGGATTCTAACGTGGTGCTACATCTGTTACTTCTTTCGAATCCCTCTCTAATCTTTCTGATGAAGCCATTTGCACAATCTATTTCCCTGCTCCAAATAAACAAATTGAAATATGTGTGACTACGTTGTCATTCCCCTTGGATCAAATAACAGATTGTAACCCCCTCAGGACAGAGATCTGCCCTCTTGTCATCTGATATGCCAAGCAATGAAAAGATTTCCCCAACCCACTGACAATGATGCCACATTGGACCATGACAAAAACGTACCTTGACCAGGTTCACAGAAGACACTTCGCCAGAAACAAACCCTATTATGTCTAAGTGCTACGTTCCCCAGTGTGATGCCCCCAGAGTTTGTAGTGTCCATGCAATCCAATCCCTTGGTATACTGCCTTCCTCAATCTGACACATTATATTGAAAAAGAATTCCTTGTCTCCCAGAAATCAGATGTTGGCAAGCTGCAGAACAAAATATTGGCTCCAGCATCATCTTTATTCCAAGAATGACTTTGGGCTGCGTACGAGGCCCATAAGCTTTCTTAGAAAATAATATCATGATCACCTACAACCCATTGCAGTTGAAACACTGCAAATCCCTTCCCATTTCAGGGGATTTACTCCCAGAAAATGTCAAACCACATCCAAAATGATGGACAAAGGGTGTTCTGGAAGTTAAGCAGTCCCTGGAATGATGAGTTTTGCCAATTTTTCTGCCAATTTGCCAATTTTTCACCATTCTTCCAATTTGTGCCACTTCACAAGGGTCCCTCAGAAGGTGCTCTGTCCTCCCACATCGCTGCTAGTTTCCCTCCAACTGGTCAATGAAAAGATGCAAAAAATGGAGCTAACTGGTGTCCTGTCCCCACTCCTGGTCTTCCATCTCTGCATGGATTTTTCCAAGAGAAAAAGTGTTGGCCGCTGCCATTGTGCAAGAGGAGTACAAAGCTGTCCTCGGAGCATCTTAGAAAGATTGAAGGGAGGGGGGCAGAGCACCAGGGCTGCGGGAGGGGGGCAATTCTCTGTAGGTGGGATAAAGCAGAAGTACCCACCAAAGAGGAATCCTCTGTCCTGCAGCTGCAAGGCTAGCAGTACAGAACTGTCCAGGCTATTTCCTTTAGGATTGCAGACAAGCTGATAATTCATCAGGGCACTCTGCACCCAACTGCTCTAACAATGTAGGGACACAGGAAGGGGTCGATTTCTGATCAACGCAGACCCCATGTGTGGAAGGGGCCTTGATGTGTTGTGTGAATGCCACTTTGACTTATAAAATGTGGTTTGCAGAATTGGCCACCAGTTATAGGGATTTTGATGATCACATGCGATAACACCTAAGCTCTTTGAAAGAAGGATGTGATGCAAATCGTAACTATACCAGGCTTCCCAAGTTCCTGGCCTTCTGATGGGCTCGACTGTAATTTCCATCTTCTTCAGTTCTTCTTGCTTCATCTGAGATGAGGGGAGGAGGAGCCTTGTGTATCTGAAGGCTCCTGGATTGGGAAATGCTACTCACTCACAGCTTCTGAAGCCTGTAAGCGTCTCAGCAAAGTATGTTGATCAAGTTCTGATATTTGTTTTAAGGGCAACGTTTCAAAGGAAGCGACATCTGAAAAGTAAGAACAAAGATTTCAGCATGTTCTTCTCTCCAAGCCAGAAAACACACACTTGGGTTTTGAATATGTCTTTCTTTTCTTCGGACTGCCAAAAGATGTCAGTTAGCTGACTTAATTTTTTAAAAATGCCCATGTCTTTTTTTCCTGCTTTCCAAACTGTTTCCTGTGGGGAAGAAAGGTTGAAAACTTTCTGGCTGGGTGACAGATCTGGGGAGTTTGTACTGCGATCCTCCTAAGGTGAGGGGGGGTGATTTGTGAGTAGCGAGCTGCATGTTTCCCCCCAGCCCCCTCCCCAGCCCCCCGTAGCTTCCAGGGTCTCACATGGCTGCCCAAAATGTTATTTCAGATTTGGAGGTGGAATTTAGCAGCTATTGACTATGGCAACTGCTACTGTCAAGAGAAACGTCCTTCATCTTCTGCCACTGCAGGAACTCTGGGAGCATCAGAGGAGACCGGAGGCTGCAGAAATGTTTTCCTGGATTGTCCCTCTCAACTGCTACAAAATGTGTAGTGGTTATAGGCAGCTAGAAGCTTCTGGCCACCCAGTGGCTTCCTGTAGGAATCACCCTGGATGGGGAGGGCAAGGTAGACCCTCCCAGCAGACACGAAAGGAAGGTAGGTTAAACCAGAGGAAAGGGGGTCTCTTGCTTTCTGCATCGTCTTCCTATCAGTTTCCTCTTGAGTGTGCCAGATCTGTCTCAAGCAAACATCTGACAGCTTCATTCCTGAAGAATGTGACATATGTGCAAGCAGGCACGCACCCACACCCTCCCACCAAGTTTCTCTTATTTCATTCAGCTGTCACATTTGTATGGTAGGGGCTAGCAAGAAGGAATCTTCTAAACCCTTCCCAACCAGCTGGCCCTATAGAGTGGGAGGGAAGGGGAGGTGGAATGGTGATTCGTTATGGTGCCTTTGATGGCACGCTACAGGAAACCCTTGGCCTCCTGGGGAAAGACGCAACATCTCTGCAGTCCAGCCTTCTCCAATCTTGAGCATCAGAGCAGCATTTTTGGAACAAATGACACACCGTTGATGAGTTGTCCAACTGCTAAGGATTGCAGTGTGTTGGGATTGTGTATCCATTGAATGGATGAACTCCTTGACTTATTTGCCCTGTTGCCTTTAGAAGCCACTCATTAGTGACTTGGGATAATGCTATGCTAACCCTTTTAAGAAGAGTTTTCCACTTGAGATAGTCACTGGAGAGCAAGGGAAGAGGCAAGAGAGTTTCTTGGCTTGTTGAGAACAGAATCCCACAGCCTTTTGGGGGCACACTTGGAATGGTTGGGGAGGGATGATTAAAGTGTCACAAGTGCCACCAGAATAGTTCCTATGGGTGATGTAACTAGTTCATGGACACATCAAATTGTAAATTTGGAGGAGACTGCAAGGATAATCTAGTCCAGTGTTTCTCAAACTTGGCAACATTAAGCCATGTGGACTTCAACTGGCTGGGGAATTCTGGGAGTTGAAGTCCACATGGCTTAAAGTTGCCAAGTTTAAGAAACACTGATCTAATCCAAAGGCCTGCAATGTAGAGGACAACCAGTTAAACCACCAAAGAGAAGAGGCTGGCTTAGTTGCTACATCTTATTCTTTTTGGTCCTATTTTTTTGTGGTCATGGAAAACAGTTCTTGACCATCTTCCCTGTAGCTTCCCTTTATGTACCATCATGTCTCCCCTAAGTCTTCTTTTCTCCAGACTGAGCATCACACATTTCTTCAGCCTGTCCTGTCTTTTCATCCCTGTATCATCACCGTTGCTGTCTTCTGAACCCACTCTAATGTGTCAATATTCTTCTGGAAATGGGGTGTTCAGAATCATGCACAGTACTCCAGATGTGGCCTCACCAGCACAGTGTGGAAAGGAATAATGGCTTCATGTGTCATGTTCGATATGCTTCTTCTAAAGTAACCCAGATTTGAGCTAGCCCTTCTAGCAGCTGTTTCACACTTCTACATCCAAGTCCTTCTGAGAGGTGGCATTTCCAAGCCATGAATCCCCCATCTTGTATGTCCCACATTTGTTCTCCTTAAAGATAATCAAGTACATTTCTCCCATGTTAAAGAACATCTTGTTCTTCTCAGTCCAGTCTTCTAACCCGTCCAATTTCATTCTTTTCTCCTGGCTGTTGTCAAGACTGCCCAATTTTGGGACATCCATAGATTTGATAAGCAGCCCATCGATCCCATTATCCAAATCATTAATAAAATATTGAATAATATTAGCCCCAAAACTGATCCCCATGGAACCTTAGTTACAAATCATTCATTTCACAATCTCAAAAGATGTCATCAGTGATGAAGACTGATGCAGTTCTTTGGAAATAGGATATATGTAATAGTAGCAATAACAATAATCATAACAATAATAGTAACAGTTTTATATAGTATATCTGCTTTTCAGTGTACACATACTCAGTCTTTCCATGGGGCTGTGTTCACACAGCATGCTTTACCCAATTACCGAATTAGCCCTTTTTCCAAATCATAAAGTCACCAAATGGGTGGGTTTGAACAACACCCTGAGGCCAAAAATTCTAACCAAGATGAAAATTAATCAAGCTTAGCAGGCTGTGCAAATGTAGCCTGTTTGATTTTCTCTGACTGGGTTCAGCATGTTGTGTGAACCCAGCCAGTGTGTTTGCTTGGAGTTTTTATGAATACTGGCACGTATTTCACAACCAACAAAGACAATGGGAGTGAAGAACCTGGAATAGGTTAAGCTATGGTAGATGACCGGGTGTAACTGAGCAAAGAGTGGCTGACAGAAGTGTTGAGTGATAAAAAGTATCATAATATATAGAAGTGTTATAATTGAGCAAGTGATTTAGTTATGCAGAGAGGAGGAGCAGTTGCTCGAAGTAGCACCCTGTCCTAGCACACACACACACACGTGTGCACACGCAAGCCTGTAGGAGGACTGGTAAGAAGGGAATTGGTCAGACGTGGACTTTGCTTGGTTGCTCCCAAGGAGCCTAAAACTGAAGTCTTTTGGAGAAATAGGACAAATACTTCACCAGCTTTTAATCACCAAACTCCTTGGCCAGAAAAGAGAGTATCTGAGAATTTGCAGCAGAACTCAAAACAGTCTTCAGAGCATTTTGACTTCAAGAGGGAGGTGTGATGAATCCGTAAGGGAGTTTGGGGCTCTCTGAGTGCATCAATCTATAGCTCTTAGAATCCCCAGCTGGCTATTTATGTATTCGATTTATATCCCAGCTGTCATTCAGGAACTAAAGGGGCATACATAACATACCTTCCTCCTATTTTTTACCCACAACCGCCTTCTCTGAGGGAGGCTGGGTTGGGGAAGAGTGGTTGGTCCACAATGCCCCAGGGAGATTCTGGGGCTGAGGGTGGACTTGAACTTCCCAGCTCTTAATCCCACACCTCAAGTCCTAAACCACACCCATTTCCCCAATTAATTAGCCTTCCTCCCTCCCCATATGTATTTAAATAGATTTATATACCACTTCTACAGATTTTCCTACAACAACCACCCTGTAAGATAGGTTGGGCTGAGACAGATTAACTGGCCCAAAGTCCCTCAAGCAGCTTCTGTGACTGAGCATAGTCTTGAACCTGAGTCTCCCCAGTGCTAATCTAGCAGGTAGAGGCAAGCATGTCCCATTGATGAGACAGAGACCTACAAATACATACATCTTATCTTAGACCTGTGTTTCTCAACCTTGGCAACTTCAAGATGTATGGACTTCAACTCCCAGAATTCCTCAGCTAGCCATGCTGGCTGGGGAATTCTGGGAGTTGAAGTCCACACAACTTGAAGTTGCCAAGGTTGAGAAACACAGTCTTAGACCAAGCCTGCAAAGCTGACTGGCCCCAAATGAGCTTCCATGGCTGAGGGGGGACTAGAACTGGGGCTTCCCTGTTTCTAGTCTGGCCCCCAACGTCTCTTCCACTCCGGCTATCAGCAGTTTGAGGCCAGCTGCCATGAAGCTTTTCATGTAGCATCTGGAAAACATGCTTCATTATTTTCCATAACAAAGAGAAATTGTCCTAACTAAACATCCTTTTTAAGGGCCATTTTTTAAAGTTTGTAAAGAAACAGCGAGCATATTGCGTGCCAGTCTGTAATTTGTGCCAGAGTGGGCTGCCCTATCTAGCTTTTTTTTTTTAATGCCTGTGAGTCAGTTTTTGACTCCCAATGACTCCCTGAACTAGTCCCTGTGGTTTTCTTGGCAAGATTTCAGAAGTGGTTTGCCCTTGCCTGCTTCCTAGGGCTGAGAATGAGGGACTGGCCCAAGGTCACCCAGCTGGCTTTGTGCCTAAGGTGCGACCAGAACCCACAGTCTTCTGGTTTCTAGCCTGGTGCCTCAACCACTACACCAAACTGGCTGTATTATCTAGCTATGCTCCTGGATTATAAAATGGAAGTACTTCATAATTGGAAGTCTCTAATTGCATAAATCTGAAATGAGGATGTTGCAAATCACAGGATGCCCTCAACTCTTATTTCTTGTACCCTCAAAGATTGCCCTGGTGAAATTCACCTACACTAACTCTCTGGGGGAGATGGGCGGCATATACATAAATTGAATGAATGAATGAATGAATGAATGAATGAATAAAATGGGGATTTCATCCGTCCCCAGGGCTCTTAGAAACCAAAAAAGTGACATAACACTCTGAAGTTTCCATTCTGGCATAAAAAAAATATAGAGCCTGGCAAAGCAACTATAGGTGACTCCCCCTCCCCAAATTTCCCCCAACTCTCCCTAAATTGAAAGGGACACAAATACCCTAACTTTGGAAAATGTCAGTATCAAAGCAAATAAATTAAGAGGAGAAACCACTGATGTTGTAGGACAGTGTTTTTCAAAGTTGGCAACTTTAAGATGGGTGGACTTCAACTCCCAGAATTCCCCAGCCAGCCATGCTGGCTGGGGAATTCTGGGAGTTGAAGTCCACCCATCTTAAAGTTGCCAAGGTTGAGAAACACTGCTGTAGGAGAAGAAGTGCGTTACCCTGAAGAAAGATCCAGTGAATTCAGTAGGACCTTCATAAGCTGCTTAGATTCGCTCAGCCAAGTGGCATAAAAGTTCTCCCAACCATACATAAACTGGGTCTGTACAGAGTGGCAGTTCAGGAGATGCTCTGCCTCACTTTCCCGCTGTGCATGGCTTATTGTAAATAGAGGATTTAGAAAAAGGTCTTTGCAGTGCAGCATCCTCAGGGCCAAAGGCAAACACAGAAAAAACCCTGCGTTGTTTCTCCGTCAAGCAAGCTTCCTTTCTGCATTTCCAGGGAAAGGGCTCACCGGCTGTTTGGCTCTAGGAGGACGCCCCCTGGCAGCAACTCCAAACATGGCAGGGCTGGCATTCTTGAATCCACCTTAATCCAGCTTCTCCTCTGAACTGCTCTCCCCAACATTTGCCCATCCATCTTTTCCAGCTTGGTATGCGATGGAGCAAGGAAGCCTTCTAGAATTGCTCCAGATTGGGAAGCAGACCAAGGGGAAGGCTTCAGAGCATACCCACCAAGAGGAAAATAGCGCCCCGGGCTGGGCTAGGCCACTGTCGCTTGTTAGCAGCATTAGGCCCACCCGGGCTCTGCTCTGGGCAAAGAGGCAATTGGGTTGCTGCCAGGGCCAAAGGGGAAGGCTAGACAAATGTGGGGTCATGGGAGATCAGATGTGGGAGCCAGATGCACCCTGGAGGGGTGAAGCAATTTGGGGAGATGTTAGAACCTGACAACCAGCTCCAGGAATCGGGCCATGCCAGCAATCCCATTTTGCACCAGGGACACCCAACTTTTGGATCAACCTTCCATCTGCTGTCCCAACCAACCACCTTTTCTCTAACTTCAAACACCCCTGAAACCATCACATGGCTGGTTTAACCAGATCAGCTGCAAACCAAGTGGTTGCATTTGAAGAACACACTAAACGGGATTAGTTTCATCTTGGTGGTTTTTTCCGGGTTGTGTGAACTCAGCCCAGTTTGTTAACCCGTTTGGTGGATTATGCAAATGATTAAATTCAATCAACAGGCTGAGCATGATGCATGAACAAAGCCAACGTGGTGTGCTTGGTTTTGACTTAGCTAGTGAGAAGCAGTCAGGGCTGTATGCAGGATCTGGTCAAGAGAGTCAAGAGGACAGCCATGACAATGGGATCAAAGCTCCCATTGTTTTTTATGATGCACATAAAATATAGGCAGAGCTTCGAGCACCACCTTGTGCCCGTCCTTTTGACTTTTTTGACCAGATCCTGTGAACACCTCTAAGTGGTACTGTTTGGGACAAACGGTGGAGTACAGATCCAGGGATCCACAGCTGGTGAAAACAACAGACCATGAGCTGGTGGGACAGCGATGCAAATTAGGGTGATGGTGACATCAGGGCCCAACAGCATCCTGGTCAATACCCCTTTGGGTCTGATGTGCTACTGGGAGAAATTGGGCCGAACTGACTGCCCTTGTTCACAAGTTAGGAAGTATGTAGATTTTGCCTTTTGCAAATGTGGTGCAGCTGATCTAAGTGGCCAAGAGTGTACACAGGAAATTAGGCAGTCCCTCTTCAACTCTTCTCTCCTGTCAGCCCTTGAAAGCGTTGGCTGATTTCATTGAAGCTTCTTCTTCGTCAGAAAGTATGTTAGGTTAGACCAGTGTTTCTCAACCTCAGCAACCTGGAGATGGGTGGACTTCAGTTCCCAGAATTCCCCAGCCAGCCTCTTCTCATCCTGGGAGATCTGGCAGAGTGGCTATGCTTCATGTCCCTTCCACAAAACAGTGTCACCTAGTAGGATCCATGGGGTATGCCTTCTCTGTTGCAGGTCCTGCCCTATGGAACATCACTTTCCCCACATTTTGGATGGACCTGACTTTTCCATCCTTCCACACAGCCTAAAAACCTGGCTGTTCCCTAGAGCAGGGTTTCTCAGCCTTGGTAGCTTTAAGATGGATGGACTTCAACTCCCAGAATTCTTGCTGGCTAGGGATTTCTGGGAGTTGAAGTCCACCCATCTTAAAGCTGCCAAAGTTGAGAAACCCCATGTTAGTGTAACTTTACAATAAAGATACAGCTAGTCCTCCTGGTTGTGCAGGGCTAATACCCCATGGCCCTCCACACTCTGATGGGTGTATCTTAAGCTCATTTATTTACTTACAACTTGTAATCTAACTTTTGTCTAAGGGCAACAAATAGAGATGGTGGAATAAATGAGTGAAAGGAATCCACTTGTTTTAGTCAGACAAGGAGTTGTTTTCCACCTCTATTCGCTGGCCGAAAATGGTACCTGCCTGACCTTTGATCCCGTGGTTGGAAGGGAAAGTTGTACCTGTCATTATCATTTGAGGACAAGGGGCCTGTTGAGAGCATTTAAGTAAGAATACAAGGGAAGAAATAATAAATATCTTCTCGTGGAGTTATGCTATTGACCATCAAATCAGGCAGAAGTTCTGGATAAAGCCCTTCTGGACTAGAGTATAGGATTTTCAGGGAGGGGAGATATAGTAATCACAGGAGACTTCAACTATCTGGACATCTGTTGAAAAACTAACCTGGCATTCCTCAGAGGAAGAGACAAGGGGTTGGTGTTTCTAGCAAGGGCATCTGTGAGATGGTGCCCAATAAGCCAAGATGCCAGTCACAACCACGCCGTCAAAGCTCTCTTCTTGAAGTGCAGATGCCCAGCCTATCTGTGGCCCATGGATTCATATATTGCGGCCTCCCCCAGCTTGTTGTTGTGGAGTGCCCTGAGACCCCAGTGCCCAGAATCTTCTGCCCACATAGCCATTGGTGAGGAATTCTAAGAATGAATCTGGAGTCCACCAATGTGATGGAATAGACTTATGAAGGCCAAGCTCAGGGAGATAAGCGTGTTCTTAGCCCCCAACATGAGCGTGGGAAGTTCAAGAAGATGAGGCTGGCACCTCCCTAAGGAAGTCACGGTGTTGTGGCTGGCTGGTTTGGGAACTAGGGTTCAGTCTGGTGAGATTCCTGTCTTGAGATTGGAGCTAATAAACGCAACAGAACTGTATTTCCATTGTCTCTTGGAGTTCTTTGGGCTGAACCTGACAACCAGGTTGGAGAAGGCTGGGACCTGCTTTTCTGAAGTTCAGCCATAATTGATCCTGCAGAAAGAACCAGATCTGATCTGCCCCAAGGCCTTGGGACCTGGGAGGATGGATGCACTTTCCGAGAGATATCTTGGCAAAGTCCCTCCCTGAAATGAGATAACGAAGACGGTGGCCAACTCAAACAGAGAGCCAGCCTGCTCCTGCTGAAGATAAATAAGCAGAGTGAGCCAGAGGCAGGAGACAGGAGGAAGGTGATGATGGGGCTCTCCAGATTATCCTGTTTCGGTTGTAGCCCTGCCTCTGAACAGTGAGGCTCACTTTTGAAAACACTAAGCCGTTGGACAGATTCCGGAAATCAATCCAGATGGGACGTGTTGATTTCAGGCCTCCCTCATCTCGGAGAAATGAAACACTGCCGAGGTCTGATGCTTCTTCAGGTTGCATCCCTTTGGGAGAAGAGCCTTACAGGCGTCTGAGACTTGGGTTTGTTTACAATCTAGAGGACCAGCAGAGTTAGGTGTCGGGCTGGGGGAGCAAGTCACTGAAAGGCTCTTGCAGACTCTGAGACGCAATCCCTTTGCCTCTCAGCCTCCACCGCTGTTTCACTCTCAGACTTATAATGGAGATCCACGTTTCTCAACCTCAGCAACTTTAAGATGCGTGGACCAATTCCCAGAACTCCCCAGGGCCAAGAGAAACCCCGGGGCTGGAAAATAGGAGTCCATATGGGAAGCAAGAACCTCAGGACCCCCAGTGATCTCTTAGGATGCTCTTCGAACAGATTACTATAATAATAATAATAATAATAATAATAATAATAATAATAATAATAATAATAATAATAATATATTGATTTATTAATAATTTATTAATACTTTATTATGCCGCCCGACTCTCAACGACCCTGGGCGGCTCAGAGTCACTTTGATTGCCTGAATGGAGAGCCCTGATGGGGTCGGTTCGTTCAAAGACCGGAGGAACTCTGCCGGTCGCCTCCCCACCGGGGTCCCGGGACAAGCGCCCTTGCGACTTTCCTGGAAAAGGAAAAGGAAAGAGAAAAAGGTCCCCCGTCGTGAGCACGAAGATAACAACGCCCGCAACACTCGCAATCGCGCCGACCACAATCACGCACTGATCAACGCTATCGAAATAATGAACCGAACCGCATCACGAGACTGTAACTGACATCAAAGAGTATGCCAGATTCCAATAATGATGCAACTGCTGAATGCTCCCCCCCCCCCAAAGAACCCGCTCTGTCCTGCGCCACGGAAAAACCATTGCGAAGCTGGAAGGCGCTCAAGAGGGAGCGACAGAGATTTGGGGGGGGGGGGGGTCTTATTCGATTGCGAGCAGCCGGCCCAGCCCTCTGGAGCTGCATTGGCCGGTCCCAAAAAGACAGGAGAAAAAAAGACACCCCTCCGAGGGCGTGAAAAGCGCCGGCTCCCCTCCTGCGCGCTCTCACTCGCAGCGCGGGCTGGCTGGCTGGCTGGCTCTCCCTCCTCGGGCGCCCGCCGCTGCCTGGCTGCGCGGCCGCCTTCCTTCCGCGCACGGCCGGCACTGCCGCGGCGCTCGCTCCCCGAGAGGCTCGCAAGCAACGGCCCGGCTCGTTTCGTTTCAGCCCGGGAGGGAACAGCCGCCCGGCGCGCTCTCGCCGCTGCGCCCCGAGGTCAGGTGCCTCCGCTGCTGCTGCTTCCCACCGGTTGGAGTCCTGCCCGGGGTAGCTGGCTGGGTTCACACAACGCGCGTACCCAGGTCAGTTCGAAGCCTCAAGGCTCTGCGTGTGCGCCACATCCTGAGCCTTTGGGGGTGGGGTGGGGGTGGCTTTGCTTGTTGGTAGCTCAGGGGCCAAACCGAGAAAATAGTTAATTCAGTAAGCAGGGTAATTGAGTTGTGTGAACGCAGCTTAATTTGACTCTTTCTCTCTCACACACACACACAGACACCTGCTTCCCACCAACAAGCTGGTTTCTCCAGTTGCAGTGTTGAGACTACATCTGCATTGTTCAGCCAGCATCCTGATGTAGCCATATGGGACCTGTAGTCCTCATCTATCCGCGATCAGCCTGGGGAAGTCTGATTTACACAGATTTGGATATGGAATGATATAACTTTACCAAGTTCTTTGATGTTCTCTTTTTGCATGGAAAATGCTACATTTTCTTCCTTCCTCTTCCTCAGCTCCCAGAAATACAGCTCCTTCAAAGCAAAACAAAACTTCCCCCAAAGTATTGAGAACTCTTGATCTCATTGCAACCGCATTCTGTTCAGTCCTTATTTCCCAGCAAATGTCCTGTAGGTTTGGTGCAGATTTTTTTATTGTATTGCATTTGATTTTGCTATCCAGCTGAGCCAGCTTCACATTGCTAGAGCATATTAATCTTTTTCAAACTAAAATGGGGGAGAGGGAATGGGGTGTTTGTAGAGGGGAGAAACAGTTTCTGTCCAAAGGGAGTTTCAGAATTCACCATATGGAAATTGAATTCTGAAAGCGTGAAGTTGCCTTCTTGCAAGATGATAAATTTACCTGCATCCCAACAGCGCTTTTCCTTCCCCTTTCTTGTTGCTAGAACAAAAACAGGAGAAGTTGGGGCTACTGGCTGTGCTTCTGGAAACGTATGGTGGCTTCAAAGAGAGATGCGCTTTGACAAACAAATTTACCCCACGCTGGGTGATGTCAGTTTAATCCAAACAGCAAATAATCTGATTTAGAGAGAATCTGTGCAAGATAGGTGGCTGTTCTCTGTGTGTTTATGCAACATGTTTCATAAGTCAAAAGGCCAGCAAATTCCAGGGATGTTTTAATGTCTTTTTTTCTTAACGCAAGTGGTACTAAGAAAACAGACAGTGCAAGCCAACAGGAAGTTCTTGGTAGGCTCTGTAGAAGTCAGAGGATTGTTTTCTGTGGAGTCGGAGCAGGCAGATGTCCCACTGGAAGTCTTGCCTTGCTCTCTGTCTGCTGGCGTTGGACAAACACGTAACTGGGGAAATGGGTTCCCAAGTTCCCTCCTGGGACAAATATTGAAGCTGTCAGTTTGTTAAAAATAGACAGCAAATGTAGCTGGCCTCTGGGAGATTGCACATCAGACGAAACGGGGGTGTGAATTTGCAAAAGCTGCTAAGGCTACAATTATGTTTATTAGAAGCAGGCAGGAATCTGTGTGGTTTTTCATACTGGTTGGATTCTGCCATCTTGGACTCTGGCGTTTTGTGGATTGGGAACTTGAGGTCCCTGCAGGCCTGGTTCAAGCTGGTGTATTTATGGGAAGGAGTGTAGATGGTTTGTTACAGGTTTGTGTCCATGCCCAACTGCTCTCAAGCTAAGATTTGGAGGGAATAAGAATTGCCCTTTTAAAATGTTAACATACAGTTGGCATCCAGAATTCCTCCTGTATCTAGAGGCGGTGATGGGAGATGGGGGATGTTTCAGTCAGGCTTCTGCACAGCACACCAGTGTTCCTCTTGATCTGGGGAAAAATTAATCTTACCTGTCCCCATCGAATGGCAAATCCTGCCGGCAAGAAAGGCTTAAAAGTGGTGCTTTATTTCCACAGCAAGCCATGCCAGGAGTTGGTGACCCAGATTATCCTGCCTTTTATCGTAATCTCAGTGCGTTAGAATGGGTTATTTGTCACTGGTGAAGGAAAAGCACTTTATCCGTGCTCGGATTTTTTTTTCTCCTTTATGAATGCTTCATGTATTTGAGGCTTAGGTCTTGGAGCCAAAAATGTTTCAGGTAGAACCACGGCTTCAATTAAAGCTGTACTTTAGAGCATCGTGTCGGAAAAGAAGGGGTTTGGATTATGCCAGTTCGGTTGACAGCCAGACGAAATATGCACAGTCAGAAAGTTGGCATTCATCTACACTTTAAGCCAATTTCACTTTTGGGCCTTTGTCTCAGTTCAGATGGCCAGCTTCCTTCTCTGTTGCTCCGTCGCGATCCAGTATTCCTTAGAGCAGGCAAACGTGAAAGAGATCAAAACCAGCAAGAGAAGAAGGATTTCTTTTCCCCCAACCTGAAGCACATTTGAGCTGGGTGGCCAACATTTTATTTTCTGTCACCTGGCTTTGGTGGAGGCAGGAAGCAGCTACTGCAGGAGGCAGGCAGTGATGAGGAAATCTTGGAGCAGGGACCGTTTTGTGCTGTACGTAGTACGTCTGGTGCACCATGAACTAGCTTACTGCTCTCCAGAACTGTAGAAGATGCTGTCCTGTTCTTCCTGAAGTCCAATCTAGGGCTGTGCGATGATTTAATTGTAAAAAGGTGCTTTGGTGTGTGCAGGGAAACAAACATAGCACCTGTCTGCAACTTCTTAAAGCAGCTGTGTCTTTTCCCCGGTTGGCAGGGCTGCCGCCGAATCCTGGGAAAAGATACGGCTACTTTAATGAGTTTCCTTCTGCATTTGTGCCCCCGTGCAATTGTGTTAGGAAGTGAACCCTGAAGGCTGCTCAGCTGCATCATATGCTAATCTGAAGTTACAATCGTAGCAATAGAGTTGAGGGGAGAGAATATTCTTGTCCCCTTTTGGCACACCTCTTATTGCTGCATGACAATTTTCCTGTGCTCTCCAACCCCCTGTAGACTCCCCGCATCAAATTCCAGAGCCTGTAGAAGTGAAAATGCAGTGGCATCAACATGGTAGACTTCCTGTTCTACGGATTTCCCCCAGGCTTCCTTGTTTAAGCAAAGAAGGAGAAGGAGAAGGAGAAGGAGAAGGGGAATTATTCCTCCTCCTCCTCCTCTGCTTCTGCTTCTGCTTCTGCTTCTGCTTCTGCTTCTGCTTCTGCTTCTGCTGCTGCTGCTGCTGCTGCTGCTGCTGCTGCTGCTGCTGCTGCTGCTGCTCCTCCTCCTCCTTCTCCTTCTCCTTCTCCTTCTCCTCTGCTTCTGCTTCTGCTTCTGCTTCTGCTTCTGCTGCTGCTGCTGCTGCTGCTGCTGCTGCTCCTTCTCCTCCTCCTCCTCCTCCTCCTCCTTCTTCTTCCAGGGAATCCGACTGAAAGTTTGTCTAGTTGAGCCACCTGTTTCCCACAGCAGTCAATCAGATGCTTGTGAGATGGCTGTATTGTCTCCTGTTGTGATCGAACAACCAGTTGCCTTCAGCTCTGGAGGTGTGCCATGCAACCGTTGCTGTGCCTAGAATTCACTAATAATCTTTCTTTTTCATGAATTAAGGATTAGGAGTTAGGTTAGCAACACTTGCTGTGGATGGAAATGGCTCACTATTGCTTACTGATAAAATGACTTCCAGGGTGGGTGTGCCAGTGGGAAAATACATGTTTTCATGAACAGCTGAGTCTTTCCCACCACTTTCTCTAGTTCTTTGCTTCCGATAGCCTCTGTCACCCAGACAAGTAGGCACATTTCTAAGCAATGCACCGGGGTACAACCAGAACCGTTTCACACTTTTCAAAAATGGTTAGAGGACCCAAAGGCCCAGAGACCTTTCTGGAAAGGCAGAGGGTGCCAAAGAATGGAGATTTGTTAGGATTACAGCAAACCTGTGTAATTATTTCGAAGTTAAAATCATTTTGAACTTATTCTAAAAAAAAGTTGGACGGGGGCATGGTGGGTGCCAAGAGAGATCCCCATTGGCACTGTTTTCTTCTTCTTCTGATGAATGTATCTCATGTCTGGTTAACAGGTTCTGAAGTGCCAAACAGATTATTCCTGACAGCAAGTTCTGTGATTTACTTACGGCAATACTTTGTGAGATCGTAGCTATTAAATGGGAGAGAGAGACTTACAAGGGTTTTTAGGAAAGTGATGAGGATGTCACTGACGAGCAATGGTGATGCGGGGTTGGCCTGTTCATTTGGTGTGTTGAGGTGTTGACCTTATAAGCACAGTGCAAAGTGTCACTATTCCAAGATTCTATTCCACAGGACAATATCAAACTATCTAAAATTGTGCATAGATTAATGGATGTTGGAGAGAGACATACAGAAATGCTAACCAGGAACTGACCTAGTCATTAGGTGGACCACTTTGTAGAACCCAGACCTGGGAATAATAAGACCATCAGAAATTCAGAATCTGCTTATATTCCATAACTCTGTTCACATGTTATTTTTAAATTGGTTACTGAATAAACCCAGTTTATGGGTTTGACGATACATTGTCAAAGTAAGATGAACAAAAGGGTTCTTACAATCTCCTAAGCCACCCCTCACCACTGCCCCAAGAGAGATGAGAAGGAACTAAATTTAGCTGGCTGTGGAAATTCAGAACTAGGTTTGTAATTGACCCAGATATATGTTGTGTGAATCAGAGCCCTTAACTCTTGATTCCCTTGTTCTTCTCTTTGGATAATACAAAACTAGGGGGCTATAAGGAGGCTGAAGTTACACGTAAGGCAGAATCTGAACTTCTTAAAACTACAGTTTGTTGAACATGTCATAGTAGCTTGGTTCACATGTAACAGTAAGCCAGAAGCCCCAAACCAAATAAACCACATTATGGCTTAGTATTTTGTATGAACCAGGCCCAGCTCACTCTGGGCAGCAATTATAGAGAATGCAAGCATGTAGTGCTAAGCTTATTCAGATTTAATTTGAATCCTAATTATTAGCCAGCAGCTGTATTTCAATTTTTTAAAAATAGCATTCATTGCTATGGATATTGAATCAAGCTTGTGCTTGTTTGCTTGGAAATGACTGTATAAAAGATGGTATTTAGGGTCTGGTTCACAGATTATGCTAAGCCATAAATAATGTAATTAGTTTGTTTTGATCTAACAAGACATGTGAATCTACTCATTTGGATTTAGTATAATCTATGAACTGATTTATTTGATAATCCAGGGTTTAATAAATGTTGCTTTAGCATTCTTTTTGCCTCAAACTGTTCTCAATATTAACATGTTGTATTTGCATTAAAAAAAAAAGGGGGGGGTCCAGTTTGTGATGAATATTGTTTTCATTGTAGTTAGAGCAAAGTCAAGATTTTTCTAAAAGCAAACTTACTGGGGTAAAAGCTGTGGTCTTCCTGGGAAGCTGCATTTCAGGAAACCTTATCTCTTAGCTTTTATTACATGGGGCTTCTGTGTTTCCTCTGCGTTGAGAGAAATGGTAGATCAGGGACATCTGCAGGCTGAGAGTCAAAATTGTCAAGATGGTGGCCGCAGTTGCACACCCCCAAACTCTGACCTGTGTTTGCATGTGTTGCGTGGGGGAAACCCATAAAAATGGGGAGAGGCTTTGATTGAGCTGTGGTGGCTGCCATCTTGACTCTTTTTGACCTTCCCTCCCAATCCCCCTGCTGTGTATATGCACAGAGATGTCTCGCTTCTTGGATTCATCATCTAAAGCTGGATCTTTTCCTGGTGGGTCCTGGAGAAAGTAGAAGGAGGGAGGGAACATCACCATTCGCTTGCTTGTGGTGCCAGAGATCGCAGGAAAGGGCAAAAGTGCCTGATACTGGATTCATCCAGCTCAGCGTAGTCATACCTATCAGCCATGGCTCTCTGGGGCAGGGACCGACCCTCCTTCCCCATCTCTTGAGGGATATGCTGCAAGAAGGAAGACGTGTTGCCTTCTTCAAGATGGTCTCCAAAACTGTAAGACGGATCGTAGGGTCAGAGCTCGTTGGCAATCCGCACTCTATGGCAGGAAGACTTTGAGATCTCATTCGCTATTCCACTGTTATGACCTGTTATGGGGCAGGTTGTCCCTCCAGTCATGGCTGTCCCGAAGCATGACTAGGAAACCCTGCTGAGGATCCTTGCCCTGTGGAAGACTATGGTGAGAAGTTCCCATGCGCTTGCGGGCTGGAATATGAACCCCTCCTCTGTTCCTTCAGGGGAGCAAGAGTAGGAATCGATGGTCCTTGCTTGAAAAGGTTCTCTTGGACGAGAGGAGGAGGTGAAAATGAGTAACTTCTCCAACTAACTGGAGAGAAAAGCGTAGCAAGAAAGACTGTTCTTTACATGTATTGGATTAGGAAATGGTATAAAGCGATTTTCTTATTGTTATTTATTTATTTGATACCCTGTTTCCTAGTTAGGAGCTCAAGGCTGCGTACGTAGCGCTGCCTTTTGCCTTATGACAACAGCCCTGCGAGGTAAGTCTGGCTGAGAGAGGGACTGGCCCACACCCCCCGGGGGAGATTAGAGTGCTCCTCCAAGATCTGAACTGCTTTGCTGCCCTGGCTCTCAGCTTCTATTTCTATTTGCAACATCCTGGGTTGGTTACACTTTATTGACAGATAGATTGGTTGGAGCACAGGTGTCCCGTAAAAAGAACCACAGTTGCACCGTGGGCATTGTGGTTCGTTGTACAGATTGAACCGATTATGCAAGTTGCCTTATTTGCACCATGATGTCATGATGTTTGGGATGTCACGTGCCCCTGGGGATCTCCATGGCAACGAGTATCTACAGGGGAGGGTCTGTGAGTGCCCAATGACATCACGGGCATCATGACATCATCAGGTACACAATGTCATCATGAAGGGTACCGGACACTTACGCATTGCACTAAGCCAGAATCACTCCTAACTAGGGCATGGCCCAGTGGCTGTTTTCATACAGTCTCTTTACAGTGATTACTAAATTAATCCATTTTCTGAGTTTGCTCAGTTTTTGGAGCCATCAACCAACCAAAGAGGCTAAGTTTGGGCAACGTGGTAAGCCATCAAAAAGCTAATGAAGGTTTATAAAGCTGGCTGGGTGACTTTGGGCCAGGCCCCCTCTCTCACTCCAACTCACCTCACAGGGTTGTTGTGGGGGAAACAGGAGGAGGATTAGATATATTCGCCACCTTGAGTTATTTATAAAAATAAGGAAGGGGGGATAAAAAAAATCTTAAAAATTTTTTTTAACCAAACATAGCATGCTATGCAAATGTAGCTGATAGGTTTGTAACAGGCCTGATAAACCAGCTATTACAGTTTAATTAAGAGTTTAGCATGCTGGGTGAATTCAGTCAACTGTGATTAATTAAATAAGCCATGATTGTACAAACATGGCTTGGTGCAATATATGAACCCAGCCACGATTGCAGCTCATAGAGTTTGATGCCAGAGAGCTCCCTTCTCTTCTGTAGCTAAAGCACAAGAATTGCACACAGACAACTGCAGGAAACTCAGCTGAAGCCGGTTAATTAAGCCCAGCCTGCCCACAGGGTTGTGGCTGTGGGAAAACATGGGAGGAGGAAGTGTTAGATATTGTGTCCTGAGCTGCTAAACGAAAGGGTTATAAATCTAAGACATAAATGTGTGAACCCAAGTGGGTTAAACCTTGTTTCCCAGTCCTTTCTTGGTTGTAAGAACAGGAACTTACATCTCTCCCAGGTCCAACTTTGGAGCAAAAGGATCCAGGATAGGAAGATGGAGCGCTCCTATCCGCAGACGTTGTGGGAATGGTCAAAGACAGGCCAGTACAAACTTGACAGCTACATTAATAATTAGTTAGTTTTAACTTGTGATGGAGGCTTGTGTGTATATGTTTGGTGTTGGGTGATCCTGGTCTGCTTGGTTCAGGGTCCAGGGTCATGTGTAATCCAAGAACATGGGTGAATTCAGGGACCAGGCTAAGTGTGTGGTGTGAACCCAGCCTATGAAGCTGCGTTAGATAGAATCAGCCCCTTCAGATGTCTTGCTCAACCTCATCTCTTTGCAGCTATTTTTTAAGCCTCTAATGCAATGTTGTCCAAACTTGGCCACTTTAAGATGAGTGGACTTCAACTCCCAGAATTCCCCAGCCAGCATGTCCACTCATCTTAAAGTGGCCAAGTTTGGACAACACTGCTCTAACGCGTCCACAGATACCTTACACATAAACACCCTGCCCTGGCTCACTTTTAAAATTGGGTTCAACTAAATGGGCAATGGGATGAATAAATCTACCAGCTTAGGTCTCAGGGACATTCTTAGAACATCAAAGTGGTGGGTGAATCTGCCTTGGCTTCCTTCAAAGAGCACCTTCTGACTTGTCCAGAAGAAAAGAGAAGGAGAAGCCAGACTGATAGAAGACATCCTGGATGGCGAGAAGCGCGTCCTCATTCATTTGCCTTTGGGGGCATCGGCACCTTGGGAGTGGACCGGCTGACTGCTGATAGCCAAAAGATGCTCTCCAGATTCTGGGCACAGTTGACATTGAAGGTACAAAGCAAATGCCTTTAGCACAACATACATTTTGCTCTTCCTCTGCTGGATCGCGTGTTTGGGATAGCTTGAAAGCCCGCTCTGTGAGTGAGAGAGATCTGGCCAAGCAAACTTCTCCCCTCCATAATTGCTCCACACTGGTCTCCCCTCCAGTTTTCACCCTAGGGTTGGTTTCTGAGATGTTGCATGGCACCCTGGCAGGGCCAGAATTTAGTTTAGAGTCTCTGGTGGTTCTCATGGCCTCTTCCTCCCCCCTCCGCCTTTTTCGGTCTTTCCTCCCCGAAGAAAATATCTACGCAGGAAAGCCTTCGGAAAAAGCTGGGTTGAAAGAAACACAAACTTGCATTCCGATTGCCAGGAGCTTTGTGGAGCTTTTCGGAAAAGAAGGGCGATGCTTACGGTACGGAATTTGTCGCATTTCAAAGGAGATGGAAGAAGGAATGTCAATTCCGTGTGACCTGGGTCCTGGCAGAGCAAATAACTCCAGTCTGTTTTTTCTTTCAGCGCGATCTGCCCCCGTGCGCGTGCACGCACATGCACACAAAGCTACTGTTATTCATTCTCGCTGGCTCACGCACTGTCTCTCTCGTTCCCTGCCTTCTAGTCCCTCTAAAGCAAAATAAACGCTGAATATTTTGGATCACTTCTTTCCTGCCCCGTCTCTGTTGTAAGCTGGACTACAGGCGGCTCCATTTCAGGGAGAAGAATGTCATTTTTCTGTTTGTTCTTGAATGCTTTGCACTTCTTCAGCGTGATTCATTTGTTCCATTCATCGGAAATTCGGTGTGGCTGGACGCTGCTCTGGGGAGCGTATTATCTTTGGCGCAGCCTTCGGAAGCCTCCTACCCTCCAAATGGGTTGGCATTGGAATTCCCAGAATTCCCAGGCAGAAGGCCACGATGGCTCAGGATGCTGGGATTTGAAGTCCCAACAGATCGGGGAGGTGAGGAACGCTAGATGGAGGAAAGCTGAGCTTTGGGAATTCTGGAAGGTTTCTGCCCTCGTGCGTTTGGCAGTGCTTTTGAGTGTCAAGCCTTATCCTTCCACACACCCTTGATGCATTTCCAGACTGGGGGAACAGAACCCGAGCAGCTGTTTGCTTCTGATTCCTTTGCTTCACCCATCTCAGTGCCTTTGCTGAGAATTGTGGGGCACCAATTTTGTGCTTCGAAGTGGAGTTCGGGGTCCTTTGTGCAATCCACCGCTGGGATCCTTAACCCCGTCATTAAAAGGCAGAAAATTCTGCCTTCCATTTATTTCAGTGTTTTTCAACCTTGGCAATTTCCTGATGTGTGGATTTCAGCTCCCAGAATTCCCCTGTAGCATGGGCATTGCTGAGAATTCTGGGAATTGAAACTTACCCATTTGGGAAGTCCTGGTTTATTTCATTTGTTTTTTTTTTCCAAGTGCGTTAGTGACTGACTTCACACATTGAGTTAAGGTGTAGTTGGGTTAACCACAGTTGTCTGGCTTTCCACAATGGGAGAAGCCATAAACCATAGTTTACAAACCCACAGTGGCTGAATGCATACAGCATGTTAAGCCAAAAAACCACACATTATGGCTTAATGTAATGTATGACCTGGAACATTTTGCTTTCTAAACCAGGGCTTATGACTTAGCATTTTGTCTGAATCTCTCCATTATGGGTTATTCAACAGAGAGTTATTAAAATAAGCCATGGCTTTGCATGATGGGTGAATCGGCCAGTGCAATAAAGTAGTGACAAAGTGAGTTATCTCCTTCAGTTCAGTCCTTGAATTTAAGGATGCTAAGTTAAATGCAGCATAGTAAATGTTAGTCACACTTGGTTTCATTTTGGCTCAATGTGTTACATGACCTCAGACATTGCGGTTTGTATTTATTTATTTATTAAATTCATCTCCACCCATCTCCCCCTAATGGGGGACTCTGGGTGGCTCACAAAATCCATTAAAACAATAAATATATAAAACATAACAACTATACAAAACATTGCTCAAAAAAGTCCAAGAGGCTGCAGACAACAGGCCTCTAAGGGGCCAGCCATCCCCACACTTGGTGACTTCCCTCCCCACCCGAGGCCAAGTGGCAGAGCCAGGTCTTCAGATCTCTCCAGAAGGCCAGGAATGAAGGGGCCAATCTCACCTCCGGGGGCAAGATATTCCAAAGGTCGGGGGCTACAGCAGAGAAGGCCACCTTCTGGACCCCACTAATCGGAGCTCTTTTACCAAGCGGGTCCGAAGCATGATGTAACTGCAACATGATGTAAACCATGGTTTATGGCTTAGCATGTTGAATGAAACCATCCAGCTGGGATTTATTCAACCAACATGGATAAGCCGTGGGCCAAAAGGAACATCTTCACGTTAACATGCCCATGATATTTTCTTGGCTGCCGTACAGAAGTAGTTTGGCATTGACTTTTTCATGGGTGTTTCTTTGACTTTCCAACTTAACCTAGGGTTTCCTGGTGATGTCCCACCCAAACACTAACCAAATCTGGTGTGGCTTAGATTTTTGAGATCAACTAACTAAAGATTGCCCAAATCCCATGCCCGTTCTGGTGAACTCTCAAGACTCCAGAGTGGCATTTAGAGAGCGTGAGTTGCAGTTGCAGAAAGGAGTTTATTGTTTCCTTCTTTCACAGAACTTTTTCAACGTCCCAGTCAACCTCCTGCTCTGGAATTGGCCCCCACAAGGGTGGTGAACTGACACAGATTTCTGCCTAAACCTGGTCAGGCTAATTCTGGAGTGAGACTTTGAATTCCCAGCATTGCCTAAGCAGGCAGATTCTGCTCCAGTTGGTCAGTGGGAAGAGATCATTTTAAAGGTTCCACGAGGAATGAGTGAAAGTTGGTACAGTATGACTTGGAGAAGGGAAGGAGATAGTTCAAATGCTTGAAAGATTGCGTTTAGGGGTCCATAGCTTCTATCATGGGCAGAAAGGTCACAGCGGGCTTTGCATAGTGAGCGTGAGCAAGACAGGATCCAAAATGTCCCTGATTTGGGCAGGAGTTTGGCCAGTGTTGGCTCAAGGTAAGATGGCGCCCAAGGCCCCATTGACTGATGGCGCCTCCTCCTGCTGATGGGAAGATTTGGATTTTTTGGGTGATTTGGAAAGAGGGGCAGCCTTGGTACCCCCCATGCTTTAGCCCAGGGGTCCCCCAACTCATCAGACCCCTTCATGAAGTTTCAGATTGCTCATCAATCCTCCAACATTGATTATATGAAAATAATTTAATAAATGCTACTTGAACTACAAATAATAACAACAATATCAACCCCTGGGATAGTCCCATAGACCCCTAAAGCCAGCCCTGAGTTTGGCATTTTTATGGGGTGAAATGAGAGCCTAACACCTTTGCACTTTTCATAACCTGGGGAGAAAGAGTTCATACTCTGCTACTCCAGGAGGTAAGACCAGATCCAAAGGTTATTTGGCAAAGTTTTCTCATTACTGTTAAGATAGCCATGGTTTAATCAGTTGTCAGGTTTTCAGGGTTCACATGATACAGCAAGCCATAAGCTAATCAAAAAAGCTGGCATCTACAACATGCTGGACTAAAATGTGGTTGGTTAGTTTGGGATCCACTGTGTTCTATGACCAGAGCCCATGGTTAAAAATTACAGGGAATGTATTGATTGATTTTGTGCCATCAAGTCATTTTTGACCCCTAGTGACCACATAGATAGATTTTGTCCATGACAATCTATCCCTAACCTGTTCTTTTAAGTCTCCCAACAGTGCATTCATTGCCACTGTAACTGAGTCCATCTACTTTCCTGCTGGTCGTCCTCTTCTTCTCTTTCCTTCCATCTTTTCTGGCATTATAGACTTCTCCAAAGAGCTGGGTCTTTACATAATGTGTCCAAGATAGTTAGGTGTACCATCAGTTGGAGACTGCATGGATAGACCTTTTTCATGACCATCTGTTCCTAACCTGGTCCTTCAGGTCTTCCAATGGTGCCCCCATCACCACTGTGACAGAATCCATCCATCTTGCTGCTGGCTGTTCTCTTCTCTTTCCTTCCACCTTTCCCAGCATTAGAGCCTTTTCTAGAGAGGTAGGTCTTCCCATAACGTGTCCAAAATAGAATAATTTAAGCCAGGTCATTTGTGCCTCAAGTGAGAACTCTGGGTGGATTTGTTCAATTAGACATGGGATAAACATTAGAAGAAACTTCTTAATGATGTGAACTGTTTGGCAATGAAGTGGGTTTCCTTTGGGAGGTTGAAGGATTGCTATTTTCCCTCACAACAACTGTCCTGTGAGGAAGGTTGGGCTAAGAGAGTGTAAATAGCCCAAAGTTACTCAGGGAGCTTCTGTGGGTGAGGGTGGATTTGAATCTGGGTCTTCCTGGCGCTGAGTCACTGCCTTCACCACTCCGCACTTTGGCTCTGGGCTGCAGAAACCAAGCGGGAGCAAGGAGTGCCAAAAGTTCTCACTCTTTGCTGTCCTCTACTTGTCATTTGGATTTCTGCAGTCCCAATCTGGTGGCTCTGGTAAATTGAGGGGAATATTTTACAGTTAGGAAGACTGTGTTTACTCAGCTGGCTAAGCCATACTTTATTTATTTGATTTACACCCCCCTTTTCATTTAGGAGCTCCATGTGATTTGCTTGCTGGTCGCATCATGCATTGTGGGAACTCAACCAGATGTGGTTTACTAGCATGGTGTGAAGGCAGATTTAGATAAACTTACTGTATTTAGAGAGAGCAACCTTTTCCCTACCTAGTGTGGTCCAAATGGGTTGGATTGCAGGCCCCATCACCCTGGCCACATATTGGCTGGGAAGAAGGTGAACTGCGATCCACCCAAAATGTAGATGACACCTCATTGGGGATAGCTGAAGTAGACCTGCTGAGTTAGACCTGCTGAAGGGGACCTTGACGGAGATAAGCAGGATCCTTTAGCTAAGCAAAAAGGGCTGAAGTATTTTTAAGTCCAGAGCAACAAGGTAACATTCAGAAGTAGATCAGGCAGATGCCTCCCTAATTCACTGGAATATAAGGAGGAGGAGGAGGAGGTCCATCACAATCCGACTTGCAAGAGTCTGTTATTATAGCCAGTCTCAATAAAAGTAGTTTTAGCTTTCCTGTGGAGTTGATTTCATGGTCTGGTTTACCTAGGGGGGAACATAGAGATTGGGCAGAAACAACAAGGTAGCTCTGTTCTTCCTTCAGATCCTTCCAATCATTCGAACTCTTGGCGTAATTCTTTAAATCAGGCTGCATTCATGCAATAACCAGAACTTGGCACTTGCATTTTTCCAAGCTTGGTTGGTTTTAAGCTTGGTTAGTTTTTTTGTGGCTGAAGTATATTGTGTGAACCCAGCCCCTTGGTTTGGTTTAAGGTTTAGCATATTGTGCAAACCAAAAAAATAAGTTAACTTTGTAAGCAGGTTAAATAAGTAAACTGAATACCACCTTCATTTACCCACCTATTTGGATGAATAGAAATTAAAACATTAATATTAATTAATGTTTTAATTAACGTTTAATGTAATCTCTCATTAATTTGTTAACATTTTACAATTAGCATTTCTTTTAAAAAGTTTGCAATGTTATGTATGTAATGTATTTATTTATTTAGCAAATTTGTATAGCCGCCCATCTCCCAGAAAGTGACTTTGGGTGGCTTACAAGCAGAATAACGCTTAAAACCATATCACAATATAAAAAGACACCAACCATAAATAAAAACAAATATAAAACATAAAAAACATACAAGAATAAAAGCATCAAAGAACCCCAAGATAGCAGGAGAACAACCATCATTTAGCCTCCTACAACCACTTTGCAGACTCGCCATGGGATCCCCAGAGTTGATGGAAGAACCATGTTTTCAAGGCTTTCCAGAAGGCTGGCATCTAACCTCACCTTGGGAGGGATAATGTTCCAGAGGGCAGGGGCTATAGCAAAAAGGTGTGTCTCCTGGGTCCCACCAGATGTTGCTCCTTGGCAGATGGGACTTGCAGCATGCCTTTTCTCTTGGATCTGATGGTATGGGTAGATGTAACCGGGAAGAGATGGTCCCTCAGATAACCTGGTCCCAGGCCATGTAGGGCTTTAAAGGTCAAAACCAGCACCTTGAATTGGACCCAGAAGCAAACTGGCAACTAATGCAGCTCGTGGAGCTGAGGTGTCATATGTGCTCTTCTAGGAGCGCACAGAACTGTCCACACTGCCAATTCAGCACCAGCTGAAGCTTCTGGATGTTCTTCAAGGGCACCCCATGACAGTTATGTATAAACTCTTCCTTTGTAAAACAATATTACATAAAAATATTTTTAAAAAAGAACCTTAATATATTCTACCGAAAGGTCTATTTAATGAGGAAAAATAGTTTTTTAAAAAAAGGTGTAGTTTAAACTACCTAGAGAAGAAAAACTGCAAAAGGGTGGGGGGGAAACCCCTAGGAAGTGGGCAGGGGGAGAAAACAACAGAAAAACTAACCAAACCTCCACCCTCACCCACCTAAATGTAAGCATAATTTAGGCACAGAAATAGTAAGAGTACCCTCAGAGGGTCAGTTAAGATGGTTTTTACCATTACATAAATAGCCTCAGGACTGCAGGTTTAGACTTAATAAATAAACTAAAAATCTCTCTTGCTTCTGCTGCAGGAAACTTTGTGGGAGGACCAATCAGGGTTTCAGTCTGACCACCCATCCTGACTTGCGTTCCTGGAGAAGCCGTTGCCTTCAGGCAACTCACAATTGGAATCCAGAAAGTCCCACTAGGAAAGGACCCATGTTGGGTTAAGAGGCCGAGGCTGAAGCATTAGCCAACTAAAGCTGATGGAAGAAGGTGGAAGACCAGTGGAGAAATGGTCTTCCACCTGAGGAGTAGGCTTTCTCTTAAGTAAAGTGGCTCTCAAGAGGAACTGCCTTTAGATGGCCAAGATTGATATAATTAGAGCCTAGATGTGGTTCTAGAGATGCTGGCTGAAAAAGCAAATGGTAATATTAGATATAGTCCATGAAGCAGCTTCTGCTCTTGATAAACAAGGCGTGGTCTTGAAATTGCCAAAACTCCAGTGCTTGACTCTAGACCAGGGTTTCTCAACCTTGGCAACTTTCAGATGGGTGGACTTCAATTCCCAGAATTCCCCAGCCAGCAAGGCTGGCTGGGGAATTCTAGGAGTTGAAGTCCACCCATCTGAAAGCTGCCAAGGTTGAGAAACCCTGGTCTAGATTGTTTCTGAAACTGGCATGGGTTCCATATGCTTTCTCTTTGCTGGCATGCATGTGACTATCTCAAGTTTGTTTCCTAATCATGTTGCTTATGAGTGGCTATCCACGCATCAAGTCAGATTTGTGTCTGCTCACTGGCCAGGTTGCTTTCTTGGGAAGGGGTTTGCTAACCACATTTTAACTGACTGCATTGTGTGGTTAGTTTATAGCTTAGTGCAGTGTTTCCAATTAATTCAATCAATTGGATTGTTGGCCCTCACCTCCCAGAATTCGTGGAGTTGATGTCCACATTGCTTAAAGTTGCCAGGGTTGAGAAAGACTGGTTTAGTGTATCAAGTGAGACCAACTGATTGAATTAATTAGAAAAGTGTGGCTGTGTTGAGCATGGTTTGGCTTTAGATGGCCTTGCTGCTCCTGGAGCAGGTTAGGTCACTCCTGGTCCTGGATCATGGCTGAGATTGGCTTTTTCATGGATTCAGTTTGCTGGGTGATTTGGATTAGTATAGATCACCCTTCCCCAACTCTGGGAATTGTAATTCTAACACATCTGGATGGCCCCAGACCAAGGAAGGCCAATGGAGGCTATGTTATTCTTTTCCAATCTGGAACTCTTCAGATAGATTGACCCACTAGCATAAACCCAGACTCCTTTCCCCAACCTTGCCCTCAGGCTACTATTATCCCTGTCTGGCTGGGGACGATGGGAGTTGTTGGCGAAAATTGGCCTCACATTTCCACCTTGGGGAAATGACCAATGCAGAGCTGTTTAATTTTGGGATGATTTATTAGCCGCTGGGGAACCATGAGCCTAATATTCAGCTATGCCCTTAATACAGCTTCGGTAAACAAGCTGAGAGTCAGATGATATTGTCTGCTTCTGGCTGCAGGTCGGAGTGGTTTTGAGAACATCTAGAGAAGCCAAGTCCAGGAGTGCAAGCAAAGGGACTGGTCACCCTCTCTCATGAAACAAGGTTGTCATTGTTGTGGGGAAAATAGGTGGGAGCGTTACGTATGCTGCCTAGAATTGTACAAAAATAAAAGTGGGATATAAATTGGATGAATAAGCAAACAGATAATTGGCAGAGTGGTTGCCACAGTGCTTTGGCACAGATTTTTCTTGTCATAAATTTTGAAAAGTCTTGTTTGTAATGCTTCTTCCTTCTTTATTCCAGACACTTTCAAAGAATTAACTATAATGAAGATAATGTTTAGGTTCCATGCATGCTAACCCTCTCTGGGCACCCAGATGTGCTTCTAACATTGATTGTGATTCTGTGCCATCAAGGGGTTGTCAACTCTTGGTGACCACATTGTTAGGTTTCCTTCATGGTGATCTGTCCCTCACCTGGTCCTTCAGCTCTTCCAATGGCTCCCCCATCACCACTGTAACTGAGTCCATCCCCCTTGCTGCAGGCCATCCTCCCCTTCTCTTTCTTCCTTTCCCAGCATTAGAACCTCCTCCAGAGAGCTGGGTCTTCGCATAATGTGTCCGAAGTAGGATAATTTGAGCCTGGTCATTTGTGCCTCGAGTGAGAACTCTGGGTTGATTTGTTTGATGATCCATTTGTGTTTTCTTGGCTGTCCATGGTATTCTCAGGAATCTTCTCCAATATCATTGTTCAGAAGTGTCAATACTCTTCCTATCCTGCTTCTTCAAAGTCCCACCTTCACTTTCATAAAGTGTCACAGTTTCTAACATGCCTCTCTATAACTCTCTGGCAAATATAGAAGTCAAGCAGCAGTACTTTGAAAGTTTATTCTTAGGGCCTTTAGTTACCACTCTGTATCCTATATTGCTTCATTCAATCTGCTCAGGCACAAAGCTGTGATTTGCTTAACTAAGATTTATGGAACAACCATCATTGGCTGAGTTTTTACATCCCACTGAGACTTAAGCCAGAGGGCTGTACTCATATTTAAGTTTAATTCAACCCAGCCATGGTTTAGGGCTGCCTGTTTGTCTTGACCTGTTAGCAATTTATGACTCCCAGCAGCATTAAGTGAACTTCAACTCTGTCATGTTGGTGGAGATGATTTTGTCCTTTACACAGGATATGCCACATTTAATGGCAAGTACCACCAGATGGCACCATTATCTTCCAGTTTCTTTGGCATACAAGCAAAGTTGCAGCTTTGTTAAGTTTGAGTTAATGATGAAATTGCTTTACCCTGCAGGAAACCATTGGTCAGTATTAGTCTCATTCAGACTGACAGTCCCCTTGGACAGAAGTCCTTCTGAAATCCTTTGAACTGCCACACGTGGACTTCTAGGGCTCATATGCTGTGCTCCTCAATTTAGTTATGGCTCCCTGTAGCAGGGAATGGGAGGTGATAGAAGCCACAAATATTGTGAACTTTGCTCTGGGATGTATGGAATATATGACATGGTGTTGATTTTCGGTGCTGGTGGCAGGCGCGTCTGCAGGGAGATGTCAGAAAAATAAAGACGGTGGTTGAAATCATGCAGTGGAAGCCCACTCTGCTTTACCACACAGGTCAAAGGGGCATGGGCTTTGTTGCACAGTCACAGCTGCCATCTTGACTTTTTTGACACTTCCTGCAGAGGCCTCTGGCGGTGGTCTCAGATTGTATTGTACAGCCTTTAAGCATCCTATTTAGTTAATGCATTGTGTGAACCTACTCACAGTTAAGGAGAGTTTGGTACAATGTGGTCTATTGAAGCAGTACTGATTCATCTGGAAAGGGCTTCTTGATCTGGGGGATTATTAGAGAGAAGCGGCCATTTTTAATATTTTCTTCCTCCAAAGTAAATGTGTATATTTTGATTTATTTATTTTCACAGTTTATTAGCTGCCCATCTCCCTTTTTCCAAGCGACTCTGGGCAGAGTACTACAGGGTTAAAAAAACAATCAATTAATACATTAAAAACAATCAATACATTAAAATGTATAAATATAAAAAAAACAAACTAAAACAAAAATTAGTAAGCGAAGAGGTATATGGGATGAATGATCACAGCGGAGCAAGCCCAATTGGATATCCTCATTTGTAAATATAAAGGACCTTTGATCCAAAGGGACATCGGTGTGAGCAAAAGCTGGAAGTTTGCCATTTCGGCGCAGATCTCTTGCAGGTAAAAGTAAAAGTTCCTTGAAGTCAAGTTTCCGGTAACTCTGTCCATTTTTGGTTTTTGGCAACGGTACAAAAGTGGTTTGCTTTCATGCTTTTCTGGGGTGTTTTTCAACTTCCCAGCCTAGCCCACAGGAGGAGGATTCCCTAATGGTCTCCCATCCAAGTCCCCACCAGGCCCAACCCTGTTTAGCTTTTTGAGACTCGCGAAGGTAGTCTACGAGGAAGGGAAGGGTTTTTTTTTTTTTTAACAATTTCTGCAGCAGGGAACACCCTTGCAGGGCTATTCTTCCCACCCTGCTCTGAATAAAGCCTCCCGTTTCCTTTACCTTTCCCCCGACAATATCCTTTGCCTTGTTTCTCTCCTTCTGAACAGTTTCAAGGGTGGCCCCAAAGGGTGGAAAACAGGCATTCTCATTTTATTGCAATATTCGCTGCCATATTGAGATTTTTTAATGCGGTTCTGCAGTTAGGAAGGTCGGTAGTTTAGAAGTTCAGGCAAATGGAGGCCTTCTGGATTCGCGCAAGACTGTAAGGAATGCGTCTGAAGTGATGTGCAACAGTCAGTGGGCTTTTCCTGCAATGGGTCCAACATGCGAGCATTACAGGTTGTAGGTAAGCGTAGATGCACCTACGCCAGGTTATACTATTCATTTATTTTCTCAAAAGCAAGCCCCTAGACCAGGGTTTCTCAACCTCTGCAGCTTCAAGATGGGTGGACTTCAACTCCCAGAATTCCCCAGCCAGCCATGCTGGCTGGGGAATTCTGGGAGTTCAAGTCCACCCATCTTGAAGTTGCAGAGGTTGAGAAACACTGCCCTAGATGTCTTTTAGTGCTACTTCCCAGGAAAATGTGTTTATTGTGGCTATATTGAAAATCTGGAGCCTGGGTCATCCTAGGCTATTGAACTCCATGCCTGTTGGAACAGGAGCAAAAGAAAAAATAAAATAAAATAAAATAAAATAAAATAAAATAAAAAAAATGCCTTCACCCCACAATCCGTCAGAGTTATTTCTTTGAACGGGCTTGCCTTGTTTGATTTGCATCTGGTGTAATTAATGCCATTTCCCTCCATTCTTCCTAGAGGGGAAAGTGAATTTCACCTTCATCTGACACTTCGCCACCATTTCCTGTAGCACTTCCAAGATATTGTGAAAGCCCATGCATTAAAAAAACAATTTGTTTGTTCTGTCACACCTGTTCTTTGAAGCTGTAGTCTGCAATAACAAACAAGTTTTTACATGTTTTTATGCCTTTAAAAGCACCTGGTTTTTTTTTTTTCCAGGTGTGCTCCTGGCAAGAAAAAGGTCCTTTTTTCTCTCTCTCTGTGGTAAGCCCATCATGTATTTTGCTACATTTTAATTTAACATATTATATGAATCTGTCAGCCACTATGATGTGCAAATCAGAGTTTGTGGATTAGCATGTGTTATAAACTCAGCCAATGATCCAGCAAGCCATCAATAAGCAAACTATGGCTTAGCATGAGGTGTGAATCCAATCTCTCTCTTGTTATTATTGTCCATCATAGGAGGGCACTTGGAAATATTATTTATTGACAAACTAGGATGGAAAACAATAAAACATAGGTGTTTTGTACATGTGTAAGAATTAGCTCAGGAATTTTACTAGGGACAATAGCTGAATTCAGAAAGAAATTTGTTCTAAACCGGGATGGTCCGTAGTGCTTAAAATCTAGATTTTAACAACCCGGTGCTCTGATTTTCTTAAAGTTGCCTTGATTTCTCTCCGATGCTATCAATTGAGTTTGTTTATTAGAACGAATCACTTCTATGCTTAAACATTTAGAAAATGTGCATGGCTCCCAATTCTGTAAAAGCGATTGTGATACATTTTTGCCAAACATCATAAAAACAGCAACAACATTAACGCTTTGTTGCTTCTCTCTGCTGTACAGAAAGACAACTGGGTAAGATTTACTTATTTATTCAATTTGTATAGTCACGCATCTCACATTTGTGGCTCTGGGTGGCTCACAAAATTAAAACAGCCGTGCAAAAAACGATAAACAAAATGCAGATATCAGTCAAAACAATAATCCAGTTAAAACCAAATTAAAAGCAGATGAAAAGCATAATATGTAATAAGCAGGCCAGTGAAGTCATGTGCCAATCAATATCACCAGCTGGCACTGTGTTTCTTAAACTTCTTTCTCTCAGGACCCCTTCCCACTTTTAAAAATTATGGAGGACCCCAAAAGTGTTTTGTTGTATGGGTTATATTTATTGATATTTACCTATGAAAAGTTAAAATTGACACATTCACTGCTGCCACCGCTTCTCATGATAGTTTGATGGAATTTTAATATTGTATTATTTTTCAACATAGGCTGGCAAATAATGTTGATTCTGTGGACCACTGAGAGGGTCTTGGGGGACCCCCAGGGATCCTGAGACTACAGTTTAAGAAACATTGGTCTAGTAGGCTCCAAACCATAACCGGATCTCCAGGCGTGATGACAAACCCACATCTTCAGTCCCTTTCAGAAAGCAAGCATGGCGGGAACATCAGCTCTCAGGGGATGATGTTCCACAGGGTGGCAGGAAAGGCTCTCCTCCTGGGTCCCATCAGATGGCACCCCTTAATAGACAGAACCCAGAATGTGCCTTTCCTGCTGGATCTGATGGGGCTGGTGGATGTAACTGGGGAGAGGCGGTCCTTCAAATAACCCAGCCCCATGCCATGTAGGGCTTTATAGGTCATAACCACCACCTTGAATTGAACCCAGAGCAAACTAGCAACCAATGCAGCTCACGGAGCAGAGGTGTCGTGCGCTGGTTGAGGAGTGCACATAATTGCCCGTGCCCCTGCATTTTGCACCAGCCGATTTAGGATATTGTAAGTCTTGGACAAGGAGGATTTTGTAATTGAAGAGGAAACTCTATTACCAATAATAGAAGTTTAGTTTAATAGCAGGATTGGTGGTGATAAAAGAAGCATGGCGGAAGAGAGACAGTTGGGCAAGTGTTGGGTCCCTCCAACAATTCTCTGAATTCTAGGAAATGCAAACTCGACTCCATCTTCCACAGCATCTAGAAAGCCAGCTGGTACTTCCTGAGCACTGCAGCTCACGCACACTGAGGCTGTGTTGTTTCATGTGTTGCCGTTGTCCTTGTGCAGACATCCCATGTAAACATGTTGTTTTTCAGTCCAAGGTGATTGCTTCAGACTTTCCACTGCATCTGAAATGAACTGAATCGCAGCGTGCTTCAGCCTATGTTTTTAATTTGGACTAGGGTTTTTTTTGTCTTTTTAAATAAACGAAAAGGAAGGAGCTGTCTCTTCTGTCTGTGGCTTTCTTTTATGCCTTTTCTCTTTCTTGCATAGAGAAGAGAGGTGTTGAGAGCTTGTAAAACACCCACATAGTCCCCAACAAGGGCCAGTTTGGGCTGCTGGTTAAGATGCTGGACTAGGAGCAGGGAAACCCGAGTTATAGTTCTGCCTCAGGCACGGAAGCCGGCTGGGTGACTTTGGGCCAGTCCCTCTCTCTCAGCCCAACTCACCTCACAGGGTTGTTGTTGAGGGGAGAATAGGAGGAGGAAGGAGGATTTGGTATGTTTGCCACCTTGACTTATTTATAAAAATAATAAAGGCAGGATAAAAAAATCTAAAAAAACACAAGAAGGCCAGCCTAAGCCACTTCTGAAAAATGCTGCCTAGAACACAACAGGGACTTCTCTGTGTAGCTGCCAAGAGTCAAGCCTGTCAAAACAAAAGCGAACAAAAAAGTCCCATAATTCCCCTTCTTCTTTCTCTTTCCCAATTTGTTACCCATCTGTACTGCAACTTCCACCCACGCCTGAGCATCCGTTACAAGCCACATCACACAAAGGATGACGATGATCAGATTTACATCCTGCCTTTATTTTGTACAACACAAGGCAGCCTGTTCCCACCTCCTGTTGTCCTTACCACAATAGTCCTGTGACTTGGGTTGGGTTAAGAGAGAGAGAAAGACTGGCCCAAAGTCTTTTGCCGGCTTGCGTTGCTTGTGTGATGGAATGGGATTCTGAAGGCCAGGCTCAGGGAGATAAACATTTTCTTAGCTCCCCAGAAGAGTGTGGGAGCAACAAGAGGATGAGACTGGCACCTCCCTGAGGAATTCATGGTGTTGTGGCTGGCTGGCTTGGGAGCTGGAGTTTCAGTCTGGGAAGATTCTTGCTAGAGGTTGTAGCTAATAAACATAGCTGAACTGAATCTGCATTGTCTCTTGGAGTTCCTTTACAGCGTGTAAAGGAAAAACAGCAGCGCATTAAGTTTGCTATATGAACTCTTAAAGATGGAAATGGGTAGGCTGGGAAATGGTGCGATTCATTTGGCAGCTGAGTGGCATTTGCTGGTGCATGGCCTCACCCCCTCCCCAGATTGCCCAGAGGGAATGAGAAAGAGTGAAAAGGGGTCCTTAAATTTTCCCCGTGCAATCGTGCCAATTCTTAAAAACTTTCCCCAAACTTTCTTCATCTGCACATGGGCTGTGCACTATATCACTGCTTTTTCAAGATGCTGTTTATTGTTGTAGGGTATATTAACAACATCTTGGAAGGCTGTCCAAGTTTCTCTCTGTCCCATCTTAAACTAAACAAAATCAAGGCAGAGTTATTCTGAGTTTCTTTCTCACACTTCCCTCTATTTTAGGACTGTGCCATCTCTTCTCCAAGTCTCTCTAACAGCTCGTTTCGTCCTTCCCTCCTTAACAGATCTCTCTTACTTTCCCCAAGGTCAACTCTACATTCCTTTACACCAGTGTTGTCCAAACTTGGCCACTTTAAGATGAGTGGACTTCAACTCCCAGAATTCCGCAGCCAGCCATGCTGGCTGGGGAATTCTGGGAGTTGAAGTCCACTCATCTTAAAGTGGCCAAGTTTGGACAACACTGCTTTACACCAATGTTTCTCAACCTCAGCAACTTGAAGATGTGTGGACTTCAACATGCTGGCTGGGGAATTCTGGGAGCTGAAGTCCACACATCTTCAAGTTGTTGAGGTTAAGAAACACTGCTTTACACTACCCCAGTTCTAAAACTCTTCATTGAAATCCTCGCTTGGGGTTAAGTCTTGTGTATTTAGCCTTAGGTACTCTTTTAATTCATGCAAACTTTCTACATTGTTTTTTTGGATTTCTAATTTTGTAAGCTGTCCAGAATCATGGCAGCGAGATGGGGAACTATAGAAATTTAACAACTAAAAAATGCAAGACCTCTGTCAGGTTACTCAAAGGTAGCTGGGTAGCAAACCTAATCTCAGAATCTAAATGGAGTTAGACCCAGTTAGTATTTGGATAGGAGATCACCAGAAAAAGCAGTGGTGAAGCTCTTCCATTGTTGTTGCCAAGAAAACTACTTGGATGTGTTTATGAAGGTACCAGGAGTTGAGGTCAAGCTGCCGGAGACTGTATCTCTTCACGTCTTATTTGCCTCGTCTTATTTTTGCTTCGGTTGTTTTCAGCAGGTCCTCCTATATTTTATTAGGGAGAGTTTGTTCTCACACAGTCAGTGAAAAACAACATGACAACCAATGGAAAGAGGCCAGCCAACTCAAAAGTAGGGGCCAGGCAACTCCTTAACATAGAGCGGAAAAGAGAAAAATATGTAGGTGGGTTTTAAGTATTATTTCTTCATAGAAGGCTTGTTCTTAAAACCCAGCAGTTGGTGAAATTCTTTGGTTGTGGTTTTCTAACTTTCTTCGGTAAAAACGACTTGTCAACATTCCTTGGATTTCTAATGAGGTTGTATAAGTGGTTCCAGGCTTGTTTATTGGGTGAATCTGGCCATTATTCTTCATAAGACTAATTGTTTTTTTATGCCTTGCAGCTTTCTAACATTATTATACTTGTAGACTTCTTTCTCAGCTAGGGGATATCCCAACCTGGCATCTCCAAGATGTTGGGGGATGGTTCTTCTCGACATATTGCAAAGACGCCAAGTTGTGGAAAGTGTAGGCATTATCTAAATGAGTTATTTAAAGGTTATTGATGCCAGAAGCAGGCAGCTGGTGGCACACCAAGAACTTGGAGAGCCTCTCGTGGACACCAACATAAAATGGCTCCAATGAGAAGGACTGGTTTGTGCACCAGTCACAGTGAGATGGCCAGTGATAAAACTTCCATTTGCTTGAGAATCTTGATATACCATTCCAGGCAGCCTTGGCCTTTCAAGGGTGGACAGATTTCGAAACAAAGCTCTGGAGTATCTTCATCTACCGTTTTTTTTATTTTTAAAAAACACCGCTGGGGTGAAGGTGTGGCCCAGAGGCTTTCTTGAAAATAAATAGGATGTGTTACTTTTGCTTTGCACTATGCTAGCGTTTCCTTTACGGATTCATTTTTATCAGTAAGGAAGGGTCTTAACAAAAGAAAAGTCAGTGGGGGCAGCGAAGGCAGAAGAATTTGGAGGAAAATGTAACTTAATGCACTTGGTTATACTAATTTATCTCAAGCTGACACCCTCCTGAAGTGGTGGGACTACATTTCCTAAGATTTCAACTCCAGTGAAATCTTGTCCTGGGTGTTGTTAGCTGGGCGTTGCTGAACAGACTGAAGATACAGGTCTGTCTATAGCAGTGTTTCTCAACCTTGGCAACTTTAAGATGGGTGGACTTCAACTCCCAGAATTCCCCAGCCAGCCCTGCTGGCTGGGGAATTCTGGGAGCTGAAGTCCATCCATCTTAAAGCTGCCAAGGTTGAGAAACACTGGTATATAGCAACCTTGCTGCTCCTGGACAATAATTTTGCTTGGAAAGACTTGCATGATTCCCCATGCTTTTAAAGTGGTATCAAAACACATCTCCCATTTGCCCATTGTAGCATGACACCCACACTGTCATAATTTAGTTTTCTATTTCAAATATCCTGCCTATTCCCAGCACGCATTGCACTGTGTTTTATACAAGGCTGGGGAGAAGGTATACTATATTTTTCTTCAGAAAGTTGGTCCTTGCTACAGTATGTGGCGTGTGGAGGACTGTAATCATAGGTTGCTACTAGACACAGTCAGGAGCATCATCAGCAAAGAAATTCTGTTGTTGTTTTTCCAGTGGGTTTATAAGCAAGTCCTTAAAGTTAATGACATGCTCAAAAACTCTGTTGATCTGGAGTCCTAAAGTCTTCACTTCTGGAGGCCCCTCTTGAAATTCTAGCTTAAACCCAGAGCAAAAATTAGTTTGGTGGTCTCAATCTTTAGTGCTTCCAAATTCTTGTGGTTTCCTTGCAAGTCCTGAAAATCACTGGTCCCCCCCTTTCTCTCTGAACTCCCAGCTGCTAAAGTCAAGCATTACTTTTAAATAAAGTCTTTTTGTTCTTGCCAGCTGTTGACCCTTTCACAGTCTTATACTTTAGGAACCACGCCTCTCCTCCAAATCTGGACCAGTGTGGGAATTAAGACTCCCCAGAGAGATTAAATCTCTTTTGGGGGGGAGGGGGAAAGCAGACTTTCTGTCAACAAGGAAATGATGGGAATTTGGGGATGGAGGAAGTTAGCTGTTGCATGACAGTTGAAAGACTTTCCATGGGGTCAGTAGGTCATTTGGCAACTGCAAACCATATTACTTGATTTATTGCTTATTGTATTTCTAATTCTCTTAATAATGGAAGTTCTCTGAGCAATTATGGAGTTACATGTTTCTAAAAACAAAAAATAGAAAGGCAATAAAGCTAGTATAGGAAAGATACATAAACATACAAAATTCCAGTTTCCCAACATAGAATGGGTAGTATTATTAGTAAAATCATTCCGCTGCAGGATGAAAGCCCCTTCGTTGAAGGTTATGGATCACAATATACCATGCAAGTCCACTGCAAGTTTGTGGATAGAAGTTTTTCAACTTCCCGGTCTATGGTTAAGAGAGAGGGATTGGGCTAAAGTCACCCAAGGAGCTTCCTGGGGTGGGGGTGGACTAGAACTTGGGTCTCCCTGCTCTTAGTTCAGCCTTTTACCATTACACCACCTTGGTTCTTGGGCTGAGAGAGAGAGATTGGCTCAAGGTCACTCAGAGACCTTCTACTGCTAACTGGGGACTAGAATTTGGGTTTCTCCACTCTTAGTCCAACACCTTCACCACTACCTCATACTGACTCTCAGAATGGGTATTATATATCCTTACAAACCATTGGTTATATTTCTGCTTATTTCCTTATAAACTCTAGTAGGGCTTTGGATGATCCCCTCTCCAAATGTTTCCTGGAGTTACATTTTCTTTTCTGCAACCTTTTTATTCTTTTAAAGTGGTACCATGCTGTTTAAGTTGCACATTGCCAACTTCCCCGAGCTTCCCATAGCCTGTAATGTTTCCATCCCCAAGTCTTGGAAAAGGCTGGGGTTAGTTTTGCTCCTAGCACTGGCATAGCAACAGAGGGAATGTCATTTTCCCCTGCTGCCTTTCCACAGGCTCGCACTCCAGAGCCTGAATAATTTCTGTTCAGCAATTCAGAGAGGCAAATTACTTCTGCATTATTGGCAAGAAAGCTGCCTGTGTGTGTCCATGAAGTCACCAGGAGTTGAGCTTGATTCAAGAGTATTTTTACTTTAGTCTCTTCCTGTATAACACCGAGTTGCATTAGCTGAGCCCTTTATGAAAAACAACTGTTTAAATGTGGCACATTGATTTCCATTCTTTCGTCTTGCAACATGGATGAACCTACCCTTGGATCTTCTTCTGAGATGTCTTCCATGGATTCAAATTCTAGTTGCTAATGGTTGGGACACAACTTTCTGTTTAGCAAATTTCTTCAAATAATCCAGATATGAATCTTTAATTTATTTGTGAGTTTTCTCTGAAATATAGCTCAGGATGAGTGTGATTCCCTTGTGATGACCTCTAGAGGATTACTTTTGAACTATCCAACTGTTTGCTGCTTTTTCATAGTGTTGAAGCAGTCAACAGGTTAGCATCTGGAATGAGCTGGCACTTTTGAAGGTTAAGTGACTATCACAGAAACAGAAAGCTGAGCCAGGAGTCAGCATGGACACCAATACCCTTCTAGATACTCCCTCCATGCCTTAGTTTTTAAAAAGATTGTGTTAATTTTAAAAAATGAAACCAGAAACTGGTACTGTACAGCTGCAAAGTTGTTTCCTGGAGTTATATATTCTTTTCTGCAACCTTTTTATTCTTTTAAAATGGTACCATGCCATTTGATTTGTAGACATACGGTATCTTTGGGCCAACTGTAAAGGTAGTTGCCTTTTTATGAAATAGGGTTTTGTGGCTGGCCAGACCCAACGAGGTCTTCTGTGGAAAACATTTTGCGAATGCACCCTCCACATGTTGTCAAAATTCCATCATGGCCTGGAACAATTGGATAGCAAATCAAGCGTGCCTTAATCCATGCTCAGTTGGAGGAGTCAGCAAGGAGCAAAAGAGAAATGTGCCTTTTCAATTGCTACCTCCTATTTTTGGGAACAAAGATTCACCCCAAGATCCATATGGACTGAAACTTACGAGACTTTAGAAAGGCAGTGAAAAGCTGGCTTTTCCAACAGGCCTTGGGACGGATGTCTCATGAAACTTTCTTTCTTGGAATGTGGTATTCTGTTTGAACCAAGCTTGTTTATTGTCCCTGGCACAGAATCGTGAGTTGTTTGCAACTTGCTTAATTTATATGTATATTTTTAGCTTGATTTTACAGAATAGCATATGTAAGCTGCTCAGAGTTGCTTACGATGGGAACAGTGTAGAAGCCCAGTAAAATAAATAGGGTAATAAATGTTGACAGAACCAGTGTTATTTGCCTATCTGGCTTTAATTCATTGGCTGTTTGTAAACCATGGTTGATGCTGTTTGTGCAAAATGCAGGCAATTGTGATTTATTCAGCCATAGCCTAGTATTGTTTCTGAAGCCAGCCTTTGATTGAAGAGGGACCCCTGATACACCATGGTTAAGCCAGCTTTAAATGCAGAATAGTGATTTTAACAACTTCATGTGGGAAAGGGGAAATAATAGTTGTTTTTATTATTATTGAGAACCTTCTAATTATTAGAACCTCATTAAGTGTTTGGACCATTTGAAAGAGGGGCTAGAGCTTGAAACATTTCCCAACACTCACCTCCCTTCAAAAAGAGGCCTCACATGCTGCCGTGGGGCATGAAGTAGCCCCCGTTGAATTGCAAGGGCAGTCCATGTGCTTTTAGAAGAAAGGCTGCTGGATCTTGCATTCTCCCGGGGGGGTTTCCTGGGCCATTGCCAGGGTGTGGCCTCCTTGAGGGTTTGCCAACCATCGATGAACCTCTGTTCTAATAGATCATTTGACACCCTTTTGGATCCAGTGAAGGTTGAGGTCCTTCATGGCAGTTGTAATCTCAGTGTTACAGATCTGCTTTGGAACTTCATCCTGCTGTATATCACCTGGGCTGAACTGACCTCTTCCTGTCCCATCAGGGGCATGAGAGATCATGAGGAGCCTCAGAAGGTAAAAGGTGGAAGGCTAGAAATAAACCACCAAGAGACAGGAGAGGAATTGCTTAGCAGCTTCTCTTCTAAACAGCGGCTCAGTCCATGCTGCAAAAAAACTGGGAAGAAGACATTCAAAATGTTCAAAAAGAGTCCACCTCAATGAACTTACTCATAAAAGAAAGCTGGAGGTTCTGATTGTTGTTTCTTACCCCTATTTGTTGCATTGGGCTTCCAGATTGAAGTCTCTATGGTTCTCATTATGCCCAGCTGGACGAGATGTGACCAGAAGGATCAAGTTTCCTTATGCCAAGCTCCGTAGCAGCCTGGAGAGGTCCACATAGCAAAGGGGCTACGTACAAAAGATTTTTCAAAAGGGGGCAAGGCAAAATAGAAATGAATTAAATGTTAACACACTAACTTTCAGTTAATGTCATTAGCTGGTGCGTGCTTTTTGAGTGCTTTGAACCATCTTGCCTTTCAGTCGACTTCCCAAAACCCAACAGGCCGTTCTCTGATCCTCACTCACAGGGCCTGGGAGAGTGGTGATCCCATCTGAGCCTCTCCTAGATCATAAAAGTCTCCAGCTTGCAGATCGTGGCCTTCTGCGTTAGGTATGTTAGCAACATGGATTGGTTGTTCTTCCATCTCGTTGGAGAACTGAAGTGGTTAGAAGCTGCACTGTGAATTTTTAAAATTCTTATCAAGTTGCAACCTTTTTTGCTCCTGTTGAGAACAGAAGAGGGGAAAAAACTCTATGTAGTATTTGGCAGGCCACTGAAATAGGAGAATTCTGACTTCTCCTTAGGAGAATTTTCCACTACTAATATTCACTGGGGATGTTTCCACACCAGTGTTTTAGCTTGGCATTGCTGTGATTTTTTTTCCACACTTTTGGTGGGCATTCACACAATGCCATCGCTGTTCTGCCTTTTCTCAAGCTTCAGGTTTCCTTCCCATAAAAACATAAAAGGAGTGGAAATTCTGTATGATAACATGCGCTGCCATTTCCTTCTTTTCCTCCCCAAAGAGGGCTATTATCCTATTAGACCATAATATTTTAATGTTCATTTTTGTAGTGTGGTGTAATAAATGGTTTTAAATTCCACCGACACGGTTGGTGGCTGCAAATGACCAACCTTGGCTTGGTTTGGAAGACAAGCAGGGCGGGCTCCTGGTGAGGACTTGGGGAGGAGACCACTAGCAGGTCCCAGGACTTTAAGCTAGACTGTAACACTTAAACTACACTTAGTGGGCTGGCTACTACTAAGTGCTCTTTTAAGAGATGTTTGTCCTCTGTGAAGTTTTTTTTTTTTAATCCGTTCAGTCGTGTCCGATTCTCAGAGACTGCCTGGACAAGTCCCTGCAGTTTTCTTGGCAAGGTTTTTCAGAAGTGGTTTACCATGGACTCCTTCCTAGGGCTGAGAGAAAGGGACTGGCCCAAGGTCACCCAGCTGGCTTTGTACCTAATGCTCTGGGAGAGATGGGCAGCATATAAATAATAAATAAAATAAAAAGGTGGGACTAGAACTCATAGACTCCTGGTTTCTAGCCTGATGCCTTCACCACTACACCAAACCGGCTCTCTCTGTGAAACTATCCTTCTAGATCTTAATGGCCTTAACACATGGGAATGTTCATCTTTCTACACATTAAACCACCCTCACCTTGGAACCCTCCAAATGCATGGACTACGTTGACCAGGTGTCCAACTTCACAGAGGACATGCTTGGTGGGAATTGTGTCAGTTATATCCTAAGACACCAGGCTGAGAAACAATGGAATTGAACCTCACGTATATCACCATTGGCTGTAGTAGAATTCCTACTCTGGTCAGAGGATTAGGCTAGCCTGGTGTTTTTCAAACTTGGCCACTTTAAGATGTGTGGACTTCAACTCCCAGAATTCCCTGTGGCTAGGGAATTCTGGGAGTTGAAGTCCACGCATCTTAAAGTGGCCAAGTTTGAAAAACACTAGGTTAGATGATCTCTAAGGTACCCACCCTTATGTTCTATGATTCTGTGATTGCTTCTTATCCTTCACCTATGTTTCAGATCCCCCTGGCACTTTTCTTTCAGGGGCTACATAAATAAATGTTACTCTCTTATAATAAGTTTTTTTAAAAAGAACCAAGGTCCCTGGGTGAACATTCTGATTCTTTTAAATTCTGGGCCTGCATACGTTGTGTTTCTCCAGGCCACACACAGTAGCCCACCAGCTAAGTATTCTTGCCATTAGATTAATCTCCTCCTCCTCCTCCTCCTCCAGCCTTCCAAACTGGAAAATTTTATCCAAACCACTTGGCAAATGGCTTTGTGGCTGACTCTTGTGTGTCCAGCAAAGTGCCATCTTGTAATTTTATTGCATTAATTAAAGGGCAAAAGAAGAACAAGAAAAAGAAAAAGAAACAGGAAGTAAGAGTTCTGCACCTGAGTGAAAGAAAAAGAAAAAAGTCAGACTTCTGTCTTTTTCATTGGGAAAAAAAAATGCCAACCTTCTTGGCTCTGAATTTAAAACGTTGATCTAATGGACAAATAAGAGTAGCAAAAGCTTGTTCTTTCGACAAAGTATTCATTTGGAAAGGGGAAAGAGTGGTTTGATTAACTCCAGACTTCCCCCGAATTATAGATTGTAAAGCTTTATTTATATGTCAGGAATATTTTTTCCCTTTCATGTTGCTGTTTGATTCCCAGCCTATATTCGATCTCCTTAATGGGAGAATTTGCATTTCCTCGGGACTTAAACAAGAACTTATTGAACCCGTTGATTTCTGAGAGGTAACTAATGCTGCTCTTGGCCGGCGTCCAATCAGATCCTTCCTATGTTTCATGACAGCCTGTGATTCTTGTTTTGGCTGCCAAGGGTAGGAAAGCCAATGAAGTGTTGATTAGCTATATGTAAGGCTTCTGAATCGAGGCCGTCCTTTGGAGGCCTTTGTAGGGAAATTGGTGGGTGGAAGTTTTGGAAGAGCTGCAATAGGAACGCTTGTCAAAGATGCCTGTTCTTTGCTGGCTTGGCCATAAAAAAAGCAAACCGATTACCAGGATGTTGTCATGCTAAGTTATTTTATAGATTTTTTTTTTTATTGAAAGTGATCACTTTTCCAAACACTGGTGCCAAGAAGCTAAAATGTGTATTTGTGTTTCGTTGGAGAAGGACCTTCGCTTACAACAATACTGTATTATCAAACTTTCTGTAAACACAAAAGCATGTGTTTTGCAAATGTGGCGGAGGTGGTCAGATGGTGAAAAGGGTCCGAAGAACCTGATCATTGTTCAGAGATGTAAAGCTCCTGAACCTGGACTGTTGACCAGTTTGGCTTCCTGATGCTAAAGATGGAATTGACCTGTTAGCAACCTGGGTCAAATTTTCTCCAGGGTTGGACCAAGGAGCAAGACCACGGCCTCTTTCGTTCCAGATTTGGTGCTTGAATTGTATGTAAGTACCAGTGATGACAATGTGTGTTTGCTGAAGCCGTGTCAGCCTTACTACCAGACAGAAAACATAACCAGACAAGCTAATTCTACTTTAATGTAAAGCTACATTGACGGAATCTTGCAAGTCTGAAAGTACGATTCTCCCCCCCGTCTCCTTTACAGCTCGAAAAACTAGGGAGGGTCCCTTCTGAGCCTCCTGCCTCGTCCACTATCCAGCTGAGGGCTATGCTGTCTCTTATCTGAATGTTCCCTTGGCAGCGTCTCTTGGCCAAGTCTCTCAAGGTCTTTCCCACATACCATTACAGGCAGCAAGGTAGTTCAGAAGGCAAACAGCTGACACTGTGGCATATGCCGTTTCATATTCTAGCAGAGGAAACTGCTGTGTAAGCTTTGTCTCACTTTACCCAGTGGTAGGGCCAGCCCTGATTCCCTTTGTACATTCATATGCACTGAAAGTTACTTATTACTTGATTGTCCATCATCGGTTGAGGAACATGAAAGAATGCCCATGAGGGTAATCTGAAGGCATAAAGATGTTTGAGGCTGGAGAGAATTGCTGCATGGTGGATATTTTCAGTGTCAATGTATCATAGTGCACAGTTCCATCACTTGGGAAAACTTCAGTTTTGTAGGAACTAGTACTAGAACTGGATTTTGCTCACACATCCATTCATTATTTCTCCCCAAGCTTTCTTAATTTAAGAAATTAGGAGAGCAAACAAATCAACCCAGAGTTTTCACTCAAGACACAAATGACTAGGCTCAAATTATCATATTTTCAATACATTATGGGTAGGCCTAGCTGTCTGGAGAAGGCTCTAATGCTGGGAAAGGTGGAAGGAAAGAGAAGAAGAGGACAACCAGCAGCAAGGTGGATGGACTCAGTTACATGGTGATGAGTGCACCGTTGGAAGACCTGAAGGACCAGGTTATGGCCAGATCATCATGGAGAAAATCAAGCTGTGTGGGCACTAAAAGTTGATGCTGACTTGATGGCACATAATCAATCAATCAGCAACTTTTTCATGGTTGCTATTGTTAAACAACTAGGCATTAAAAATGTTTTGATCTGCCTTCTGCTGCCTTTGATTTATTTTATCAGCTATGGTGACATTTCTAATTCATTTCCAAAAGCAGCTTCCGATGGCTTAGGACCAATCAGATCTCTGACAACTGGCCCCTTTCCTGCAGGTGCTTCTGAGGCACAGTGAATGGCCACACACAAGAGGGCTTTCTCTGGCAACATCGGTCTGTGTTCCACTGACATTTGGAAAACATTTATCCTTACCAGAGCTGTCGATGCTGCTGTTGCATAATTTAATTGAACGACGGGCTCTTTATATCCTTGCTTTTTTTGATGCTGCTTTGAGCATGGAAATTGTAAGGGCTGACGTTGGCGATCACTGTTCACACCAGAGAAAAAGCCATGAAAGCAGGTGGTCTCTGAAGGATGATCCCCTTCCCCCTCTTCTTCCTTCTCCTCCTCCTCTACTTGATACAACTCAAGGCACTGTACATAATGCTCCCGCCTCCTATTTCCCCCACCATAATAACCCTGTGAGTTGGGTTGGGCTGAGGGAGAATGACTGGCTCCAAATCACCCAGTCAGCTTCTATGCCTAAGGGAGGACTAGAACTCATGGTCTCCCAGTTTCTAGGCTACACCTTCACGGCAACACCAAACTGTGACTTCTCGCTTTCCAGCAGCATTTCTAGTTGCATCAAATCCTTGATGTTTCTGCTGATATCTAGTTCCTGAATGCAAGTTGGGTTTCTAGGAGCATAGAAATCTATAGCATGACATGAAGACTTGTATGGAGAACTCTATTTCTTTACACCTGCTTTTATGTTTTGTAAGCTACTTTGGGCTCATCCTTTCTGGAGAGGTTTGAAGGGAGTATGTGCTTGTTAACTGTTCTCTGCATCTTTTGGAGTGGTGATGTGGTCTTTGTAGCTTCATTACAAGAATGAATGTGCCACCCAGAGGCCTCCCCCGAGCAGTCTTATAAAATGAAATGGAAGGATGGCTGCACAAGAGAAGACCCATTGGGTTAGAAAGCATCTGATGGAGGCTACAGGGAAGAGACTCAATTTCCTGCGACCACCAGCTGGGCTCCGCCCTAGGAAGGAGGCAACAGCAAACCACTTCCGAAGAAACCTTGCCAGGAAAACTGCAGGGACTCGTCCAGGCAGTCTCCGTAGAATCGGTCACGATTGAAAGTGGATTAAAAGAAAAAAGAAAAAAAAAGCTTTGCCATTGTCACTATTTTGTGAACCGCCTACCATAGCTATTTTGTGAGTGCCTTCAACACACTCAATGGATTCTAATTATTCCCCTAATCCAAAATGTTTGGTACCTCTTGCTTGTCCTTTTTATGGGGGTTCTGAGTGGGAAATATAGACAAGAGTATTTACAAGAATGAAACATCATGTAGTGAAAATGTGCTTTATGAGTATTTCATGCTTCCTCATCATTTGCATCTTGAGTGGCAGATGCTTGGGTTCAGCCTTCGTAAGACTTCAGAAGGTAATTTTTGAGCCTGGCTACTCCTAGAACTTTTTCTCTCCATGTTCTGATCCTTTTGTAGAAACAAATAGGTACAATGCCCTTCCAGAAGGTGTAAGTCCAGGATACCTGGTTTAGATCAGGTCGAGGAAGGTGAATTTAAGAATCTGGGCTTTGGGTTAATGAGAGCAAATGAGAATGGAAGCACGTGTCTCAGGGACTCGAAAATGATGGATGGATTTGTTTTGATTTGATGTAGGCACAGCCTTAATACTGTGGGAAGCATGCAACAGGGCTAACAAAATGTAAAAACCCACACAGAATATAAAAAGTTTTAAAAATGTAGATGAAAAATGAGAAAACAATGCTGAATGTATTGGCAATTAAAAGCTTGGCAAAAAGATGTTTCTTTACAGAGTTTCTAAAAACTAAGAGAGAAGAACCAAATGTGGCCAATGAAGGAGTGCCTTGCATAGCCTGGGAGCTACCCAGTAGAAGGCCTCTTCTGTGGGCCAGGAGGGGCATCTTCAAGAGGGCCTCTACCGCTGGTCTTAACAGTCAGGTAGATTTGTAAAGGAGAGGCATACTGTAGATAGGCCACAAGCTGTTCAGGGCTTTAAAAGTCAATACCTACACCTTACCTCAGTGTTTTTCAACTTCTGCAAGTTTGAGACGTGTGGACTTCAACACCCAGAATTCCCCAGCCAGCATGAAATCCACATGCACATCTTAAACTTGCAGAGGTTGAGAAACACTGCCTTATATACTCAGGAAGCAGCAGTTCTCTTAGTACAGGCAACCTACCTTCTGCATTTTACACCAAGTTACAACTTCCAGACATTTTTCAAGAGTCATCCCCTAGAGAGCACATTGCAGAACCCAAGACCAAGTAGACTTTAAGACGGTGTTGTCCAAACTTGGCCACTTTAAGATGAGTGGACTTCAACTCCCAGAATTCCCCAGCCAGCCGTGCTGGCTGGGGAATTCTGGGAATTGAAGTCCACTCACCTTAAAGTGGCCAAGTTTGGACAACGCTGCTTTAAGATATACTTAATTATTTATCACAGGTGTATAGCTTGCTGTCTAAACTTTTGGTTGATTCTCTGGAAGGGCTTTCCTGGAGTCATTCTAGCGCATGGTGGTTTGGCAAGGCTTTCTCTATTTTTGTAATAGGAAGGAGCCGTTGTGGGTATCTTGGCTGCACAACTGTGAATCCAACCATAGTGTCTGCTGTGTGGCCCTCCAAGCATGCCTCTCTCTGTGGGAGAACAATGGTTGGAATGTCACAGGCTCTCCAGATGTATCAAACCCAAGTGATCTTCAAAAGTGTTGATTTGGCTGGCGTACAAAACAGCGGGAAACTTTTTAATTTGCAACGCCTTTGTGAACCAGGATGACCACTTTTAGGCCAGACTCCAATTTGAGGCCATCCTGTGTGTGGGCTGGACGATCGCCATCATGCTCTGAAGTGTTGTACTGGATGACTTATGGTCACAGCTTGGTTGGATTAACCTGAGTCTACTCTCTAAGGATATGGAATTATAGTTGGGTTTTGGTTGTCTTCTCAAGTTCTTGCCCATCTCAACTCTATCTTGTTTTTATTACAGTGTTTTGGAAGATTAGCTGCAGGACTGTGTGTAGTCCTGCACTGGGAGAGGTACTGCCAGATATGGCCGAGGCAAAATGGACGGCGTGCAGTTCAGCAGCTGTGCAGTTGGCTACGTAGTTCAGTCATTTTCATTTAAGGCAGTGTTTTTCAACAGTGGGTCAGTTGACAACAGATCTCATCAACAGCAATTTAACCCAGGTGGAGAGAAACCTGGGAAGAAGCCTTTCAAAGCATTCAAAGAGGCTCTCCCTGAATTGACTCACAATAAATGAGGCTTAGACATTCCTCTTGCAGCTTTCGAGGTTCTGTATTTACCCCAGACTAGCGTTAAAGATCCATTTCTGAAATCTGTGTAGTTCTTGCCTTCTTAGTCTTGCCCAACTGGGTGGTGTTTAACAGTTCTCAATCCAAGTTTTGTTTCATTTGTCCCTGGAGGTGAAATTAATGACCAGATTTGGCTGCGATGTTGTTAAATTCACTGCGTGATCTCTGATTGGATGGAACCACATAATTTGGGCCAAGATGTTGGTGGGCCTGGTTGGTTGGGGGTGGTGTTTATTTTAATTGTATGATGGACTGAGCTTTTTGGACCTTTGGTGTGTGATATATTCCTTGACCCACCGGTCAAGGAATTCTGATTGGTGGGGTCTAGGCAGAGGGCCTTTTCTGCTGTGGCTCCCGCCCTATGGAACATCTTGCCTCCCGAAGTCCGTGTGCCCCCTCCCTCATGGCCTTCAGGAAAGGGGTTAAATCCTGGCTCTGCCAGAAGGCCTAGGGGCCGGATGGGGGCTCGCGTCTGTGGAGATGGCTGGTGGGGTGATGGGTTTGACCCCCCCCAGCATCTTGAAGGTTTTAGGGCTAAAATTTATAGGGGGGGGTTAGGATATTTTTAGTGCATGTTTCTATTTTTAATTATTTATGGATTTTAGCCATTGTTGGAGGGATTGGTGTTTTTTCTTTTTTTGTTATTGTGATCCATCCAGAGTCACTCGTTGGGGGAGATGGGCAACATACAAGTTTAACAGTAAGTAAGTAAGTAAATAAATAAATAAATATTGCGGCTGTAATTTCTTTTCAACTAATTGAGCGGTTTTGTTGTCTTCTGATTTTAATTTCTTGTTCGCTGCCCAGAGCCACAGTAGCGTGTTATTTATGGGGTGGTCCCTGATACTAACTAAAAGGGGCAAGTATCACCACAGAAACAGATAACAGGGTTATGAATGAGTGCCCTCTAGATGTATTGGTGTATTCCAGATTAATCTTTGTGATTGTGTCCTTTTATAACATTTTAACTCTATATTTATTTATTGTTTTAATATGTTGTAAGCCGTCCAGAGTCCCCCATTGGGGGGAGATGGGTGGGGACAAGTTTAATAAATAAAAATAAATAAATAAATAAATATAAATAAATAAATAAATAAATAAATTGCCCTGATTGCTATGACTCAGCCAACATCTCTTACTTTCAGTTAGAGAACAATGAATTGTGGGTGGGAATTTGAAGATTTGATTGAAACGATATCCCCAGTCAGCTGCTTCTGAGTCAGTCTGACAGCCAGGTGCCAATGTAATTGTTTTCCAAATTGATTCAGAAATTCAGTTTGTCAGTCGAACGATTGCAGTGATTTGCACCTCCATAGTTCATACTTGTGTCCTCTGAAACGTATGACTATAAATATGAATGGCATTAAAAATATTAATGAAACCGTATTAACCTTGTTCTGAAGCTTTTTCAATGATTATTCCAGAGTTTTATGCAGATAGTGTGTGGCTGTTCTGTTATGGAACATATTTGAAGCCAGCGTGAGTCATGCAGAAATTGCTGGCATGCAATTTAATAAATAATACAGTTAGCATTATTGTTAATAATCATGGGTTATGAATAGGGATGGATGAAAGCAATTTAGGCTGGGCTGTAATCCTGAAGTCAGAATGGGTAAATTTGTCATTTTCAATCTCTCAATTTTCTATTTGTAAATTCTCCCTCCTCTACTAGTTTCTATGTTTTTTTTTAAATTTCCACTAGAATTTAATATATTTTTACATATCTTTCTCCGAATATATGCATTACAGGCATTCAGTGTTTATTTATCAAATTTATGTAGTGCCCATCTCCCACAAAGTGACTCTTATATGCAGTCTTATAGACATTTGTACACAATTTTCAGTTCTATGCATTTTTGTACACATTTTTCTCTTAACGTGCTTTCTTTAAATTAGTAAATTGCACGGCAAAACGTGGAGGTGTGGATTTTGAAATAACTGAATTTGGGTTGTGGTTTAGTTGGGGAGTAAAGAATTCAGACTGGTTGGCACTCAAGGGCATGTAAACTTTCCCTTGTCTCTGTGATGAAAGGCCAGGCTTTCTGTTCTAGATCTAGTTACACTGTCCTAAAGATGCCAGTGGAGCACTGGGGAGGGCGGAGGGGGGAAACATAGCCTCTGCTGTGTCTTCTACCCCCTATGACTGGGTCTCTGCCCCCTAACCTGTCTGGACATGAGGTCACATAGAGATCCCAAACCTCTCTCTCCCCAGAGCATCTGTGAAGTCAAATCATTCGTGGTTTGCTATCTCAAAACAGCCTGAAATACTGCATTTACCCCAGCTGTTAATTTAATAATAAATTGCTTAAAACTCTAAGTACCCTGTTTCTTTTCTGCTCCATATCTGCCCCTGTAGCTTGAATGGTAGGTACCACATTTGAAGGAAGAGCGGTTCACACAACGTGCTACATCATCAGACGGTTTGTCTAGTTTCCACTTAGCATGTTATCTGAACCCAGCCAATTCTGATTTAATAGAGTGAATAAATCATGGCTTAGCTCAGCGTGCGAATTGGAACTGTGGCTGGGGATCAACCATTGTGCTAAGTGATACTGAGGTCTGTTTGGCATAGAGGGAGAGTCCAGCAATTGCAGTTTATATTAAGGCATCAACCATGGTTTACTATAGTTTGGTACTGAGTTTACAATGAACTCAGCTGTTGATAAATTAAGTAATCAGGTCTAGAAATCTACATATAAGTAATGGAAAGAACTAATTATGTTTTACCCAGAACAGGAGGAAGCATGACAGTATTTTCAGCCTGTTCAGAAGACAGAACCAAAGTCTGTCTTTATAGGGTAGCAGAACCAATAGACACAGATTTGGAGTAGGCATTAGAAGAAGATTCCTCATAATCTGTTTCCTGGTGGGACAGAATACCCAGGCAAAGTTCTGATCTGCTGGAGAGAGAAAGTACATAGACAGGTCATCTCTCACAGATATTCAGATGTCTTTGCACTGTATGATGATATTCAGATTGCTAAATATTTACACAAACTTTGTAGCCTTGGAATGATGGTATGCAATTCTTGGCCCTTGGACTCAGCACCTTTCTGAAAGCCCATTCTAAAAGGAATAATAGTAGCAAATGCTCAGCTCTTCCCTGGTAGGTGAAATCTTGAAATGTAAAGGCTAAAGTATGACATGTTTCTCCAGAAACTAAGCTTGGAGGTTCAGAAGAAAATCTATTTACAGCTGGGAGCATCCCATGTTTGCATGCATAACTTTATGAGACACTCTGCAAGCATGCATAAAGGAAGTCAACAGTAAGGCATGGGGTCCTTCCACGTGTAGTGCATAAGGTAATGGTGTGAGATCCAAATCTTGGAAAAGTCTCAGTAGAAAAATGGAAAGTTTTGCTTAGCAGCAGAACATCAAGGCAATGTAACAGCTAACCACCTAGTTCCAGACCTTTTTTTATATAGTGGGAGAACTTCTTTTCCACCATCTAATCTATTCATATATCTCTGTAGGTTAAGCCCTGAAATACATAGCAGTGACCTCCAGGAAACATGGCACAGAAATGTTCCATGAGATGCCAATGTTTTTACTGCCCTGGTGCACAGACCCAATTACCTTTGATGTAATTGGCCAACAGAATTTGCAAGGGACCCTAATTTAAATAGCATCATGAAGTAGTGTGAACAGTGTTGTCTTCTGTTTATTTTTTAAGAAAACTAATATATTGTGTTATGTTTGGGGTGCCACCTTGCGGAATGCAAGAAATCCCTTGAGGTTGCAGTCTTCAAATAGTTGACGTACATGTATGGATGAATTCAGTATTAGGGCAAGCATTTTAATGCATAGTTTTTTCAGATACTCAGAAAAGCTGGTGTCAGTATGGTCTATGATGCTTCCGTGGGTGACTGCAGCTTTTAAAATCCATGCTATCCAGCACATACCTCTCTGTCTTCAAATCCTCTATGGCGTGCATGGAACTGGGATTAGGTGATGGCTGAGACTGTATTGTTTGCTTATTAATGCCTATAAAGTTTGGAACATGTGGAATTAATACCTTGCAATTGAAAATTCTCCCTTTCTTTCTCTCTCTCTCTCTCTCTCTCTGCAAGTCAAGAAAATGCTGCTTAATGACTTTCTGGTGAGGCTCGAATTTTACTTGCCTTCACTCAGTGTGCATTGTGACCTTATTTTGTGCTGGCTAGACATTGAGGTGCAATCAAGCTTCAGCGCCTGAGGTACCCTTCTCCTCCTCCAAAGTTAATGGACTGTCATTTCTTTTTACTAGAAAATGAAAAGTCCTCCGTTTCCTCCTCTGCCAGACCTAAGCATAATTTCTTCCACACATGGAGAACTGGGTTGTTTAGGTTGTATTTTCTCTCCCTCTCGTTGCATAGTATTACATCCTGTCTGCCTAGGCCTCTTGTCCTAGTAGGCTTGCCCCCCTGCATAACACTGCACAAAAGATTTCACAGCAAGGACTTCCTTTTTCATAAATCTTTCCACAGCACCTAGCTTACGTGCACTGGGGCTCTATTAAAGCCCTTTGTGATGATGGGTAAGAAGCACAATACAGGATTTAAGAAGTGTCAGGGGACCCTCTTTCATTCCAACAAGGGTGAGACCTGGATATTGACTGTCTCCAAGCAGCTGTGTTGTTGAATGAAGACCATCTACTTCTCCAGGCTTCTAGAGATGCTGGGTTTTTATATACTGAAAGCACTGCATAAATTGTAGGCAGAACCACTTGGTGGGTGGATATCACAGAGGGGAGAAGTTAAGGTTGCTAGACTACAATTCCTCTGCCATTACCCGTACTGGCTGGGAGTAGTAGATCAGAACATCTGGGTGGTTACGGCTTCCTTGACTCCTGTACTGGAGGTTGAACATTATAAAAACTGAGAGCGTATCAGCCGACACTATCTTACTTTCAGCCTGACCTCTGTCTCTCAGATTGCCCAATACAGGGGTTTTCAGATTTTTTCAGGCTGTGGAATCTGTTCATTAAAACAAGGAAACATCCCAGAATCCTAATCAAAAGGCAAAAGTTTAATGACAGACAATTTCCTTCCTTCCTTCCTTCCTTCCTTCCTTCCTTCCTTCCTTCCTTCCTTCCTTCCTTCCTTCCTTCCTTCCTTCCTTCCTTCCTTCCTTCCTTCCTTCCTTCCTTCCTTCCTTCTACAAATAGGTCACATCTTCTCCATCACATCTACGCACATGCATATGCTTCTCCCACCCCAAATCTGTGACCTCCAAATGGCTCATTCTTCTTAGAACTAGAACAGCTTGTCACTCTAAGCCATAGTTTCCATAAGTGTGGTTCATGCATGCATCAGCCATGTTTTTCTGGATTCACATTACACAACTATAGATTGTGTATAAATGAGTCCAAATGTTCGCTTAGTTTTTGTTGTCTATTGAAACATCAGGGTACAGGCAGACCTAACTTGGGGGGGCACCTTTTCAGAGGGAGGGAGCTACTGCTGAGAGAATCAATCTCTGGGTCCCAGCCCCCCCCCCCCCAATTTTCTTTCAGGATGGGTTTCTGGAACATCCTCTCTCTATTAGACCATACAGGTCAGGTGGACTGTACATGGAGATAGTAACATGAAGAAATCATTATCTTGTATTTATGTTTTGAAGACCTATGAAGATTCAGTACTGAAGAAAGCAAATGCAAGAGAGTCACTGAAAAACAAGGAAAGTAATGTTCACGCAGGTAGGTTGTTAGGTTTCAAGTGATCTGCAGCATCACAGGTGAAATAGGGCCAAGATTTTTCTTTAGTTTTGCAGAATCCTGCCCTCTTTGGGATCCTTAATGCCAAAGGCAGGTGTATGGGATGATAACACGACCTAAGCAGCAGATTTCCACCAGGGCAGATGAAGAATTGCTAGTCCATGATAGCACCTCTGCAAAACTGGAACCAAGACCTGAAAAGCTATGCAGACAATTTGTCCCAGTAAAGAGAAAAAGATCAGTAGAAAGTGTTGTTCTGGGTCATATGTTTGTGGAACCAGGGACAAAGAAGTCCCTGTAACTTGAAGTCATCTCAATAGATGAAGCCATACATAGTCCATATTGGACTATGTTTCTCTCTTGCAATTTGGTTGAGAAGAGATGATACTTCTCAGGCTCTTTCAAGCAGGCAAAAACTAGGCTGTAGACCAGGGACTTGAAGAACTTGTCCAGGAATTCATCTTATTTTATTTTATTTTATTTATTTCAGGAACAGTATCAATACAAGCAGACCTGATGTAGGGCTGCTACAGAACTTGCATCTCTGTCATTCAAACCCAGTGCCTTCTTTTCCCGCATCTCCCTTACATAATGGACTTCCTATCTTCTGCTTCTCAACGCAGTTGTTAGTGGCAGTTGTGTGTTCACATTCTCTGCATTCCTTCTCTGAGAATCTCTTGGCATGAGCAAACTCCTAGTGGCACTCCATGATGGGACATTTGATGATATTCCTGGTAGTGTCATATTTGTTGACGGTATTTGCATATAAAATCCAGGTGTGGTTTGTTTGATTTATATGGCCATCCCTCTCAGAGTCATCCCTACATGACTCTGGGCAGCTCGCAACATTAAAAACAAATAAAAGTATGTACAAATACTAAAATAAAACAAGAAATAAAACACACAGCAGCCGGAGAATCATAAAAAAGTCCTCGACATAGCCAAGAAGCTTTGCTTGCTGTTTGGCTTGAGGTGTGGTGTGTACCAAGCCATAACGATTTGTAAACTAAGCTTTTATGGCAGTGCATATTCTGCCAATCCGGCCAATTTTTGCTTTTTCAGAAAACAGTGATTAAGCAAGCTGGTTCCTTGTGATGTATGAACCAGACCCTTACACTCCTCAGCTACTGTAACCACCTGATGGACTTATCGATGAAATAACCTTATGACTTATCTGATCACCCATATGTCCTTGCCCATTTTTTTTCACTTCAGTTCATATTTTGGGAAATGGCACTTTAAAAACAAAATAAACACAGAAGCATAAATCAGTAAAGAGCTTCTCTAATAAATGCAGAAAATGTAATAATAAGACACTCCACCCAAATGTGATTCAAGGTGCTGGTTGTTACTCATAAAGCCCTAAATGGGACCAGGTTATCTGAGGGACCGCCTCTCCCCTATGACTTCAACCCGTCCCACCCGATCACACAGAGAGGGCGTGCTTCGGACCCCCTCAGTGAAAGAACTTCGACTGGTGGGGTCCAGAAGGCGGGCCTTCTCTGCGGTAGCCCCTGCTCTTTGGAACATCCTGACCCTGGAGGTGCTATTAGCCCCCACACTCCTGGCCTTCCGTAAGGCTTTGAAGACCTGGTTCTGCCACCTGGCCTGGGATGGGGTGGGAATACCTCAAGCATGGGGATGGCTAGCCTCGTCCTTCAGCCTCAGGTTTTCATCCCCTTGGTCTCTCCTTCTTCTTTTTTGTTGTTGTTTAGTCGTTAAGTCGTGTCCGACTCTTCATGACCCCATGAACCATATTGCGCCAGGCCTTCCTGTCCTTCACTGCCTCCCTGAGTTTGCTCAGTTTCATGCTCATTGCTTCAGTGATGCTATCTAACCATCTCATCCTCTGCCGTCCTCTTCTCCTTTTGCCTTCAATCTTTCCCAGCATCAGGGTCTTCTCCAAAGAGATCTCTCTTCGCATTAGGTGGCCAAAATATCTGAGCTTGAGCTTCATTATCGATCCTTCCAATGAGCAATCAGGGTTGATTTCCTTTAAGATTGACTGGTTTGACCTCCTAGCAGTCCAGGGAACTCTTAAGAGTCTTCTCCAGCACCACAGTTCAAAGGCATCAATTCTTCGGCGCTCGGCCTTTTTTATGGTCCAGCTCTCACAGCCATACATTACTACTGGAAAAACCATAGCTTTGACTATGCGGATCTTTGTCGGCAAGGTGACGTCTCTGCTTTTTAATATGCTATCTAGGCTTGCCATAGCTTTCCTCCCAAGGAGCAAGCGTCTTTTAATTTCATGGCTGCAGTCTCTGTCTGCGGTGATCTTGGAGCCCAAATAAATGAAGTCTGTTACTGCTTCCATTTCTACCCCTTCTATTTGCCAGGAATTGATGGGTCCAGATGCCATGATCTTAGTTTTTTTAATGTTGAGTTTCAAGCCAGCTTTTGCACTCTCCTCTTTCACCCTCATCAAGAGGCTCTTTAGTTCTTCTTCACTTTCTGCCATTAGGGTGGTATCGTCCGCATATCTGAGGTTGTTGATGATTCTCCCTGCAATCTTAATTCCGGCTTGTGATTCTTCCAGCCTGGCATTTCTCATGATGTACTCTGCATATAGGTTAAATAAGCAGGGTGACAGTATACAGCCTTGTCGTACACCTTTCCCTATTTTGAACCAATCGGTTGTTCCGTGACCGGTTCTAACTGTTGCTTCTTGGCCCGCATACAGATTTCTCAGGAGACAGGTAAGGTGGTCTGGTATTCCCATCTCTTTAAGAATTTGCCACAGTTTGTTGTGATCCACACAATCAAAGGCTTTTGCATAGTCAATGAAGCAGAAGTAGATATTTTTCTGGAACTCTCGTGCTTTCTCCATGATCCAGCGAATGTTGGCGATTTGATCTCTAGTTCCTCTGCCTCTTCGAAACCCAGCTTGTACATCCGGTAGTTCTCGGTTCATATATTGCTGAAGCCTAGCTTGTAGGATTTTGAGCATAACCTTGCTAGCATGTGAAATGAGTGCAATTGTGCGATAGTTTGAGCATTCTTTGGCGTTGCTGTTCTTTGGAATTGGAACGTAAACTGACCTTTTCCAATCCCGTGGCCACTGTTGCGTTTTCCAAACTTGCTGGCATATTGAGTGCAGCACTTTAACACCATCATCTTTTAGTATTTTAAATAACTCAGCTGGAATCCTGTCATCTCCACTAGCTTTGTTGTTAGCAATGCTTCCTAAGGCCCACTTGACTTCACTCTCTAGGATGTCTGGCTCAAGGTCAGTGATCACACCAGCGTGGACATCAGGGACATTAAGATCTTTCTTGTATAGTTCTTCTGTGTATTCTTGCCACCTCTTCTTAATCTCTTCTGCTTCTGTTAGGTCCCTGCCTTTTTTGTCCTTTATCATGCCCATCTTTGCACTAAACGTTCCTTTCATATCTCCAATTTTCTTGAAGAGATCTCTAGTCTTCCCCATTCTATTGTTTTCCTCAATTTCTTTGCATTGTTCATTTAAGAAGGCCTTCTTATCTCTCCTGGCTATTCTCTGGAAATCTGCATTCAGCTGCTTATATCTTTCCCTTTCACCCTTGCTTTTCGCATTCCTTCTTTCCACAGCTATTTGTAAAGCCTCATCAGACAGCCATTTTGCTTTCTTGCATTTCTTTTTCTTTGGGATGGTTTTAGTTGCTGCCTCCTGTACAATGTTACGGACCTCCGTCCATAGTTCTTCAGGCACTCTGTCTACCAAATCTAATCCTCTAAATCTATTCATCACCTTCACTGTGTACTCACAAGGAATATGATCTAAGTCATACCTGAGTGGTCTAGTGGTTTTCCCTACATTCTTCAATTTAAGCCTAAATTTTGCAGTAAGAAGCTCATGATCTGAGCCACAGTCAGCTCCTGGTCTTGTTTTTGCTGTCTGTATAGAGCTTCTCCATCTTTGGCTGCAAAGTATATAATCAATCTGGTTTCGGTATTGACCATCTGGTGATGTCCATGTGTAGAGTCGTCTCTTGTGTTGTTGGAAAAGAGTGTTTGCTATGACTAGCTTGTTCTCTTGACAGAACTCTATTAGCCTTTGCCCTGCTTCATTTTGTACTCCAAGGCCAAATTTGCCTGTTATTCCGATTACTCCTTGACTTCCGACTTTAGCATTCCAATCCCCTATGATGAAAAGGACATCTTTTTGGTGCTAGTTCTAGAAGGTGTTGTAGGTCTTCATAGAAGCGGTCAACTTCAGCTTCTTCAGCATCAGTGGTTGGGGCATAGACTTGGATGACTGTGATATTGAATGGTTTGCCTTGGATACGCACTGAGATCATTCTGTCGTTTTTGAGGTTGTACCCCATTACTGCCTTTCCCACTCTCTTATTCACTATGAGTGCAACTCCATTTCTTCTAAGGGTTTCTTGCCCACAGTAGTAGATATAATGGTCACCTGAATTAAATTCACCCATTCCCGTCCATTTCAGTTCGCTGATTCCCAAGATGTCGACGTTCAATCTTGTCATCTCATGTTTGACCACATCCAGCTTGCCTTGGTTCATAGATCTTACATTCCAGGTACCTATACAATATTGTTCTTTACAGCATCGGACCTTCTTTTCGCTTCCAGATACATCCACAGCTGAACGTCCTTTCGGCTTTGGCCCAGCCGCTTCACTCTTTCTGGAGCTACTTGGAAATGCCCTCCGCTCTTCCCCAGTAGCATATTGGACACCTTCCGACCTGAGGGGCTCATCTTCCGGCATCATATCTTTTAGCCTTTTAACATTGTCCATGGGGTTTTCTTGGCAAGGATACTGGAGTGGGTTGCCATTTCCTTCTCCAGTGGACCACATTTTGTCAGAACTCTCTGTCATGACCTGTCCGTCTTGGGTGGCCCTGCACGGTATAGCTCATGGCTTCACTGAGTTACGCAAGCCCCTTCGCCACGACAAGGCAGTGATCCATGAAGGGGTCTTCTTTTTAGTTATGTTAATTTAATTTAAGGTTTTACGTGTTTATATATTTTATGTTCTAATGTTTATTGTGAATCACCCAGAGTTCCCCCATTGGGGGGAGATGGGCGGTTGAAAAATTAATTAATTAAATAAATAAATAAATAAATGGCACAGGGCCTGGTTACTTGAGGACCACCTGTCTCCCATAGCATCTGCCAGGCCAATTTGATCCTGCAGGGTTGGAACGCTCTGGGTTCCTTTGATTAAACAATGTCATCTCTCAGGACCCCGGAAGCGCCCCTTCTCTGTGGCAGCGCCTGCCCTCTGGAACGACGTTGCCCCCAGGATCCAGATGGCCCCCACTCTGCTGTTCTTCAGAACCATGAAGACCTGCCTCTTCACCCAGGCTTTTGGCAAGGGAGACTCCTCACTTCATCGCACCTGCCATCTTTTTTTCTTTATTCTTTATGTTTTATGGAAATCTCACTTTTTGTGAGATGGGCGGTATCTAACTTTGAAATATAAATACATAAAAAGTAAATAAATTTATTTGTTTGATTGCTGTGAACCGCTCAGAGGTGGTGTAAGTCGGGCAGCTTACCAGTTTAATATATTAATATTGTATGAGAAAAATGGCACCATTTTTATGGCTGAGAACATCAGACCTTCCTGGTTTTTGGTTAGAAGAATGGGTACCAATGTGCCACTCAATGTAAAGGAGACCTCTGGCAGCTGAATCTCCAACGGATTTACATTAATAGTTGATAGATGTGCATATTTAAACTTATGGAAGTGGAAAGTTATGAGAGAGGGAGATATTCTGAAGTCTTGATTTGTTCAAAGAGCTGGAATGTACAGGAATGCACAGAGCATGTTGGAAGGTATTTCAGTCCTTTACTTCCTGACTTTAGCAAGCTTCCAACTAGGGTGGTCTGTGGGAAAGGGGGTGGGGGGGAATAGGGGAGAACAAGCCACCCACTGTTGCCTTAAGTGTGTAAATCTGTGTTTATTTGGGCTCCTTCTGCAACTTTCAAGTGTTTCTTCTGAGGGCATTCTGTGATTTGGAAACTTTAAAAAGAGAGAGGTCATCTTAAGAGGAAGAAATGGATAATTTGACTGATGGAACTCAAGGCTTTGTTGAAACAGTCAGCTTTGGAGTATGTTGTCCATAACCATGCCAATATTCAACCATGTTTAGAGGGTAAATCTTCAAGGAAGAGAATAGGTAGTTTTTGGGACACCTACTAAATTTCAGGCAGGGAGTTTCCTCCCATTTACCTTGGAAGCTGTTGAGTAGGGGAGAATGCCTCATGGATCTGTGTTCAGGAACAGCCACTGTAGTGCTAAAAGCTTGGGTCTCAATCTGACTTTGATGGGCATCGTTTAGACAGTTTGATTCCATTGCCTTGTGAATGTCCTTAACACTGACTGTTTTCAAGCAGTGTTTTTGGGAGGTCCTGCAATTCCTCAGATATTTCATATAATTCAGTTAGAGCAGGGTTCCTCAACCTTGGCGACTTGAAGATGTGCGGACTTCAACTCCCAGAATTCACCAGCCAGCCATCTTCAAGTTGCCAAGGTTGAGGAACCCTGAGTTAGAGTATTGATAACAGCAGCCAAATTTCTTTGAAGGACAATATTGGCCACTCTAGCATACTTATGGGGAAGCCTTGAGTGTTCTCACCCATTAGCCATCTTTCCTGGACTTAGAAATAGGTGGGGTGCCACTACTTCTGTCTGCCTTCTGAGCAAACTTCTTTAGGTTTCCATCATACACCAGAGCATTTGGCTTAGCAACCACCATTATCATCTCTTCCTCCTCCTCCTCCTCCTCCTCCTCCTCCTCCTCCTCCTCCTCCTCGTTTTTGTCTTTTTTTGGTCTTCTTCCCCATGATGTTGTCTTCACCTTATCCCCAGCCCACAAAGGAGATGAGCTGGTAATCCTCTCTTGTACCGGCGTTTCCCTTATCCTGATACCATCCAAGGGCAGAGTAATGTGTTTAAATCTATTAGGCGGTCACCCATTGCCTTGGAAGGAAGTCTAGGGACTGCCGTGACTGAGAACAGAGGAAAGAGATGCAGATTTGGGATCAACAATGGGGTCAGAAAATGTCATGCCAGAACTATTCTCTGCTGACTTCAGGATGGGTGGGGAGCACTTCAACTCAGCAATGGGAAGTGCCCTTAGACTTAAAAAAGAATGCAGCTTCTTCATCCATACAGCTGGGTTCCTGCATGTACTTTTTCTCCACCAAGGCTGTATTCCTCCCAACCTCCCACCACTGTACCCAGCAGGAGCCGGTACATTCACACACACACCCTCCACAAGCATAGCTGGCATTGCAACCTAACTTCTTGATTTTCTGGAGGACCTCTCAGCAGACCTATGTGTACAGATAAAGAAGTTGAGGTTTAACTAAACTACTTTGGGTCAGCAGTAAATGAAGTTTTTTCCTTCCACTTCGTAGGAATTGGGACTTTGGGGAGGGCATGGGCTGGGGAATTCTACTTATAGTTTCCAAAATTCTGAATTTATCCCAGACTATAATTAAATATCTCTTATTGAAGCCTGCATAGTACTTGCTTTCTTGATCTTGCCCAGCTTTGTGGAGCTTCACCCAACCTCCCCAAGCTATTTCAAGATGATCTGCAGCTGTCTTTATTTCTGCCACCAGGCATAGTTAGAATGGCATTATGGTGGGTGACTTCTCATGGAATGGCAGGAAGTGAAAGGAGTTGGGAGCAGGGTGAGGTGAGAATTCCCACCAATGGAAAAAGGGGTGAAAAGACTGGCATTGCTGCAATTTCAGAGGCTAATTGGCTGAGACAGCTATAAATTGGCTCTATTCCTGCATACAGCCATTGTTGTGAAATCGAACAGGTCCAGAGGTGTCTACGGGAGGGTCTGTGTCAAAATCTGCAAGATGGTTTCACGAGGGAAGCCCTTCCCCTTTTGTAGGCAAAGGGGCTTTGATCACAATGCCGTTCCTGCAGGTTTTGACATCCTTGACCACAGGCCTGTGGGTGGTTCTGAACTGGTGCAAAGATCAATTTATGGAGGAGGAGAAGGAGAAGGAGAAGGAGAAGGAGAAGGAGAAGGAGAAGGAGAAGGAGAAGGAGAAGGAGAAGGAGAAGGAGGGATAGACAGTTGGGTTAAATAGAACAGATTTTCCCATCTTCTAGCCAACATGAACCATAAGGGCTCCAGAGATCTACAGGGCATCAGGTTGGAGAACGCTGGAATAGATATCAGTTTAATTCAATGTGTTTTGTTAACAGCGACTTGGTACATATTTTACTGGCTGGACCTTAGCTCTTCCCAGCAATGCTGACCGCATATTTAAGCAAGAATGGTTCCCATATATACAACATATCATACAGCATGGCATATATAATCACTTACAGTCTGGCTTCTGAGGGGGCCTAAATATCTACAGTTATTGCAAATTAGCAGACTTGCTATAAAAAGGGGAGAGTCAGAAACCCAATAGTCCTTTTCTTTATTTTCCTTGTCCTCCCCCCCCCCCCACTTTTTTGGTCTTTTAATTCCTGCTAAATTTGCCTGGTTTATCTATTTTTGTCCTTTCATTTACATGTGTGTGTATATATAGTAACAATACAAGGGAGATTTGAATATGAAGTAATCAGTTTAAGATCGAAACCTCTGTTATACAACAAATACTTGGATGTGAGTCATAGTGGTTCTTTTCTCAGTGCTATACTCCACTCTGGATGAAAAAGGCGAATAATTTTATACTTGTAATACTGACTTCCTAAACTGTAACTAATTTTGATAAAATAGTTTTCTTTCGCTTCTCTCTTCTCAGTACTCTAAACCAATGTTTCTCAACCTTGGTGACTTTAAGACATGTGGACTTCAACTCCCAGAATTCTGAGAGTTGAAGTCCACATGTCTTAAAGTTTGCCAAGGTTGAGAACACTGCTCTAAGCTATCTAAAGAATAGAATGTTAATAATCTGTAATCATATTACATAAACATCACTGAAACAATGCAATGGATCAAGATTTATAACAACATAATAAAAGGAAGGGGGGGGGAAGAGACTGACCACAGGCTTCTTTATGTACTTTGCAAGACAGTTGTTTTATCCCCTAAGGCTTTTTCTTGGAGTGATTTAATTCGGCACTTGGGTTTCTGCCTGCTGTGTTTTAATTGTTTTATGTGTTTATTGGAATTTTATTGCTCTATGTTACGTGGGCCTCCTTGGGAGAACTGTTTAGTAAAGTCGGGGTATAAAAAAATCAAATAAAATGAAACGCCACTGGCCTGTCTCACAGGAATTAAAGTCAACAGTAACTAAGCAAGGGACGAAGCTGACTCCTTAAGAAAAGAAGAAGAAAAGCGAAGAGAAAGGGAAGGACAGCTGTTATATGTGGCAATTGAAATAATAAAAGCTTCTTTTAAAGAACAACCAAAAGAATCTGTTTAGGCGGCGTTTGCTCACTCCACCCTTATACCGTCCAACTTTTTGAACGTTCAGGGGTTGTAAATTATACTGGGTTTGATTAAGCACTTGAAAATGAAAGATCAGCAGGTTTTTGCCCTCAGAGGAACCTGGATGGCAGCTCGGTTGAACTGGAATTTGCCAAAGCGTCTTTCTAAAAATGATCTTGTTGGACTCGGTAAATCATTCTGCACCCATTTTCTGATTGTGGTCCTGGAGGAGAAAGGGAGCTTTGGAAACCTTTCTTAAAAGTTGGGGGTGGGGAAGGTGGAGGGAGAGGGAGAGGAAATGAGCCTTTGGTCCAAAAGCAATGATGGTTACTACTGCTCCTCAGAAAGCAGCAAAAATCCAAAATTGGAGCTAGGTGGGTCCTGGGCCATGATTGTCAGAACAAGGGTTAATGGAGATCAAGCAAGAACTAGCTGGATGAACAGCTACTCTGAAACTTTAGAGTTAATAAATAAGGATGTACAATCTTTAGCTCCCCAAAATCTTGAGTGTGGCCCCAATGCCTCTCTAAAACCTCCCACTCAAAAGTAATTTTAATGTACCTGGAGGGGAAAAAACCCTAATAAATAGAAAAAATAATTATATTAATGCATTCAGTTAAATGTTAGTCAAATGTGGAATCAAGTTTAAGTTTTGACACAGTCACGTGCATTTCTCTGTCCTGGCACATCTACTTTGGGGAATAAAAGCCTGCAGCATGCCAAGTGTGGTCCCAGGCTCTCAAACCATTCTGCGTACTTGGTTGATAGGATCAAGACCTATTTTGTCTGGCTCTGGAGTGCATGATATAGAATAATGGATTTAAGTTATAGGAAGGCAAGTTCTGATTAACAACATACCCTTCCAAACAATAAGACCAAATTGATGATAGAACTGATGATGCAGAGAGGTGGTGGGCTCCCCTTGGATGGTGGATGACTTCAAGTGGAGATCTGACAACTACCTGTCTGAGATGGCTTCATTTGAATCTCTCCATTGAGAAGTGGTTGGATTGGATGGCCTCCAGCTTTAAGATTCTGAGAAGGCCTAAATATCTGCGCGCTCTCATTACAGATAACAGGACATAGAGTAAAAACCTGAAATTACAGGAGAGCAATTTCCAATTGAATGTTTGGGGTTGGAGGGACACTTCCTAACAATGAGAACAGCTCAGCAGTAGAACCAATGACCCAGATGGGCTTTTCTTCATTGGAAGTGCTCAAGTAGAAGCTGCTTGGAACCTACATTGAATAGAGGGTTGGGCTTGATGGTTGATGGCTCCTTCCAGATCCACAAATCTATGATTCTTGTATGACTTTTCCCAGTATGATGTAATTGGATCAAAACCTGTGGGAGATCCAAGTGTAACTTTCTTCTTGGACATGGAACTCCTTAGTTGAGTTCAACCAAATCATTGTTTCTTTCTTATATCAGCTATAAGAATAAAGTTGGACATGTAGCCAGCTTGAATCTTGGGAGCAATGGTGGAATGTAAATGCAGTCAATAAGTATATAATACAATACCATACAATGTATTACATAAGAAGAGAAGAAGAGCTTAATGCCTGGTCAACCAGATGTCTCTGAAAAGCCCACAAGCAGAACATGAGGGTAGCGAGCTGCTTGAATGTTGCTTCCTGAGGATTGATATTCAGTGCCAAGCTGCCTCTAATTTTGGAGACTTCATGACTTAGAGCCAGGGATAGCCTTTTATTTATTTATGTCTTAGATGTATGACTTATTTTTTCTCTAGGAGTTCAAGTGGCTGATCCTCTTTTTTTTTCTTCATAAGAACAATCCTATGCAGTAGGGGTTGAGAGAGATTGACTGGCCCAAAGTCACCCATGGAGCTTCTATGCTGAGAGGGCCTTGAACCCTGATCTTTCGAGTCCTAGCCCAGTGCCTTAGCCACTACACCATGTTGACTCTAAAAGCTGTCCAGGCTGATGGCCATGATTACACCTTGCAGTTATACATTCTGATCAATCGCTGTATTCACACAACACATTTAACCTGGGTACTGAATTAAACCCATTTTCTAGGTTCATGCCATTAAGTGAACCACTCAACTATTGAAGTGAACAACAAACTGTAAGTGAAGCCGCTAAGTTTATAACTAAATTAACATATGACTAATGTGTTGCATGAAGTGCTTTGTTCACCTTCCGTGGATGAACTCCAGGGGTTCTAGGATTCCAGGATAAAAGAATGCAAAAACCCGGCTCTTCCCATGTGTGGCATGCTTCCCCCATTTGTACTCATGTACAGTCAAAAGCACCTGTTCTGAATCAAATCTGAAGCATTACCCAGTCCTAGTGTACAAATCAGAACACAGTGGCATGCGATGATCTTTTGCAGATCTCAGCATACAATTGCAACTGAAAAAATGTTCACAATGAATGTATATATTAAGGCATGTGGACAATGTTTGGTGGACGTTGATATTTCTGGAAGAACCAAGGGCTGCGGTAGGAGAGGCAGTGCTGTAAAGTGAGGGGAAGCATGTCACGCATGGGAAGAGCCAGATTTTTGCATTCTTTTATCCTGGAATTTTAGAGGGAGATGTTTAGGGTTTTCCTTTCTGTATATCAATTAAACCTGGTTTAGGTTTTAGACTACTGATTTCACATGCTGCTGATTTTCAGTCATGGAAGGTAAAGGAGCTCTGAGAGCTTCAAGGGTCGTATAAAGTCCTGGGTCATCGGGTGATCAGCGCTATGGGAAATGTCACTTTAGGAAAATTGGCTTGTTGAAATTGGCTGTACTATAAAAATGTGTCCAAACATACATACATACATACATACATACATACATACATACATACATAGTAGGAGAGCCATAACTTCTTTTTTTAACCCATAGGCTGTGTGAGCTAATAAATAACTTAGGAGGTATGATCTCAACATGATAGATGCTAAGATCATCAACTCTTGATGATGACTAAACACAAGTCCCATAAATTCTCCATGCGGGGACAGTGTCTGCAAAAGTTGCCTCTGTCCATCCTTCTCATAATCCAACAAAGCCATATGCTTCCCAGACTGGCAGCTAACATATTTTGGGAAGTGAATTCATACACTTATGGCTAATTAGCACATTTTACATTAATTTGAGAAGTATGTTGCAGATGGTCTTAGTCATTTCTTCCTGCTCTACAGCTTTCCATGTTTCTCAAGGATCTCCAGAATCTGTACTTTGGACCCGAAGGATCACTAAAAAGCGTGCTTATTTTGTTTCCTCTGTTCTAAGGTTGAGAAGCCTTGGTCCTTTAGGGATTGTCGGACTACAATTCCAATCATCCTTGAGCATTGCCCAGGCTTGAGCTTGATGGGAACTTGAGTCTGGTAATATCTGGAAGGCCACAAGTTTCCCATTCCTACTCCTGCTTTTAAAAAACTGTCTTTTCAGTAGCACTCTGTGTCCTACCTACCATATATTAAAAATACTGGTAACACAGGAGTCTCCATTTTAAGGATGGGTGGCTGTCCCCCATCACACCACTTAATTGACTTTTGAGTTTGCTCTGTCCTGCATTCCACCTCTCCTGTTTAACTTTCCTCACCAGGAAAGAAAATTATAAAATTATACAAGAAAATCCTTGCAGGAACTGCCCTTTATGATGACATTGAGATGGCCTCCCCACTTTGCTGTGTTTGTCAACACACAGGACTCCTGGCTAATGCAAAAGGAAAGCCAAGTCAAGCTGTGGAAGGACGGGGAAGCTGCTGAAAACTGTACATCACACAGTGTGGTGGGAAAAATGTGGGGACATAAAAGGGGCTCTGAGTCTAAAGACATATTGGAAGCATAGCTGCAAATAGCCATTTCATTTCCCTGTAGCTCCCCAAGGTATTCAGAGCTACCGATGGAGCTCAGTGGGAGAGGAAACTCCACCTTCCGTGCTAAAGATTGTTTCCCAGGGCTGGAATTCAGAGCTGCATATGGCCTTTTTACAGTGCCTTTCCTTCCTGGCAGGGCACGCTGGTGGGGATGGCAAGGGAAGGAAGGGAAGGGAGAAGTCCAAGTGTTTGACAGACAAGGGGCTCTTTGTAAGTGGAGTTTATGAATTGCCTTGGTGCTGTGGTTTCCTTCTCTTGGATGATCCAATCTGTTATTCCACCAAAACAGCTTTTTAAAAAAGGCTCCCTGAGGGTGGCCGTGGCTGAGGGTCATGAGATGTTTTGTCTTGGCTTCAGATTAGCCAACTGCCTTGGAATTTTGCTGCCTGTTTCCACGTCTGGACAAATTCATGAATTACATGGAGAGAATGGGGTCGGGGAGGAAATCGCGGTGCCTCACCTTCCGTGCTGCTGCTGTGGTGGGAGTAGATGGGTCTTGTGCAACAGATCAAACTCATTACGAGGGGCTGGGATTGCCTAGGTGGTCAGTACCATCTCCTAATTTGAACCAGATTTTCAGTATTCCCCTAATGTCTCTGATGGAGGAGTTGGCAAACTTTTCAGGCCCTGAGCACCAAAATGGTCCAGATCAGACAAGATTATATAACCTTGCAAGATTTGAGCATTTTCACCGTGGGATGGCCCAAATCTCATGTGAGAACATCAACAACATTGCAGTTTATTTTTATTTTTCCAATTTGGAATCGATGGCCTGGTATTTGCATCTGTCATGTTGCAATCTCCTCTCCAGGGTCTTTTAGAGAAGATGTTGCTATCTACCAAACAAGGAAAAATTATTCCAGTGTGCAACAGGACACTTGAAGAGCGTCCAAGGTTGTCTCTCTCCAGGATCTCAACAATTATTACAGCAGCCAAAGCTGGGTTTTATCATCATGTTACACAGAAGTGTAAGAGAGAGCAAATTCCTTAAGGAAGGCACAAGAGGTGATCCATCAAAGTAAATTCTCTTCTATTGTGGTTTGCCAGATGCTTGGCAACCTTTTTTCTTTCTGCGTTCCCAAACCAGCAGTAAAACAAAGGAAATTGCTTTGTTAATGAGAAATGAGTGCAGGTCAATGTTAGAACACCTGCTTTTCAGACAGAAGATCTCAAGTTCAAGTTTTGTCATGGTTAGTAGGGCTGGGGACAATGTCTGTCTGAGGGTTTTCCTGAGTTGCAGCTTTTAACTGCTTGCTTCCTGCCTGGAAATGAAACAGGCTTTAAAAAATCTCTTTCTAGATTTCAACTTCTTCCTCTATCTTGGCCACAGTCATGAACTGGTGTTCTGTCCAGACTAGGCTTACCACAACCCCAGTGGGGAGATTCCCCTGCAGCTTTATCCTTCCCACCCATGGCAGGACAGCAAACACCATCTCCATTTCTTTCCACATCTGGCATTGAATAAGGCCCCTCTGTTGTCTACCCCTTGCCAACGTCTTGTCTAGTGTGTCTGCAGGAAGACTGGTAAAAAGGAAAAGGAAAAAAAGATCATCATTTTACTATTCTTCTCGTCATGTTATCCATTTCATCTGATTAAAGAAAGACATGTTCACCGTCTCACTGTTCCTTCAGGGAACTTGTTAAAAACAAATAAATAGTCTTCTTGGACGAGTCTTGGTAACTTTCAAAGCTCCTCTTAAAAATGGAGAAGTGTCTGGGTCTTTCTCTTCCGCCGGTTGTTCTCCAGCTTTTATTTTAATCCCAGGTGCTTATGAAATAGGGAGGAGAGAGCTCCTGGGAGGAGTTACACGAGAATTCCTCCCATTGTGAGGCATCAGAGTGGGGAACTGCATTTTGAAAATTGGCTCTAATAACATCCTTATACATGGGGACAATCCTGGCTCTGCCAGGGGAAAGTTCACCCGTTGCTCATACGCAGATGCCTGAAGTTTCATCATCCTAGCAGGAGTTTACAATCAAGAACTCTAAATTCTCATCGTTTCACCTAATCAGGTTTACTGTAAGGAAAAAGGTGTTAGGTGAGATAATCTTGGAGACTGGATGTGCATACTTTAGCTCTCATTTTTCAGTCAATACATTAAAAGACCTCCTTGATGCCTTTGATCCTCTTTCTCACTGTTTCTTGATTCAGAGGGGAGGTTGTTACTCATTTAGGAGATGTAAAAGGAATGCCCATCTGCTCTTACTCTGCAATATTTTGGAAATATCTATTCCATTCCCTATGACCCAGTTTGGTATAGTGTTTAAGGCACCAGGCTAGAAACTGGGAGATGGCAAGTTCAAGTCCTGCCTTTGGCACAAAGCCAGCTGGGTGACCTTGGGCCAGTCACTCCCTCTCAGCCCTAGGAAGGAGGCAAGGGCAAAGCACTTCCAAAAAATCTTGCCAAGAAAACTGCAGGGACTTGTCTAGGCAGTCACCAGGAGTCAACACTGACTGGAAGGCACAAATATATATTCCATTCCCAGACTCAGAAAATTCCATTCCACCCAGACATCCAAATATTCCAGCTGCTCTGCAATTACTAAAACAATAGCTGTGTAACATCTTTAGAAGTGAAAATGAAGACACTGAAGTGGTAGATGGTTTCTACCTTTTAGTAAAGGAACGAGCAGTCAAGAAATGCGCTGCAGACTAGCACTTGATAGAGCAGCCATGGAGGCCTTGGAAAAGAGATTCAGAATCTGTGATGTTTCTATGCCTACAGAGATCAGATCAGTGCAAGTCCCTGTGATACTCCATGGAAGCGAAAGTTGGACTTTGAAGAAGCAGGATAGGAAGACTATGGACACTTCTGAACTTTAGTGTTGGAAAAGACTCCTGAGAATACCATAGACCAAAACAAACAAATGGATCATTGAACAAATCAACCCAGAGTTCTCACTCGAGGCACAAATGAGCAGGCCCAAATTATCCTATTTCATTATGCAAAGGCCCAGCTCTCTGGAAAAAGCTCTGGTGCTGGGAAAGGTGGAAGGAAAGAGAAGAAGAGGGTGGCCATCAGCAAGGTGGAGGGACTCAGTTACAGCAGCGATGGGTGCACTGTTGGAAGACCTGAAAGACCAGGTTAAGGGCAGATTGTCATGTCTATCCATGCAGTCTTCAACTGATGGTCTGTCTGTCTGTCTGTCTGTCTATCATCTATCTTAGACACATCAGGCAAAGACGTAGCTCTCTGGAAAAGGCTCTAATGCTGGGAAAGATGGAAGGAAAGAGAAGAAGAGGAAAATAAACAGCAAGGTGGATGGACTTAGTTACAGTGGTGATGGGTGCACTGTTGGAAGACCTGAAGGATCTGGTTAGGGACAAATTATCATGGAGAAAATCTGATCCATCAACGTAACATATAGTAACACAACAGTAATTCTCCCTTCATTAGCAATGGCATACAAGCAGAAAATATTGGGAGTGGCACAGATAAATATAGTACCATATCTGGGTTATATGCTGCCTAAATGCTGGAAAAATAGGAGAGTGGGGCTGTGGTTGTTTTTAGTCCAGTTTTTTGCCAACAAATGTGCACATGTTCAACTCTTGTTCCTTTGTTTCTGTGCATTTGATGTAGTTTTTTTGGAAAGAGACACCAGTTGTTTTCTGCTCAACAATCCTTTCCGGAAAGCTGGGATCAAGTTTCCCTCTTCCTCCCTGTCCTCGCTTTGCCACTTTGCTTGCTTTCAACATCAGACTATGAAACTGACTAGAAGGGATCTCAGTCCTTTTCTCTGGTCAAATTAGATTGCCAGATTTTATCAGAGAACCTGATTTTAATCCCCTCTAGTCAGTTTCAATGTCTATTAAAAACTCTCCTGATTTTCCGCCCCATAAAAATAGCAAGCTCTCTTTCCTCTAGCTGCGTTCCAAAAGCAAAATGAAAATACCACAACTTTGAAAAAGATTGTGCTGAGTAGCAGAAGAAGTCACAGTTACCCAAAAGCACTATTATAAAAGCAGTCAGATATGCAAAGAGCATAGATTCTGGAGAGCTAATAGCAACAAGAGGACATATTGGAGCATGTACTGCATGTTACATGTACTGTATGTTACACTGAGATGCTCAACATGCATATGTGGACTCACATATATTGAGCCCTGATATAGCACTGATGATGTTGTACATGCAAGGGAGGCCCATTTTGTTTGGAAAATAGCTGTATTTGCCAAGAAGTGAACTTGGAACGAAGGACTGCCTACTAACTGTAAACTAGTGCTGTTGGAGAAGACTCCAGAGAATACCATGGACAGCCAAGAAAACAAACAAATGGATCATTGAACAAATCCACCAAGAGTTCTCACTTGGGGCACAAATGACCAGGCTCAAATTATCCTATTTCAAACACATTATGTGAAGATCCAACTCTCTGGAGAAGGCTCTAATGCTGGGAAAGGTGGAAGGAAAGAGAAGAAGAGGATGGACAGCAGTAAGGTGGAGGGACTCAGTTACAGTGGTGATGGGGCATCATTGGGAGACCTGAAAGACCAGGTTAGGGATAGGGAAAGATGAGGTCATGGAGAAAATTTATCTATGTGGTTGCTAGGAGTCGAAAATGACTTGATGGCACATGATCAATTAAAAAAAAAGTGGTTTGGAGAATTCTATCAGAATATTGCAATCTTCTCAGACTCTGTTTACTTCCCTGGTTCTGACCATGCAACACTATTCCACTGTATGCATGACTTTCCTTTCTGGCTACCCCTTTTTTAACTCATAACAAATATGGGTAGTCCTCACTTAACAACTACCCTGTTTTGTGACCAAAGTTAAGACAGTACTGAAAAAGTAAGTTTATGGCCAGTCCTCACACTTATGACCATCACAACATCCTGTGGTCACGTGATCACCATTTGCGAGTTTCACAGCCAGCTTCCAACAAGCAGAGTCAATGAAGAAGCTGGCAATAAAATCAGAAGTTGCAGTCACATGATGTCTCACTTAACAACCACGTCACTTAGCAAAGACTAACTGTAAAAGTCTAAATCAAAATGTGCCTGTATGAGCTGGGTTCTGCCCCTCCACCCCCACAAATGTAGAGGTGTTTCCAGTTTCAGTGTGATCCTGAGTCAAGTGTTTTATGAAGGACATTCTCTTTTAATATTTAAGTGGAACTCTAGTCCAATAGAGCGCTAGAACCTAAATGTTACCAGCATTAGAAATGGGTATTTATTTTATTGATACTCACTTTAGCAATAAAAACTTAGATATGGTGCGTAAGGAGCAGCTGGCCATGTAGAATTAGTTGTCCCCAGTTGGCTAAAATGCATATGGAATAAAATATATGATTAGCAAAAATTAACGTGCGTAACATAAAATGCAAGTCTTAACTGTGTTCCAGAAAACATCTTCAGTCGCCGTGACCTGCAGCGGTCTCTCTCCTGAGCAATCATTTTTCCTTTCATGACATCTTTAGTGTTGTAAAAGTGATAAATTTGGATGGTTTGTTTTTAAGGCAGTTTTAATGAGGTGGTTGTGCCATTTCTGCTTGCTTTCTGATATAGCCGAACACCCTCTTCTTTAGGTAAACATTGCAATAAGATGGGCATAAGCTGCTGACTCTCTTGAAATCTCTTTGTAGGGAAATAAATGCATTTACATTCCATGTTTCCTTCCTGACTGCAAAAGGGAAGAAAAGGGCATCTGAAAGACACCCCCCCCCCCCCACAGAATGGGCCAATAATATATGGTTTTTTCCCCCAAATGAACCCTAAGGTCATAAAGAAACTTGGTTGGTGAGAAAAATATTTAGGGAAGGAAAGGGGGGGGGGAGGAATTGGCAGCATCTGGAAGAGTTAAGCCACCCCGAATGCTAAGCCAGGATTTTTAAACTAGGATTTGTTGAATAAACCGTAATCTCAGCCCATAATAGGAGATTTGGGCCCCACCTAACCAAAAGCAAAGAAACCATATTCTGGCTTTGTGTAGTGTATAAACTAGGAATGGAGCAAGATGTCAGTTTCATTTCCCCCCCCCAAATTCCTTGTTTTTGGAAATCTCTTGAGTTTAGTTTCCCAGTCTGGTTTCTGTTTTTGTTCTGTACTTGAATTTGTACGTCCTTTGGTCACATATCTGTAAGCATGTGTTTTTGTTTACAAGTTTGCCTCTTAAAGCCAGTCTGTGTAAACCATTTCCTCTAATATAATACATTTCTGTATGTCATTTTCCTGAAGAGATGCTTTTTTGACAGGCTTTGTCCTTAAAAGGCACTGCAAAATTCAGAAAACCAGCAACGCTGAATAATAAAGTATGCATTTATGCATGCGCTGGACGGAGGGGGGGTGTTGCTCTTTCCCCTGGATCAGGCGTTGCAGTTTTCTCTCCTGACCAGGTGAAGGGACTCCAGGAGGCTCCTGGACACATTGTGGGAGGAGAGCTCTGTTAGTCCAAGGTTGCCAAAAACAGAAAGAATTTGGTAGCAGCTTTTTAGACGAACACACTTTATGAAAAGGCATCAGGTTTCATGAGCTTCAGGAGGCTTCTGGTGACATATGAGGGGTAGGAGCGCACTCTTTTTCCTGTTTTGGATTTATTAAGGGTGGGAAGAGAAGTGGATTCCCTGGGAAGCCAACCTCGCCCACGTCTCCTCTTGCATTTCCCCTCCACCTGCAAGGAATTGCCAAAAATCAAACCACCAAAATTTGATGGCCAGATTGGTGATGTGATTTCTGGGTGGAATGGTGGTTTTAAGGGTAGAAACAGGCATTTTTGATTCCTAGAGGCTCCCATCCCCCCCCCGTTTTAAAACTACCTGGAAGAATTGTGCTGCTTCAGATAACTTGTATTTTTTCTGTTGAATTTCAGCAACTCAGTGTCAGAGGAGCTACAGGTAGCCCGTGGGCTGTCTGTCCCTAACATGTTGGTTCAGAAACGCACATTTGGATTAGTTTGGCTTCACAAGCCAATGACAGATTTCTCCCCATGGCTAGCGTGAATCCAAGCATTGCCAACTGATTCTCATCTGAAACGCCTCCACCTTATACAGCTTAATTGCCAGACCTCAACTTGTACCAGCAAGCCAATCTATTTAACCATGCACGTTTCCCTCTTCAGCTCAAAGACTGTGGAGAAGCTTCAGCACCGGATGTCCTTACTGTATCACACTTTCTCACACCTTGCACAGAAAGCTTGCAGGCAACTATTTTGGCTGGGCCTGTGCTCTGGGTTCTTCCTGCCTGGAAGTCAAAGACAGCTGAACAATGTGTAGAAATTTTAAAAATAAGAGCCATGTTTTCCCTGTTGGGTGGCAAAGGGAAAAAGTTAGAGGACTTCTTCTGAAGGTGTTGAGTGTTTGAAAATCAGTCTCGCTTCTGTGCTGGAGTGAAGGAAGTCTGGATTTTAGAACGTGGAAAGTCACTGATGGCTGGGTGGGGAAAGGGAAGAGAACCTATCATGGGTTTGAGAGCATAGATGCACTTTCTTGGTTTCATGGTTTCTTCCGTCTGTTTCTTTCGATGATGTCTATTTCTCCCCACTCTCTCTTTCTGCTACAGTAGACAATTGAAGTAATTCTTAGTTAATGTCAACTTTGACAAAGTGGCCAAATAGGTTTTCTCAAAGGACTCTGAATTAAAAAAAAAAGCAAAAAGAATGGAGTTGATCTGTGCGGGCTTGCCTGTTTTGTCAGGAAACAGATTATCTTCATGCACTGTTTTCACCATTTTGTTAAAAGAATCGATTTTGGGATGAAAGGCCTCTAAATGTGGTTGAAAAACTTCTAAAACATTTATGCCACAGGGGTGACAGTGTTGCTGAGATTTAGAGCAATGTTTCTCGACCTCGGCGACTTTAAGAATGTGTGGACTTCAGTTCCCTGCTGGCTGGGGAATTCTGGGAGTTGAAATCCACCCATCTTAAAGTTGCTAAGGTTGAGAAACATTGATCTAGAGCAACATGTGAAACAGAGGAATCGATAGAGTTTGTGGCTAGCTATTATAGGCATGCATTTTGTCTGCAAAGAAGGGAAATGAAAGAATAATTGACAGATTCTCTTTCCCAGTGGTTTCATCCACATATATATGATCTCAGAATCTATGAAGGAAAAATGTTTTGTACATAAAAGAAAAAGAAAAGAAGTCAGATTTTCAAATAGACCATGACTCCTGGTGATGTTACTGGACATGTCTCTTGTGGTGGTAAAAAGTACCCCTCCACGCATGTAGCTGCATTCACTACCAAACCCATGAGAACCCCCCCACCCACATACATGTGAACTGCTTAAAGTGCCCTTGTAAGAAAACATTCACAACAAGCTGAGTTGACCCCGAGTGATGACAGGGAAAAGACTCAGTCAGGCACCGTTGGCCCAATAAACCAAATTGTTTCTGTTCACCGACCACATCTAAGAGAGAGCGTGGCTAGCATGCTGACCTAGTAGGAAGGGATCAATAACAATAAGATCACCCAGATGGGTTTATCTAAGCCAGTGTTGTGCAAACTTGGCCACTTTAAGATGAGTGGACTTCAACTCCCAGAATTGGCTGGGGAATGGCTGGCTGGGGAATGGCTGGGGAATGGCTGGCTGGGGAATTCTGGGAGTTGAAGTCCACTCATCTTAAAGTGGCCAAGTTTGGACAACACTGATCTAAGCCATTCTGATGTTATGCTGTAATTTACACTGTGTCTGCCTTTTTTCTTTGACTTGTCCTTGCAACGTAGGAGGCCAAGGGTATATAAGATGTGGTTCTGCCTTTGCTCAGGGCTCTCCGCAAACTGCCAATCCTTGTTGGGAGTCCGGTGCACACTGTAATTGTTTGCATGCTTAATACATTTATGTTGTATCTTCAAAGTGATTTGGTGGCTTTAGGTGAGCCAGGTTTTGGCCACAACGCCCTGCAGCTGCCCTGGAAACAAGATGGAAGTGGCTTTCCACAGGGTAGGCACTGCCCCTGAGATGGCACGACTCCAGAGCCCAATAAGGTGACATTGTTTGATAGAAAGGACACCCCAAGCACACCCTTTCTGCTGGATCTGGTGGGGTGAGCAGAGACGATGGGAGATAGGTGGTCCCACAAATAGCCTGGCTCAATGCCATTTAGGGCTTTAGAGGTGACAACTGTGATGGAATGGCTTGGTGAAGGCCGCGCTCAGGGAGATAAGCATTTCCTTAGCCCCCAGCAGGAGCGTGGGAAGGTGAAGAGGATGAGGCTGGCACCACCCTAAGGAATTCGTGGTGTTTGCTTGCTGGCTTGGAAAGTTTAGATTCAGTCTGGCAAGATTCTGTCTTGTAGGTGGAAGCTAATAAATGCTATCAAACTAGACCTGTACTGTCTCGTGGAGTTCTTTGGGCTGAACCTGACAACATCCAACATGTTGAATCGCACCTGGAAGCCCCTTGGGAGTGAATGCAACTCGCGGAGTGGTGGTGTTATATGGAAATACCAAAAGCTGCCCAAAAGCTTCCCAGTGCTCTTCAAGGGCAGCCCCATGTACAGTGCCTTACAGTAATGCAAGTGGGAGGTGACTATGGCATGAGTCACCATGAGCAAGGCCTCCCGGTCCAGGAATGGGTGCAATTGGAATTTTTCTCTGAATCATGGATATCTATCTATATAGGGTCGCTAGGAGTCGGAAACAACCGACTCTGAAATTCTTGCATCTCTTTGAGGGGGGCTGCTCCAATAGTTCGATTTACCTTCCTTGCGAAGAACCTGCTGTGTATGTGCAATTCACCGTCGTCTTCTTCTCCAGCTGTAAAATGCAGATCATAGCCTTTGACTCAAAGGGTAGGTCCAATATTTCTTTTCCTACGAATGCAGAGGGCTTCCCCCCCCCCACCTGCCCAAATGAAATTTCCCAAATGTGCACTATGTTAGTGAGGGCAAAACTCTGGGCAAGCACACTATCAAGGCTTACGAATAGACCCAACCTCTCCTTGAGGTTGCGTCCAGGTCTACGGTTTCAGTTTCCCAGGCCAAACCATCTGAAATTCGGTAGGATAGGAACGGAAGCCAATTTCGACGTCCCTGAAACAAGACACAGATTAGGTTTCAACCCAGACGACAAGGGGGAAAGGAGGCTAATCTTTGGCATGTTTTATTGAAACCTAATTAAGTCATTGGCATCTCCACAGACGTAGTATTTGCTGCAAAACGAGGCGCTGAGCCAAAGACACTGGTAACCAAAGAGAAACCGAGAAGGGAAAGAATTCCAGTTTATATCTTTTCTAAACCGTCTCCACATGCTTTCAAAAAAAGGGTGTCTGGCAGAACATTTTATTTTTACCACCGTCCTGGCCCAGCTGAGCGAGAGATCGTTAAAAGGGCAATGGGATATTAACATTGTGCAGTGTTTTTCACTTCTTTTGGCCCAGCCTCTGCCAGGAAGCAAAGCGTTTGCTTGATGGCGGCGTTGTGAGGTTTCTTCACAGCCTTGTGATGTCCTGGCTTTTGGGCCAAGCGGCCTAAAGTGATGCTAGATTTTCAAAACCTCACTGTTGAAAAGAGGAATTGTTATGGAGGGAGGCAGATGGGAGGCAAGGAAACCCGAGGAGGAGCTGAAACATGAAGTTATCAAAAAGCACCTTCTGGTTTGGAGGACTTTCTCTCATTCTTTACTCCTTTGCTCTCTATTTCTCCTGAAGTACAGGGAGTCCCCCGTTTAAGAATGAGTTCTGTCCCCAAGGTCTCTCCATAAGTTGCATTTGTATGTAAGCTGGAACAGTATTATTGTATAATACTGTATAAGTAGCATTGTGTGATGAACTGTATTTAATTCAAGCTCCATTCTTACCTATGGGTCATCTGTAAACTGGGCGCTCTTAACCCGGAGACTACCCGTACCCTACATCTTCTGTGGAATGCAACATTGGGGAGATGAATGAACAGGGTTGGACTTCATTTATTTCTTAAATTTACAGTCTATCCTTCTTGGATTGACAGGGCTAAGATGACCCAGTGAATTTCATGGTGGAATTAGGGTTGCCAGGATCTGTTAAGGCATAAACATGGCACCGCATGGTCTCTCTGTTGTGTCTTTTTTGAGCATCTAATGACTGAATTTGTATGTTTTGCTACAATTTGTTTAACCATGACTTTGGCTAAACCATGCAGAATGCACTATAAGTGTGCAGCTGTGAAAGCTGGGCATTGAGAAAGAGCAAGATAAAGGCCTTCAAATAATCTGCAGACACTTAGTGAGTCTTGTGGACTGTGAGAAGAATCAAGTGATTGTTTTTGGACAAATCAATAGCTCATGTGATGCAATCTTAGCAAGGATAAACTCACACACTTTGGCATGTGACACAAGGAGATGGCGGACATGCTTGGTAAGGTCAATGGAAATAGAAGGACAAGGAAAGGTCAAGGAAAGGCAGTGGACAAGGAGGATGGACAGAATGGTGGAGGTCACTGGAATGATCCTAGAAGAGCTTGGATTTCCCACTGGGAACTTAAGACAGAGGGCGTTTGTCAATGTGGTCACCAGGAGTTGGGACCAGTTCAAAAACACTTAAATAACTACTGCAACATGCAGAGCCATTAACTATTGTATGCAAACCACATGGCTGGTAAATGCTAAATCAAAACCAAGCAATCTGTGGTAGAACCCAATCACTGAACTAGTGCTAATGTGTTTTTCCTTAAATTTGTATCCAAGAAATTGCTCAGCAGAGCTTGTAAACTTAGGCTGACCAGAAACATTGTACAGCTGAGTACAGAGTAGGAACAGAAAAATAATAATAATAATAATAATAATAGCAGCAGCAGCAGCAGCTTTACTTGGAACAGCTTCTATCCTGCAACGATACCTTTAACATCATCAAACAACAACGTCTGCCTATCCCAGGTCCTTGGGAAGGACTCGATAGGTGGATAAAAATGCCAAATCCAGTCTAAGCATCTGGCTGACTATGTGACCAACCATAATACATATACTAGATTAAACATTTGGCACCCCCCCTCTTTTAACTGGATTAGGACTGGAGCTAAAGGCCACTTGGCTGGCAATCTGGGTTTCATTGCTGGGGTTTGGCTTCTTATGACAGTGGGTCATCAATAGCAAACATCATCCACAATAAATCCATGCATTTTTCATTTCCCAGATGTTGGTGGTCTTCAGAATCTAAGCAGAGTTAGATCTGGTTAGTACTTGGATAGGAGACTTTATACCTAACTTGGTGGCAGCATCTGGCACACCTTGGGTCATTTCAAAAAGCTAAGCAAGGTCAGCCTTAGTTCATACTTATTTGGGAGATCACCAAGAAATCCTGGGGTTGTAGGTTAGATTGAAAAGTTGAGAAAACCAACTCTTTCTGTATTACATACTTAGTAGTCTAGTTCTCTGGGCTTCAGGAGATCAGTATGAAGATACTGATCAGGTTTTTGGCAATGTTTGGGACATGGGACAAAATATCTCTGGAAAACCTGACCTGTACCTTGGTATTGGTCTCCCAAAGCCGGGAGAATCCAACTACCAAGTATCTTTATCTCAAGGAATCTTTCTTTATTGCAGTCAAGGAAATGTACATGAACAAGTCACCAAAAATTTGGGCTTGATGTGAAGGAGGCTTTATTTTTATTATTGCATTAGCAGCCAGAGGTTTTCCAGTTTGCCAGGGTCATTGGTGAGAATAGAACATCAGACGTCCTGTTGTATTTGCATCAGAAGGTGAAGAGATACCTTTAGCCAATAAATAAGCAAGAGACATTGGTTAATATTAATGATATTTGTTTTGGGAACAGTAGGAGACAGAGATTGAGTGTTGGAACGTTCACAGCCAGTCTGTAATTCTTTTTATCTTCTTACACTTCTACTTGCTGTCTGTGCTCTTACGGTTAGAGGTTGTCTGTAACCTGTTGATAGAAATAAGAGACTACCGTATGTTCCATCATAGCTGCATTTAAATTTTGTTCTGTTGTGTTACTATAGAAAAATATTTCAATCTGCTAAAAACCTTTCGGTTTAAAGTTTCAGCATAAATCTTTTCCCATACACTGGAAAGAAATAAAGCAGAAGGGAATTAAAACTTAATCTTGCAGTATAAAAGAGGTTATTCCTAACTGAAGATTTCTAAGTACCAGCAAAGTTCAACATTATTTTTCAACTTCTGTACAATCATCTTTGGCCAGTCAGTTTCAGTTATAACTGATATCATTGTGGGTAAGCAAAGCCAAACCAGAGTGAGGGCATTGCTTTCTGGCCTGGTCCTCTTTGCAATCTGAGGTCATCACAGTGAATGCCTCAACAATTCACAGTACCTACTCAATCTTGGCTGGTCTCAGAAGCTGATCTCAATTTGAGAGCATCTTTACTTTTTAGGTAAATAGGATAGGATCAGTGAGATCTAGGAAAATAAATTCAGAACAATGCTTCCTAAATAAGGGAGTAATTACTTCTACTTTTGTAGTAATTTCTCCTCCAAAGGAGGTGAAAGGAAAACAGAGCTTATTTAGGACATTGGTAAAATGTACACAAAACTGGTCACTGTTCTTTCAGCTTAATCACATGATGTACTTGCTATGTTATCTTACATGATATGCTTGCTTGCTATCTTCTTCCCCTCAGAAGTGAGATTAGCCCCATCCTTCTTAACATTCTGCAAGTCCCTCAAGAGCTGGCTATGTGATCAGGCCTGGAAGTCCCAGGGGACCAGGGAGATTTTGCGATGGCTCCCTTACTATGGTTAACACCATCCTCTCCTCTTTTGTGTATTTTTATAGTTTCAATGATTGTTTTATATGTATTTATTGGTTCTTTTTAACTGAGTGTTGTACACCACCCACAGTCACTCTCTTGTGAGATGGGCAGCTATACAAATATGATCAATCAATCAATCAATCAATGCACACAGAAGAATCCTAGATATTTCCTGCTCATTTCCAGCTATAACTAGGAAATATTGCATGAGAACCTGGGAGGTAGCAGCTGTCAACTAGCCCATCTCAGTGTGGTCCCCTGAAGGTGTTTGGGGACTTTCAATGTGGTTTTAATCAATGAGTAGCCAGAGGTTAGCATTCAGGGCAAAAAGCTCTGGAATATATTCAGTATCATTCATAGAACTTCATAGAACTTCACTTCCAAAAAAATTCCACTCAGGATTGGTGGGAATAAAGAGTTAGAATGAACTGTTTCTCACTTTGCCACTTGTGGTTTGGGTGGTGCGTCATGCTGTTTGACGGGAACATGATCCAGGGCCTGCTATCCATCTCTGTTGTTAAAAAATGCCATATCACCAATGATTATAGAGTGGGACTGAGCTCCTGACCCACACTTCTTGTCTGTAACCACCCTTCTCCAAGCTGGGTGTCCTTCAGATAAATGGATTTTGATTCTAAATTTCCCTGCCACCAAGACCTTTGCTGAGAAATCCGAGAACTGAAGCCACTGGGAGGCCTCTTGGGTGGGAAAAGCTGTGCTAAAGACCATCCAATTTATCTTCATTTGAAAAACACTAATGTGGAACATTGTCCTCACTTGGCTGGCCTACCAAATTAATCCAACTTCCTCTTATTTTTCTGGGAGACCTGTAAATTGGTCCAAATTCCACTAAAATTCTGACACTTGGATGGGTAAGGATTCTGAGAAAACAGGTCTTTTTCCTGATGTTGCTGGAATGGAAAAGCAGGAAGAGAAAGGAATGAGGGAGAAAGTGATTGGGGATGGAACTCACTGAGTATGGCAAGAATAATCAAACAATAGAGCTTTGAATTGTTATCAAACTGCATGTCAGTTTTGTGCCCACTCCCAGTTTAATTTGGCTTTGTCAGAATGGTTCAGCATCTCAGCTGCCAACTCAGAAAGATCTTCCAAAAATTATAATGTCCTACATTGGCCTTCTCCAACTGGGCGCCCTCCAGATGTTTTTTGGTTGGATGTCATGTTTCATAATAGTCTTTGCACTGGCTGGGAATTTGGGGCCTTGGTGTCTAGAGCATCTAGAGTGTGCACGATTGGAGATGGTTCTTTACATGCTCTCTAAATGAAGCTGAAGGCAGGAAAAAGAGACAGGGCTTTCGAGGAAAGTATTATTAGTGCTTGAGTAATTCGATATCCTAACAAAGGTGGTATTTTACAGTGAAATTGTCAGTATCTCAAGCTTTCTGGAGAAAGACATTTTCCTGACTTGTGTACTTTCTTTAAAATAAAAACGTTTAGTACAAAACTGCTTTTCTGTTTGGAAAAAATGGTAGCAAACAGGGACAACGAAATGGTGTGTGACTTGAAAGCTGTTTCACAATAGCATTTCTCTTTTTGGTTGAATGATCATACCTGTTGACTGAGAGTTGATTCTATTTTATTTGAAAGCTCCGTCAATGGAAGCTTTGAGGTTTTAATTTTCCAGTTCCAGCCCCTGCACTAGACTTCATCCTTCTTACTGGAAGACACCCACTTAGCATCTACAGGAACCTCAAGGCTTCTCTAATGGGGCACACCATTAGTTTGTCTTACTCCAGCATTCAGGGGTGTCTGTAGGGTGTAATAAAAAAGCTCCACCCGTTTCTTATGATTGCACTGTTGTGGCTGCCATCTTGACTTCTTTCACGATACCCTGCAGACACCTTTGCCAGCCCTAGTGAAAGTGTAGAGCTTTGGTTTCTTTAAAAGCCCTGGACTAAAACAAACTGTGGTTTAGTGACTGACCTCTCATCTAGATAGCGCAGGGGACTTGTGTGTCATATTTCCAAATTGGGACTGTTGAAACAGATGATTATTTCTCGTTGTCACCATCAACAGGAGCCCAAAGTGCTGGACACAGTTGCATTGACAGTTCAAGAGTCCTCTAATTAACCAATCAGTCAACTTTATTATGATCAACGACCAGCAAATGACACAAAACCATAATTAAAAAGGAAGAGCAACAGTGTTCAAACTCCCATCTGTTGCTGCGATTTCATTGTGGCAACACAAAATTTAGCTACCGCATGGGTGACAGATGGTTTCATATCTAAGAGAAGGAGGTTCAGATAATAATTATCCACTCTTCCTGGGTACCGACGCAGCAGGGGTAAGATAGAGCTATTCCAAATAGAAATTATAGTACAATAACACACGATGAACTGTTTCTGTCTCCCTGGATCTACCTGGACAGGTGTGCTCAGCTGGTAGGGTTTTAGAATACCTGCCCTGCAGAAAATTCTGGGGGGAATGGATGTCGGGTCTGGCCTGAAAAATGCTTTCCTCAGCCTGGGAAAGAGTGTGAGAGCGTGTACCTATTTTGTAGTTTCTGCTTCAGTTAGCTGCATCATTTAGAGATTGTGGGATTCCCTTTTGCTGCAAAGCAGGAATGATTTGCAATGAAATGCACGCTCTCCAGCAAAGAGGAAATGTTTGTAACTGTTTTCTGGTTTCTGACTCCCCTCCCAGTCCTTCCTTCCAGTCCCTCTGTATCAGACAAAGATGCTGAACGTTAAGCGGATCTGGGAGTAATTTTGCCCAAGCCAGAACCGCAATGTCCAGTTGTCCAAAATACTTGCACGCACACACACACACACACACACACACACACACAAATGTGTCTGTGGTTCTCTCAGCCAGGTCCTGGCATTTCCTATCAGCAGACGACACAGGGAAGCAATTGGCTTTCTTGACTTGCTGCAAGGAAAGTGTTTTACCATATCAGTGCAAAATCATTTTCATTCTTTTCCATGAACAATCACTGCCTAACACCTGAGCAGCCTTCATTGCCTTTTGAAAACAGATGCAGGATTTGGCTTTTCACCAGCCCCCATCAAGGTTTTCCTAACGTCTTGCTCCTTGTTGGGCTCTTGGATTGTCAACAAGGAGAGATGAATATGATGCACTCTTGCGCGGTCTGAGAGGTTTCTTCCAGAAGGTTGAAAAATGTCAGTCGTGAGATGGAATTGCCACAACTTTTCTTGTTATTAGGGAAGAGAGACAGTAGGTGTGAGAGCCAGTTTGGGGTAGTGGTGAAGGCACCAGGCTAGAAACTGGGAGACGGTGACTTCTAGTCCTGCCTTAGGCATGAAGCCAGCTGGGTGACCTTGGGCCAGTCACTTTCTCTCAGCCCTAGGAAAGAGGCAAGGGCAAATCACTTCCGAAAATGTTGCCATGAAAGCTGCAGGGACTTGTCCAGGCAGTCACCAGGAGTCAAAATTGACTTGAAGGCAATGAGAACCAGTTTTGGTGTAGTGGTGCTGGTGCTGGACCAGAAGCCAGGACCACTTCTTCTCCTGCCTTAGGCACAAAGCCAGCTGGGTGACCTTGGGCCAGTCCCTTTCTCTCAGCCCTAGGAAGGAGGCAATGGCAAACCACTTCTGAAAAACCTTGCCAAGAAAACTGCAGGGACTCCCATAATAGGAAACTTCCAGGGACCATCTTTAACAAGTTAGAAGCAAAGAGTGCTGGAGACTTTATTTATTTCAACGATTTATAGAACTGCCCATCTCAGAGCAGTAATGTTGGGCAACATGCAAAAATTAAAACCACCGTAATAGTATAAACCTGGATGCCCCGGTTAAACAGTAACCCCCCAAAAAGAACCACATTGCCAACAGACCTCATCTAACTTTCTAGCCCAAATGCCTGGGGCAACAGCCGGGGGATATTGTGTGTCTCATTTTTTTAAATGACAAATAGCAAGACTTTAAAAGAGGTACATTCCGTTTCTGTTAACTCGAGGCCTCCCCAGTTATTCTTAAGACACCAGATTTTGCCTTTCAAAATACTCCCAAAACTTTTAAAACATGCTCCCCAAATAAGCTGAAATTCCCCTCCCAATTGGCTCTGGGGAGCATAGGAGGAATGCCTGAAGGACTGTATGTAGCCCAAAGCCTGTACTTTTTGCATCCAGATTCTCTTAGAATCTTTTCCTCTGAAATTAGCTGCCGTAAATCTGTTTGGATTTGGTGGCATACAAAAATAATAAACGAATAGTCCAATTTTTGCAATATTTCTCTCCTGTCCTGGCTCATTTATTATCCCGCATGGCTAACTGCTCCCTCTAGCCCCCTTCAGACTGGATGTATAGGTGGGCTTATGCCTGGTTTGCTATTATATGGACATTGTTTGTGTAGAAGCTGATAGATACCAGCCATCAACAGTTATTAACAGAATAATCTGATCTCTACTCTGAAGCAAGTCCCTCTGAGTTCATTGAGATTTATTGGGTTCTTGGTGTTCCGTGAGCTTGGCTGTTTCCTTGCACATGTTTCATTACCAGTCTAGGGGTAACATAGTCAACACAACCAAGCTCAGAGAACACCAAGAACTGAATAATTCAACTCTGAACACCTTTTATTCTCTGCTATTGGAATGACATTTATTCCCAGATAATCTACAGAAGAATAAACATCTTCCACTGAAGGAAGGCCCAGTTCCATTTCCTTCCCCTTCTCCAGTAGTTTATCCTGAACATGGGTAGATCATCTTAGGTTGAAGATGTGGGGATGGTGGCAGACAATTAATTGCCATCTACTCTACTTTATAGAGAAAGGAGTTGTCTTCACTTCAAGGTCATTTCCTTTCTGTAAATATCATACTGTATTATAATCCTCCAACAAGTTCCCACTTTTTTTTTTTAAGCATGAACAGATTTTCCTAGTGCGGGAAAGTTGAAATAATCTAGAAGTGCCTTTTCATTGGTTGAAATAGCCCATATTTAAGCAGTTTTTCTCTACAGTTGCTGCCACTTGTTTATGGATCTGAACATTTTCATCATTAGATGCAAAGATGGATGAACCAGGCCTTCTCTGAATTTGGTAAAGAAATTGCACCTTCAAAAATGTTGGAGTCTTCTGAAGAAATTTGATAGCCAATCTTCCAATATATATTCTCATTTAGTCCTTGGGCATTTAGTAGCGGAATTTGGCTAAAAGCATGGTGGTAGTTTCTGAGATTAAGTATGATGGTTGCATCATTAAAGAATTAATAGCTGTCTATGCCTCTGTCTTGAGTTTCCACCAGACAGTATGTCAACAGCCCAAAGAAGATGAAAAAAACAAGGCAAGAACACTATATTTATTTCAGTGTTTTAGATCCTGAAAGCTCTAATAGCCATGAGAAGACCATGGCCTCTAGGAATCTGGAATCCTTTAAGAGAGATTAAGTTGAGTTGTTTAATTGCAGAACATATTGGGAGCACGGTCACGAGATATTTCTGCTTTGAATGTTGAGTACGAGATTAGCATGGCTGAGACTTTCAAGCTGCATATTGATGTTGAATGTGGGAGGGGTACCACCCGTACAGCTAGATTTACATTAGGCGCCATGAATCCCCAGAAACATGCAAAGCAGACAGTACGAAAGAATTGAGAATCAGATGTGATTAATTCTTGCACGCGAGGTTTCCTAACACCTATGGCATTGTAAGGGCAATGGTTGGGATTGGATGGGAGGATTCTTTCATCCAAGCAGGTGTTTGGGAAAAGTCGCCCAACTATAAAACTTCAATTACTGAACAGGTTTGTATTGATATGGCAACCTGGAGGTATGCAGACAACACAGCATAGTTCTGCAGTTTGCAGATGGTTGCAATTAGCACGGGCATGAAGTTGCAAAGGGATAGTCTGCAGGGTGCAAGATGAAGTTCTGCTGATGCTAAGCAGGTCTGGATTATAAAAAGTACGGGTGGGAGATTTCCAAGGAAGCACATGTATATTTCTTGATGGAGAAGACATGATTGATGTAAGTGCATGGAAGAGAAATCTAAAATCCTCGCCTTCTCCTGATGCTTCTGTTCAGTACTGGGGCAGAGAACCTGCAGAACACGGGGCCTTGAAGTCTAAGTTCAGCATTGAACCAAGGGACGCGATCCTGCAAAAGGCTCTGTCTTACCCCCAAGTCCCCCAAGTCCCCCTTTGAAATAATGGTCATAGTCCCCTGTCTGTAAGAGTTGTTGCAAGAAAAGACCCAAGTTACAGACTGAAAAGTGCTTGTGTTAAAAAAAAATAGTGTAGAGTATTATTTATGAAAATAAAAATAATAAAAAGGAAAAAAGGAATTTTTGTGAATATTCATCAGCCATACATTATTCAATTAATCATAGCTTTCTGCTGATATTATATTATGCACATTCATTGTTTATATTAAGTCACTTTACTTAACTTTAAAAAACAAAAGCCTATTGTCAATTCAGCATACAGAGTGGCTATGAAGAACCAAGTTCTAAAAGATCATCTAGTTTTAGGCCTCCACGTTCCTCCTTTCAGCCAAAAAAGTTTGTCTTTCTGTTTTCAAGTCCAGATTTCCCCATATTGTTAAGGAAGTGGAATCATAATGTCTCCAAGCGAGGAGATGGTGTGGCATCCATGCGAGCCTTCTGGATTCTGATGGGCGCCTTTTGTTAGTCAACATCTTTTACAAATGTAATATTGATGTTGCCGGATCTTTGTGTGGAGAATACTGTCTCTCACTTATGAGGAACATATGACAAGTGGGACGTGGGGTGTCTACAGGGTATGGGGAAAAAAGTCAAGATGGTGGCCATAGTGGTACCATCAAAGCACCTGTGGGTGGACCTTCAATTGTACCATCACAATCACCATCTTGACTTTTTTGACCATGCCTTGCAGACCATACCTTTTCATTATGAAAATATTGCTGACTTCCTTGTAACATGTCTTTGCCTGTTCCAGATGACACCAGTTTCTGGGGCCATGTCTGGTTGTGGTCAATCCGTTGGCTGCGCTCTCTTCTACACAAACATCTCTTTTCCCACCCTGGCATTTATCTGGTTTCTATGAAACTTGATTTTATTTTACTAATTCACAGCTGGTGTTCAGGGTCTTCCTAAGAAAATGATCTCGACCTTCAGCCGTTTCAAGAAAGTTTCCCCTTACTCCTTTATTTAAACACTAAGACAATTTCCTACAGCTTAACGCCAGCTGTCAAGTAGCAGCAGTTACCTTAGAATACACAAAGTGGCTTTTCACCTAGGATGCCTCAATTCATAACTGTTCTAGCAGTGATGTTTTTGCACACGATGATCCTTCCTGCAGAGGAATGGCCGTGGAAAACTAAACATCAGGAACAAAAATCCATATGAATTTTTCAGGAAAGATCTGTCAACTGAATATTGGTTTCTTCTGGCGCTGTCTCTCAAGACTTTCCCAGAAAATCCATGTGGATTTTCCATTCCAACCCTAACTTCTAAAATATACAGGTGCTAAAATATTTGAACTCTGGTTCAGCGATTGTTCCATTTTTTTTTTTTAAACTGCTTGAAAGATAACCCCAGCAGTAAATAAATGTAATTATATTTCTAAAAATAATGGTTTGGGGATAGATGGGTGTAAATTTGTTCATGTCACTGACTGTTGCTTAGATTTGTTAATCTCCAGCCTGCTAATTTTAAGATTAACTGTACAATATCCATAATGCCCTTGTTTGGTTATATCCCTCATCAAAATTATCTCCGAAGCGCCCTTGTGGACAGAATTTGACACTCCTGCACGGTTTCTTTCAGAGTTCTTCATTTTCAGCCTTTTGGTCCACTGACAGGTAGGTTGCAATTAGTATGTGTTTGAATAATGCAATATTTGATTTTGCAAATTGTAAATTGATATCAGGTCATGTTTAAGGTGACCCAAAATTCAGTTAGTATGAGGCTAGTGCATGAACAGTCATGGTTTGGGTTTTAAATGCTGCTAATTTTCGTGCGTGCAAAATGGAGAAAAGGAAGTGTCCGGCAGAGGAAAACAGTACAAGTTTAACGCTGTGGCTTTGTAAACAATAAATGTAAAATATAAGCATATTCTTTTCATCCTTTACTGTAATATTTCATTAATATACATATAAAAAATTACATTTAAAATTTTTTCATTGCGTTTCCATTGAGTTGCAACCAATCACCTATTTTCTGCAGAAATATCACTTCAAATAGCCCACGTAGGAATAATGGAACCATTTCATGGGATTCATTAACCGCAGTACTCAAGACCTACCTGTACTTACTATTTGTAACCCATCCTGGCAGCTTGTATTCAAAGTGATTTATAAGCAAAGAAAGACAGAAACACTAGTCAGAAAGTTCCAAATGTCCAATCGCCTTTCTGAAGTGGAGATATAAGGACTGCTCCTCACAGCCATATTAATTTATTTATTTGCTGTATGGCCATTGACCACAAGTTAAATCAAAATAAGCAAATTAACAAAGGCCAATCCCATTCCAAAAAAAATCAGACCTCACAAACCAAATTTTCTGTCAAAATCTGTCCTCGCTATGCATGGATCGGCTCTAACACCTTCTAACAGCAATGGTGCAACGTGTTATGACTTTCCAGAGATTTTACTAGACTGGTCTCTTAATGGGGAAAAAAACCCAGCATCTGCTAATAAGGGGAGAAATTAGCTTTACGCACCAGGTAAGATGTACAAGATAACTCAGCAGAAGATGTATCACCATCTCAGCCTCTACCTCTGATTACATGTGTAGGCATTTGAGGGGAAGACATCAAATAACTTTCTACATGGAGCAGAGGTGATTTTGTAAAAATATTTAGGGATGGTGTAAGCCCCCCTCCCCGAGGTCTTATAGTGGTGATAAACTTTATATCTTTCATTTTGTAAATCTAAATCATGGTCACATTATTGTGCATTCCTCCACTCCTTCGGCTGGTGGAAAAATACATGGTGTAATTTGTGATGCCCTGATAGCTGAGCTCTCATCTGCCTCTGTAATGAGGTCTGGGATTGGTCCTGATTGTACAGCTTTAGATCTGAAGAGCAATGATTGATAGATTTCTCTGACTTGTTTCCTCTCCAACCAGTGTCACCTGCTGGTAGGAAAAACCATCACTAGTCTCCTTAAATTGAGGTGGAAGAAGCTTGGGTGAGAGCCAGGGGCAGAAGTTGCAAATGAAGAGGTGTTCCATCTCAGGTTATTTCTCAATGCTAGTCTCCTAGTCTTCTGGAAGCCCAAGTGGCTGGAAGAATGGGAAACCTGTCTATCAGTGGATATTCTCTTCCACCTGCCCAGGTAAAGCAGGAGTGCAGTCAGAACCTGCTCCAACTTTGCCTGATCAAGGCCACGGTCCCTTTGTATAGGCAAAGCAGGGATCAAGGGCAGAGCAAATTTTGAGAGAGCTCTCACTCTGCTTGTGCACGGTTGGTCAGGTTTGCCTTGGGGGTGGGAGGTGTGACCTCCCTTAAAGTTGCTTGTGATCCCCTGGGGGACCCCCAATTTAGCCAAAGTCCTCTACTGAGGTGAGCGGGTTGTGTGCTCTCTTAAGGCCCGGTGTGACCATGATGCTGGAAAGTATCTAAATTACAGCAGTGCAGTTTTCTGCTTTTTCAAACATATTCAGTAAAAAAGTGCTTTTGTATGAATTGAAAATTGTACTTCCTGTCTCTCTAATATGGGTGAATCAGTGACTGCTTTCTGCAGCTTTGGATGGCTGAAGTGAAGAAAACAGTAAAACTTGCCTGTGCCCATTGCTCTAACCCAGGGGCTTTCAAACTTTTCCAGGCACAGAACCTGTTGAATTAAAAAAAAGAAAAAAACAGAACCTCTGCTCAAGAGGCAAAGCTCTAGTGATAGAAAATCAGCTGCATTTGAGTGAACTTTTTATTTTGGGGGCCTCAGTCTCTTACCAAACCCCCTCAAATTCTTGCAGAACACAGTTTGAAAAGACCTGCTCTAGCACATAATCAGGTTTCTGTGCTGTGGAGTCCTGGGTTTCTCTGAGCTTGGTGGTTTTCTTGCAAACGTTTCGTTACCCGGCTAGGTAACATCTTCAGTGCTTCACTGAAAACCACCAAGCTCAGAGAACCCCAAGGAGTCCACAGTTGAACCCTGAGCTACACATACTCTCTTCTATAGGTTTCTGTGCATTATGTTGATTTTCCTTTAGGCCCGTACACGTCCTGATTGAGCAGGACCTTCATTTCTCTGCTTTGCTAGGAAATATTTGAACCACCTCCCCCCATTGGCCACACTGCGCCCCATCTGTAGCTTTTGTTCAAATGTCCCGTGGCGTTTTGAACTTTATTAGACACGTGTCTGGAATCTATTCTAAGCTTATGGAAAGAATTACACCCTAACCTCAGTAGGTTAGCGCAGTGTTCAGTTTATGCCTGCTAAAGGCTCTGTCTTCCATTGTAACTCCAGTGTTTTCAAGGAATTTAGGGGAAGTTATTTTTCATTAATTTGTATTTGAACATTTGCTAACTGAAGTTTGCCACTTTGTATTTGAAAGTTGGCTCACTGGGATTCTTTTATCTGATACGAAGAATTTGATTTGTTATCTAACTATTTGCAGGTAGAATTCTTCCACTTAATGATAAAGCAAGCGATAGTAAGGGTGATGGGCAGAATATAGTGCTAAAGAGATCTTCATCCAAAAGAATTGTTTTTCTTTTCTTTTTTATTAATTTTAAAACTCAGATTTGCATTTGGAGAGCTGTTCTTTGAAGCACTATTGTGTAAGAGCAGAAGTTTTCCAAGCACTGTCTTACATCCAAAAAAAAGTGGGTTATATGGTTTCCAATGAATCATCCTTGCCTGGAAAGGCTCCCATAGACTATCCTATAGGAACTGCATATTACTTTGCTTGCTTGTTCAAGTAGCACCAAACCATTAATCAAATCCTGTAAAAAGCTCTGTTGGATCCAGGGTTGCGCTTCCAAACTTTCCTGAAGCTATGTTCAGCAAATAGGAGGATTTGCCACTGCTTTTGGCCCAGTATTAAGCAGAAAGAAATTCTAGGCTGGGTTCATACAACACGCTCAATCAGGTCAGTTATAAACCTAGTGTCTGTATTTGCATACTATGCACAACTTGATTAGATTTAATCTTGGTGGTCAGAGGTCTTTTTGTGTTGTTGGGGGGTTGTATGAACCCAGCCTGCTCAACTCGTTTCTGGTTCAGTGTATGGTGCAAACCTAGAGCATGGTTTACTCGATGAACCAGGTTAAACCTGTTCTGTGAACCTAGCATTGTGTGTTAATTCTGTTTAGGCCAATAAGCGTCATACAGATGGAAGTCATATGTCCATATATTCAGATTCCTCACATTAAAAAGTCCTTGAGTAATTTTGCTCTCTGTCCATCAAGTTAAAAGCACTGACAGGGGGTCACACATGGCATTAAACTCTGCTTTGTTTAGCCATAGTTTGTTGGGTAAACAACAGTTGGTTGCATTCATACAACATGTTTAATCAGAGGTGCACAAATTGAGATTGAGACCCCACGGTCTCCAGTTCATAATCTCCACCGTAATGGATGGAGTATAGAAAATAGTGAACCAGATCCAGGACAATGTTTTCAAATTCTCCTTTCAGGTGATTGTCTTCCATTTGCAGCAAGGCTGCCATGGGGATCCTCAAGGGATGTCGGGAGAGTCACCAGCGTAAGCAAAGGGATGAACCTGGAGACGCTGCTGGTTGCTCCTGATTAGGGATCTCATTGGGAAAGGAGAGAAAAAGTTAAGGAAAAAAGAAGAATGTTAGAGAGGAGAAAAACCCTGGGTTGGATTTTTGGAAAGAGGTTAATGAACAAAACAAGGGGAAAAATGGGTCACGTGCTTTAAACTCACAAAATCCTTATTTAAATCTAGGCTTGTCAATCATTCTTATAGGGCAAAACAAGGGCAGGAAAAGGGGAGCAGCTGAGCTTATTCAAGAGGGTGGAGTCTCTCTTCCAATGAGTTTTTATTTATTTGTATTGAGGGTTCATGTTGTCTATTCTCTTGCAAAAGGCCACTCATCCTCTGGGTTGGTAGATGGTGGGACGGATGTGGTCCAGCAATGAAGGTGCGTGTCCTTTCACTGCGTCCTTTGCTTGGTTGCCCTTAGTGACCAAAATGTTTCAGAATGTGCAAACAGGGAATCCCAGTTAGGACTTGCTAGCAGTGATTTTGAATAATGTGAGAATTTGGGGTCTTGCTGCTTTGGGGAATAGGGCATGGCATCCTTTTTCTAATGCATCATTAGGATAGCTTTCTACCACATATTCTTTTTCTGGGCACAGCCTTGCTTTAAAATAACCTCCCCTAGTCTTGGGTCCTTTAAATGAGTTTGCAGTGAGAACTTCTGGCCAGCCTGGTTAGGGGAATCAGGTTGGGAAAGACTGCATTAGAAAATAGGCACACAAAATACAGTAGTAATGCAGGGCAGGCATGATTAAGAATGATTAGGGTTTGTTGCCCTTTACACCTGGTTAACATCCTAACCAAAAACACTGACCATGATTTAGTTTACCAAGTCAAGCCTTGCTTCTGGAGAGAGAGGTGTAAGGTCTGTGTGGTGTGTGACTTTGCACACATAATGGCTGGAGGTAGACAAACTGGGGCAAATCTAATGCTTATCTGTAAATGGTCAACACGTTTCAAACTATGGTATTGCTTCCTGGTTTGAGCGTGGTTGAGGACATAGGTCTCTGGGAGAAGTGACAGGAAGGTCATATGTGTTCTCATATGACATCATTGGGCAAATGATGCCAATTTACATCCTGAGATTATGACATCTGTGTTTTCTCTTGTCCCCGCTCCCCCCTGGATACTAAGGGCCAAGGAATTTAGACAAATATACCGGCACAGTGGCACAGGATACAGGCAGTGACTTCCATGGGGACATTACACCTCCCATCTTGCAGATTTTGACCCCGGTAGATACTGTTGGATATATGTTTATGGATATTCCCATTTATAAATAAATTCCCATTAGTATATTTATACTGATGGATTTCTGCTCCTTAGTTTTTCTACTCAGTGTTATTCTAACTTCCATAGAATCAAGAATCAAAGATTTGTAAGGTAGCCTTTAGACCACTGACTCTGGTTCCTGCTCATTTGCCACACATTTTTCTCATTTCCCAATTTTGCTATTTTTGGGGAGGGGGAAAGCCAAATGTTCAGAGCAGGATATGAAAAGGGGTGGATCAAGGATACACCCCAGGAATGCATTGGGGTAGACATGGTCAGGATGCCCTCAGGAACCCTGGTTAGTTTGTGAGGCTAAGATCTGAGATCTGTGAGGGTGAAACTCACCTTCTAAACAAGCTGGAGGTTAACCTGTTTGAATATTTAAATCTATCATGCCACATTTGTGAAAGGAAAGTCGTATAGCCTAGGCCAGTGTTTCTCAACCTTGGCAACTTGAAGATGTGTGGGCTTCAACTCTGGGAGTTGAAGCCCACGCATCTTGAAGCTGCCAAGGTTGAGAAACACTGGCCTAGACAATAGAAAATAAAAGGGATTTTGTCTTCAGGGCAGAGATGGGGGTTAAAAGGTTTATGAAATGCCTTGTTTTTGCTGCATTTATGTGTGCTTTTATCTGACTGCCCAGTCACCATAAATAAAATTACTGTTGCTACTGCAGGAAGTCAAAGGAGTTGGGCGATTTTAAAAATCCAGTGCATAAATAAATAAAGATAAAGGAGGGATACACAGATGTCAGGTATTGTAATGGTATGTGGGAAAGACCTTGGGAGGCTGGGACCAGAGACGCTGAAGGGAACAGTCAGATAAGAGAGGACATAGCCTGTGCTGGATAGTGGGTGGGGCAAGAGGCTCAGAAGGGACCCTCCCTAGTTTCTCGGGCTGTAAAGGAGATGGGGGGAGATTTGTACTTTCGGACTTGCAGGATTCTGTCAATGTAGTTTTACAATACTGTATAGTAGAATTAGCTCATCTGTCATGTTTCCTCCCTAGTCTACCTGGTATGGGTGACATCAAAGTTGCTGGCTGGGGAATTCTGGGAGTTGAAGTCCACACATCTTAAAGTTGCCATGTTTGGAAAAACACTGATCTAGCAATCTCACAGGGTGGTTATTGTGGGGGGAAATAGGAAGGAGGGAGTATTATGTATGCCACATTGAGCTCCTGAATAAAAGGCAGGTTATACATGTGAGTGAGTGAGTGAGTGAGTGAGTGAGTGAGTGAGTGAGTGAGTGAATGAATGAATGAATGAATGAATGAATGAATGAATGAATGAAAATGAATAGGAAAGGCTGAGGAAGAATGTTCATTGGATGAAGATACTGGGAGGGAATTAACCTGTGACTCCATCCTTGAAGAGGTAATGTAGAGGAGAACAGAATATATTTTGAAAGTGATCAATCTGGGTTTTTGAAGAGTTGTTTATTATTGTACAGAGAGAAAAAAAGGGAACGTCATGTCTGCCAAATTGTATCTTCAAGACCTGTGTCCTCATGGTCAGTTCACACAGGATACTGAGTCAAAATGAAGCAAACCCCTGTCTTTCCCATCATGGGCTTTCTTGCAAAGAAATAGAGAAATACTAGGCAGGGCAGCATGGTAACACTTAAAAAAAAAACCAAAAACTAGGTGTTATTAGGTTGGAAGTAGCTTTGCAGACCCTCCTAATAAGGAAAACCAAAGGTTGTTAACCAGTAAATAAGAACACAACCAGAAAACATCAGGCTCACTCAACAATAGTGACAATTCTTGACATCTTTGTTTTCGATTCATCTTAATTTTCTCAAAAGACAGAGCGTTGGTAATCCTGTTGTTTTGGGGCATGTGGATTAAACTGGATTGGCCAAGAAATTGAATAATGGAAGCCCTAAGGTTTGGGGGAGACAAAATAGATCCCATTGAATTCCTTCCCCCAACCAGTTCAAGAACTGGCATCTGTTTGTTTTGACCCTGTTTTCCTGTAATCTACCAGTATCTCCTTTTTATTGCTTAGTTTTGTCAACACCCTGATGCTCCCAGGAGGGTGGCGATGAAAATCACTTTTGTAAGGGCTGAATGTGTTAGACTCAAGATTGTCAGTCAAGGTTGGGAAGATTGCTGAGAGCAGGATCTTGCTAGCTCAGAGCTGACCAGGTGACCTCCAGGACCAAGTTTGTTTCATAGCTTTGGAGGGCTCCCTCCACCCCAACCACTGGTAAGAGATGCTGTACCAGTGTACCCCATGTGATGTTTGTGGCAGATTGGCTGTTATTCTTTAACTTTTTTGATCTTTTCCCACATCAGTCATTGTGCAATGCTCTTAATTGTTGTGGCACACATATATATGAGCTAACCAGCACACTGGTGCTAATAAATGGATTTCTTCTTTCATGCGTGTCCATACTAGAGCCAGTGAAGTTAACTGACATAACTTTATTCCCCAAATAAAGTCTGGGTGGCAAACAAAACTGGAAAAAAAAACTAACAACAGATAAAAACTTCCAATCAGATGGACAGCCCAGACTAAAATAATCTTATAAGCAGCAAAATCAACAAAACAAAACAGGGGCCCTAGACCAATAATAAAACATCAATCCTAGCCCCCCAGGTAATTATATCTTGCCAGCAAAACACAGGCCAACTACAGCTGGTCCGTTCTTGGCCAGTAAGTGACAGTTCCTGGCAGAAACAAGCTGGTTGGGTTGGCTGGCCTGTTTTTTGCTGGCGAGCAAGGAACAAGTTGGGCTTTCATAGCGTTGGAGCATGCACAGTAACGTCATTAAGCAAGCCCCACCCCATGCAGGTAGGGTTTGCTTAGTGATGCCAGGGTGTGGCAGGGCTTGCAAGGACTGGCCCCGCTTTGCTGCCGACCCCTCTGTTTCCTTTTCTTCAAAACCATTTTATATAGAAGCGACTTTGTTTTAAGAGTTTTCCCTTCTTCCGTTTAAGTGCAACTTTATAGTAAACACGGTCCCATTGCATTCCCTCTCCCTCTGGCCCTGTGATTGCTCAGGACCTCATTTTTTGGACACTCAGTGGCAGGTAACTTTAGCCTTTTCCACCCTGCCTTGGTACCCTTTCTTTTTAGCCGATGGAAATTCCTTGGCGGCTCCCCTCCCTTTCATTGCCGAAATGCAGTTTAATGTAAACCTAGCTCCGAAGCAGCTTTTTCTCATTTTTAAACTATTTCATATCAATCGCTGGCCTGACATTTGTTTTCTTTGAATTTTGGTTGGGGAACTGGTCTACATTTCTCAGGATATCTCTTTAGGAATCTTGGCAGAGGCTGGGCCATATCTTTTGAAAAGTCTGTAAATGTGAAACAGAAGGGAGATATTAAAAGAAGCAGAAACAAGTTTCTCTCTCTCTCTCTCTCTCCCTCTCTTTGCCCGCTGTCACCACCAGCTTAGCTTTAGAAATAGGAAAAGAATCATTTTTCCCCACCTTCCTTGGAGTTCGCAGGGGTAGCAGAAGGGGAGAACAGACGTGAAACGCATTGAAGGCACACTGGCTTGTTTAGCAGGAAAGGCTGCACGAAAAAATGATTTTCCCCCTTTCCAGCCTTAGCAAACGTCCTTCTCTTCACTCTTCCCCTCTTCTCTTTCCCTTCAGCCTGTCTAAAAGCAAAGCCCTTGGCCGTGTCACAGAATGACCCTCCCTCTGTGTGCTCCACCGTTGAGTCCAGACGTGCTTCAGGCAGGAGAGAAGAAAAGAACATTGGGACGGGGTGGTGGTGGTGGGGGCACAACAGAAAAGCATCTTTCTAGATTTGAATGCCAAGCTCCTCTGTACCACAATACATTTCATATGGAATTTATTTTCAGAACTATAGTATCTTTTTCCAAAGTTCATCGGATGGAGCTCATGAATGTATTTATGTTTGTAGAGATGGCAGATGCTGAAAAATGGGGTGGGGGAGAGGGGAGTCATTTAAATCCTAAATAAGGAAACTTGGTAGCTGGCCTCTGTTCCTTATTTGGAACGTTTTGTCTATATTTTTAACTTGACTGCAAGATGCAAAAGAGTGATTACTTGTGTGTTGTTCAAAAAGCACAATTAAAAGGTGGAAGCCAGAAACTTGCATACATTTTGCATTGGGGATGATTTTTCAATGTCCAAGTCTATCCTATAGCCAAGTCCTAACCAGGCCTGGCTCTGCTTTGCTTTTCCAAATCAGCTGGTACAGTCACCAGATGAGTGGTATCAGTACCCATAACAGTCCTGTACATCGTATCTAGTATAAATAATTTATAGTGTTTGTTGATTGAGTAGCACTTGATAAAGTCACCTGAGGACAACACGGTTTGGCTGATTTTATTTAGAAGTATTGACATCAGATGGGAACCAGAAAAAGAAACATACGTCCTTGAAAGTTAACTGATGGAATTTAATTTCTGTAGTAACTACCAAAACAGAGAGCCAGTTTGATGTACTGGTTAAGGCGCCAGGCTAGAAACTGGGAGACCGTGAGTTCTAGTCCCACCTCAGGCATGAAGCCAACTGGGTGACCTTGGGCCAGTCACTCTCTCTCAGCCCTAGCAAGAAGGCAATGGCCAACCACTTCCAAAATCTTGCCAAGAAAACTTCTGCAGGGACTTGTCCAGGCAGTCGCCAGGAGTGAACACTGACTTGAAGGCACCAAAAAATAAAATAAAAAAAGAAGTACCAAAACAGCCAATAGATCTGGCTCCAAAGACTGAAGCAACTTTTTTTCCCTCTCTCTCTAACTGTGGACAGCACACTCTAGAAACCATGATTCATTGCACGCTCCAGCCCAGTGCTGGGGATGAATGTCCAGTTTTCCCACCACAAAACCCAATTCTCCTAGCCTTTCCAAGAGGTTTACTTGAAATTGGAAGTGGGCACAACCCTCTGTGCAGTTTTTGGCTTGATTTCAAAAACTCTGGGCAAGGAATCAGTTCAAGCTTTTAACAAGAGCCATCTGCCCCTTCTCCAGAGTTGGCAAGGCAAGGAGAGGAGGAGAATGAGGAGCAGAGAGAAACAGAGAAGGATAAAAATGACACACAGAAGGAATGAGGAGGCTAGAGAAAAGAGGACTCATGGAGAGGCTGCAGCGCCTGAGCTATCTACCATTTGTTTAAGAAGCCATAAATGACCTGGTTTGTCTGTAGCACTAAGCCATAATGAGTAGCTGCACACATAGAAGGTCAAATTTCCTTTGAATCAAGCTTGACTCCTGGTGCATTTCAGAGATGTGTCCATGTAGCTTTCCAACATGGAAGTGGTTTACCATAGCCTTCTCCTGGAATTTTTTTGGGAAGGGTGGGGAAAATGTCTAGTCTCAACCACAGCTCTGGTCATCTTTCATCAAAATCCTAACCAGATCCAGCCATGCTGAGTTTCTTCAAGATCACTCAAGTTTCACCTCTTGCTGTGACTCAAGTAAAGAAGCATGCCAGAAAAAGGCAGTGGCGATGGTAAACCACTTCCATATTGTTACCAAGAAAACAACACAAATGTCACATCCAAAAGCCCACACAGCACATAAAATGGGATATGTGGGTTGTGTCAAACCGCCACAGAACAGCACAGGGTGAGAAAAGTGGTGGCCCTTCATGACCTTTGACTCAGAACCTCCAAACATTGGTGCCAGTTAAGAGACTCTGAAATTGAACATTGATCTGTCTGGACAGCACCATGCCTTTCTGAAACTGAAGCAGCACATTGTTCATGTGGGTAACATTTGAATCCCTCCATTTTTATTAAGAAAACAGCTTATAATGTTTAATTGTGGCCTCTTCTACAGTCCAGAATTTGCACAGTGCTGAAATGAATATTGGATGGGAAATTCCAACAGAAATTCCCCAAATGGGAATATATAAGTGACCCTTCTTTTTCTGTCTAGATCCTTTTTTCACCATCCAGAATTGTTCTCTTCTACCTTTTCTCTTTGGTGATGAGAAGCCTCTCCGCTCTGCATGTCCTGTTTTCCATCATTGGCCCAGCAGTTGGATTCATTGGTGTTAATTCCTTAGTTGTTTGATAGTCCACTCAGCTGCCAGTAAAAATAGAACTGTTGATAACTTCTCTTGCACGTCCTGTTGTAGAAAGTTTTCATCCTCTGCAAGAAAAGCCCAGCTTGACCCTGTTGACTTAAAAATGAGCAAACAGCTTGGTTCCATCTGCTTGGCATGACTTGTACTGTTGTACTGCTTGTTGTACTGTTACTAGGACTTTGTGTTATCACCCACTACTACTGTGGTGAAATCTTGTTCTCTTAAACATTTGAATTAGTTTGAATTAATTGTCGCCGATGGTTCTTTTTTTTGGCTTTTCATTGCTGCTTATCCTCATTGTTTAGCAATTATTTTTATCCTGACTGCTATCTTGTCTCCTCTCAGCCTTCCCTTCTCTTCTTATAATTTAATGTTGTTTAATTCACATTATTATAATCCATACTCTTGAATTAATCTCTAAACTAAGCTTTTATTTTGCACATTTCTTCCAATTGTTTTCTGATGTTCACATTGATTTGCCTCCTCTTGCTTCTGAATTCTTTCATTCTTTTCCTCGATCCCCACTCAGTAACTTCCCACCGCTCCTCCTGTGGACATGAACCCAAAAAAGGATTAACTTGAACAATGATAAAATGGTTAAGGAAGAAAATATGGATTGGGGTACAGTATAGCAAAACAACAACAAGCTTTCCTGAATGTGTTTTCACAGAAAAGGTTTAAATCAATTTGGATTAAATCCATCTATTATTGAGGTTTATGAGAAGACTTGATGGTTATAGTACAGTTCACCTCACATGACATTGAGACACAAGAAGATTTGGTTGGTTTTGGTTTAGCACCAGAGTGGTCAGACCACACCACATAAGCTGCATGAAACCCACCCCCTAGCGCCCTAGAGTCGTCTTGCCAAAATTCTTATTTTAATAGTGTGATTTCAGTCATTTTTCAGGTTTGGGATAGAATAATATGAGAGCATTTTCATTTGGGGGAGGGGGGCTGTCCTTCCCATCCACATTGCTTATCCCTGGGGCAGTGTGATGTGTGAACAGAGCGATTGTGGTTTATAAAGCATGGTTTCTGGCTTAAAATGTGCAAACCCAGCCAGTTTTATTTTACTCAGTAAACCGTAGTTAAACAAATCATGGCTTGATGCAATGTGTGAACCTAACCTAGGACATCATGCTCTATTGGCAGTGTGCAAAGCATTTCATTCTGAATAATATTGAGCTTAAAACTTTGTGAAATGTTGCATTTCAAGTGCAAACCTATGGTTTGGATTATGAAATGGGCCGTTTTAAATGCTGCACTCCTTTAAAATAGTCACTGGACCGTTTCACAACCGAAGCATGAGCTACACTCACAATGGGACATTTACAAAGTTTGGAGCTTGAAATGGTTCAGAATGAAATGTTTGCTGAACTTTATGCTAAATGCTAAAATGTAACACTCTAAAGAACTTAATATATCACACCAAGTATGTCCATGGTTTGTTGAATAAAGCATAATTAGGTGGTTTTTACAGAACATGCTTAGTTACATATAAATAAATATTTGGTTTAGAACAATGAGCAGTTCCAGCTTTAGCATGTTAAGAATGAGCTGCTACGAGTTTTGGCTTATGACACCATCATTACATTGAACTACAAGGAGGAGTTTAGACCAGAAAGTTATGTTTTTGGTTTACATTAAATTGAATCTATCATGTCCAGCAAGCATTACATTGTAATTAATATAAATGGTGGTTTCTGTGCAACAAGGCTGCTTCATAAGGTTGGAGGGTTTCAAAGAACCCATAGCTCAATCTAATTCAAGGTTTTTGAGTTTGGACAACATGGAAAGCTGTGGGTAATCTCAGTGCTCCCCAGCTCATCCTGATGACTTCGTTGAGAAGCAAGAAGGAATGCTCATTCTCAACACATTAAACCATGGTTTAATGGGATGTCCAAGACGGGCATTGAGTTTCTGTTCCATTTTCCATCCAGAAATACTAGAAGCATGTTTTGGAGTACCAAGTGTGGAAACTCTCTAATTAGCTCTTGCAATGAACTCAGAAGTCTGTGGTTTTGAAAGAATTTATAGCAGTCATTCCAGAAAGTTTGATCATGAGTTATTCATATATTTGGAATTGTCAGTCACAAGTCATATGTTAACCAGGAGATCTAAAGAAGATTGTTGAATGTTCTGCCACATGTAAATGATTAGCACTATGAACAAGATGGTTGTGCTTCTGTCTTCTGTATGGTACCCAATAAAATTTGGCAGAAAGATGTGCCAGGGACCTAGAGTAGTTAAGGGCCAAAGTAGATGTGTTGACAACAGTTCAGGTCACTGCTTATCAAGCACATGGTGGTTTTGGTGGGACACTAAGAAATATAGGTATTTCCCTACATTAAAAGATTTCAGAAACACTTGAATTTGACATCCCAGATGACACCATGCTCTCCATGATATGACTGAAGCAAATTATGAACGTTTGCATTATGATGTCATAATGTGTATGATTTATTTTATTTTTATTTATTTATTAAATTTTTCAACTGCACATCTCCCCCCAATGGGGGAACTCTGGGCGATTCACAACAAACATTAGAACATAAAATATATAAACACATAAAACCTTAAATTACTGGGGGCAAGTGAGATCACACACCATGAAGCCTTACATAATTCATATCATTTTCATGGGTGATGGCATGCATGATGTCATCATGGCTCCCATTGGATGTATATGGGAGTGTGCGCCCATAGTATTTCTCCTTTCTGGAATTGGCTGGGGAGGAAACATGAGCAGGTAACTTGGGTGATAGTACTATCCCAGTGAGGCAGGACTGATAGCCTTCGTATTTTCATAATCTGGAAAAAAGTACATTAGAGCAGGTTATAAAACCAGAAATATGGAATATAAGCTCTACCTCATACATGCTATGGTCACCCCCTGAATACTACCTCCACTCTGCTAACCGGTGGGCTATTTTCCTCCAGGTCTTGCAGCCAAATCAAACCTTGTTTGGGGATATTTTGAACTCCTTGTTCATTTGAATCCAGGTGGCCGAGGTCCAATGAAACTTACCCAGCCTTTGGTTCGACTTCTTCCTTGTTTTTATAACTCCTCCATTTTTCAGACTGGAAACTGCAAATGTTTTACCTGAACGTCCCAAGCATAATGTTTGGAAGAAAGTATCCTGAACACCCACTCTAAAAACATTGTCCCTCACCTAGAAATGTTGACAGAAATCCTAACAAAGTCAAGAAAGAAATACAATTATGTTTTTTAATCAAATATGCAGTATCAAAGAAGACTGCAAGATGACCCTGGAAGAGGGCCAAGGTGCCAAGGGCCACCCATTCTTTCATGAAGGCATCGTCCCAGTCTTGTTGCTGTAAATTGTGGATTTGGAATAAGTTAGGAAAGCAACTCTTAGCATGCCAGTCTTGTTGCATTGTCACTTGTGGCGGTTAGCAAAACTTTTATTTTTATTATTTTATTTTATTTTATTTGCTGCCCAACTCCAATGGACTCTGGGCAGTTATGCCTGTTATTCCCATTCCTGCCTTAGACATCTGCCTTACCATAAAGGTCTGCCAAACCCAATAACATTTTTGCATTTTTTTTATTGCTGTACTATTTAGTGACTAATAAATAGAATGTAAAATTAAAAAATGAGGATCCCTCTCCTCCACAATATAAAATAGAGATAATAAAAGGACAACAACAGGAATCACATAGTGCCCCCCCCAAATGTTCTCTCTCTCTCTCTCTCTCTCTCTCTTTCTGATTCAATCTAATACACAATCCATCAAACTGTGAGGATGGAATAAAATGGTTTTTAAAATACTGACTTGGGAGAAATCCCTAAACCTATGATTAATCTTTTCTCGTGACTATTTTAGCAGCCACTGAAATAGGGGCGAACAAGAAGAAGAAGAGTGATCAAGGGATTAGCAACCCAGGGGTATTATCTGGCCAGTTCAGCCCAGTGCATGAGAACTGGTTGTTAAATGTTCACCTACATGATCACAAGTCAAAACCACACGTTTCCTGCTTAACCAGGCTGAGCAAGAAGGAAAACATGATGCATATTTGGCAAGATTATGTCTTCCAGCTTGTCCAGGCAAAGTGGGGGAATTGGAGTTTATGTCTTAACTCTTAATTGTGTTGAAACAACTGGAACGTAAGCACCTAATGAAGAATTTAGCTACTCTTGATTCCTTTTTAATAGACATTGATGCACATAATTGTGGTTTACGGATGAAAATTTATCCCAGATTGTTATGTTTATATATAACTATTTCATTCCCCTAAAAATTTGGGAGAAAATTTCATCCATAAACCACAATTATGTGTATCAATTTCTACATCAAACCCGTTCTAAGTCAAAGTGTGGCTACTGAATTTAGGATTGCAGCTGTTGCTTCTTAAGAAATAAACCCTTTAAAATTCCTTTAATTATCTAACGGGATACCATATCAGCAATATTAAGCGGGCGAGGGGTGTTAAATAAGAGGAAAAGCTCTTAAGTGCTCGTTCACCATCCATGCTGAAGAAGGATCTGAAGCTATTTCTCTTTATGTCCCCTGTTCTCCAAGTAAAGCCACAAGTACCAGATTTTCTAACCTTTTATTGTCAAGAAATGCCATCCAACTCAAAAGGAATTCTTTATATGGAAGATTTTTTCTCATCAGTCTTACATTCCAAAACCACTGCATTTCTTCAGGGTTTCAAGTTTACTTTAGTTAAACACTATTATTTAGAGCAGATTCCTGAATCTGAGATATCAAGGTGATGGGAAAGCTCAGTCTTATTTCAAGTTTTAGAAGAAGTTTATAGCACCTTTTCTGACTGAAAAACATTATTAGAAAGCCAGAAGCTTTGGTGAGCCCAAGCCTTTTAATCAAATGTGTTAGTCTGAAAAGGTGCTACCAAATTCCTTCTGGATTTTTGCCTAGCTTAGACGAAAACAGCTCCCCCACTACAAAGCCTACAGTTTGAATTTTTAGTGGTTCATGATATTCCCAGGTTTGAGAGGCTGCCTTACTGGTGGTATTGAAACTCACTGCTTTTCATCTTTGTTGGAATAATAGGACATCCTGATGATTAACTTCTTGAGATTTCTCATTGTAGAGGGCAAACAGAACCCATTATTGTCATTATTGTTGGGGCCTCACTTAAATAGCACCCTGGTAGAAACCAAGACCTTACTGAAGGGAGATTGAGGGAACTGGGTATAGTTAGCATTGGTGGGAAATCTGCTGAGAACCAGAGGAACCTGTGCCAGAGGGTTGTGCAAAGAGTTCATTAATGCATGGGAAGGATGAAATGAAAGAGCTACAGGTTTGAGTTCGCTGTGGCTGAAAGGGGATCTTCACTTCACGCTGGCATCAGGCAATAAAGTTTTGTTTGGTTTAATTCTTGCTGCCTATAGCTTCTTATCTAACCAAGCTATTTCTGAGAGTCTTCAACTGAGTTTTAGCCCAGCGGCCTAGGTTACCCATGTAAAGTCTCTGTGATTTGATTCTGTCAAATCCTGGTTGTGGGAACCTGAGAGCATTGATTAAGGGCACTTCCACATTACCACCATTTCTTCTTCTTAACCCCTTGAAAACAGTCTGAAGATGATCCAGGATTGTATTTTTCTTTGCTGACTTCATTGGAAAGAAGGAACAGGGTTCACTATCTGTAAATCACTGCTGTAAATCCTAAAGGAACAAAACTTCCCTTAACCCCCTCAAGCAAAATGGAGATAAGTTATTTATTTTCCCACTCCCAATCTACATTCTTTCTTTATGTTGTGCATGTGTCTGGCTGTACACCAACAAATCTGTGGTCCCCTTGAGCTCCTGCATTGATTTAGGCATCTCGTGAAAGGATCCATTGAATGCTGAAGGTTCTTCTTCTGCAGATGGATACATAAGATCACCTGTAGCACAAAAAGAAAAGGAAAAACAATTTATGACTTGCTTGCAGCTTTTCTTGGAAGAAACAGATTGTCCCTTTGAACCAATTTCAGAAAAGATGTGAAGTCAGAGCAGTTTGCAGAGGACAGGAAGCAAGGGTCAACCAAGGGATTCCCCACCAAAGGTTGGAGGAGGACCTGTTCCTCCCCTCTGCTCCCTCCTGCTCAGCCCTTTCCCACCAGCATCCTTATCACTCAGGTATAGGCAGATGTTACAGAATGTACTACTCTAAGTGCCCCTCTTAGGTAGGCTTACCAGATGTCCAGCAGAAGGAGGACATGTCATCCCTTTTGTCCTCATGTCCTCTGTCCAGCAGGCATAGCCTTGAAATCAAATATTGTCTGGATTTTTGAGTCTCTAACTATCTCTACCTCAACTTTTGTCCACTTGGCAGTACTTCCCTAAGAAGTGCTCTGTGATCTGAATTAGTTGATTATCCTTTAGGGTGCTGCCTGAAATTGACAAGACCTTAATCAGTTACACGCTGAAGGCTTTTGCCTTCTAACTAGGTCTACAACATTCCTGGATTGAAACACTCCCCTGTCTGATGCTGGAAAAAGTAATTTCATATACATGTAGGCCTAAGTAATATATATATATATTTTGCAGTTTTTCACTGTAATTTTGTTGCAGATGCCAAGGAAGTTAAAGAGTTAGTGTGTTGTCCTTTTCCCCCATTTGTCCTCCTTTCCAATGGTTCATGTCCTCCTTCACCTGTTCAGATATCTGGTAGCCCTACCCTTATGGAGACAGAGAACAAGCAGTCCACTGGACTTTAGTTTCATTGAATATTGTTGATAAGCCACTGCAGGCAGTTATGCACATTAGGTTCAAGAAAAAGCTGCACAGGGCGAATAAGTTCAGACTTGGCTACAATTCACCTCCCAAAGTGGTGGTTATGTTTTCTCCAGTGGTAGGGCCAGAACTTTTCAGAAGCCAAGAGGATTGGTGGTTGAATTTTACGACAAGATTTTGGCAAGGCAGAGTCCGCTGCTCCCACTAAGGCTAGGTATTTCTTAGGGGTTATACAGAAGATTGCTTATCATACACGGATCTGCTCTCCAACACTTTGCCCCTGTTCTCCATCCCTCAAGTTCTGCCATGTGAGGTCTATCCTTGCTTTGCCTAATGGTAGGGCTGGCCTTGTTAACGTGCTGCTTTGGAAGGCTACGTTGAACTTCAGCTGGTTTCCAAATGTGTCAATTGGTCCAAAGAGCTACCGATCTCAGCATCCACTTGAAAGAAACACACACTGTATTTGTTTCTTTCGGTTAGCAGGGGATAACCATTGTCCATTGAACAAAATAAGTGCAAGCTAAGCTAGGCTAAGCTGGTGGAGAACCCTCTGAGTGTGCTAGAGGGCATGGAGTGGAAAACCCTCTCCAGATTATCTTCTAGTGAATGGCTGTTTTGTGACTGACCATACCCACTGTTGCAATAATTCTCTGAGAGCACCTATGGCATGCTGTCAAAACTGCAAATCTGCCATTCAGGCTAACAGAAAGAACTGCAAGATGGGATAGAAATATATAGTAAATAAAGTGAATTAGTCATGTAGCCATGACATTCTACAGATCAAGTTCATGTTCTTGTGTCTTCCAGAAGCAGGGAATGGGGCCCAACTTATTGGTATAAAACTTAAGTTCTTTAAGTTGCCAGGTTCAGTTTCCAGCCTTTGCAAAAGATTCCTGTCTAAAACCCTGGAGTCCTAATGTTGGTCAATATGGAGTAGCCTTCTCCAGCTTTAACATCTTCCATTTGTGGTGGACTTGCTAGAGAATTTGGGGGAATTGGTAGGGAATGTTGGGAATTGCAATCCCAACACATCTAGATGGACACTGGATTGGCTGGCCTATAGCATTATTTAGTATAAGGCTGTGTCATATATTCTAGGTTCCATTCTTGGGAGCTTCCCAGATACCTCTCTCTGACCCCTGCAGAACCAGGAATGTTGATCTAGATGGACTGTTGGCTTCATCCAGTCTCAAAAGTCTTCTTCTGTCCTTGAAATCTCATTTATTATCTGCTAAAGAGCATGCACCATCACCCAAATGGAAGAAATGTTGCTGAAAGTGAAAACTAACTTCCTTCCTTCCTTCCTTCCTTCCTTCCTTCCTTCCTTCCTTCCTTCCTTCCTTCCTTCCTTCCTTCCTTCCTTCCTTCCTTCCTTCCTTCCTTCTTTCCTCCCTGTACACTTGATTGGGACCAGGTTCCAAATGACAACATCAATCTGTGCTCCTCTAGCATGCCTTTTAGACCACGGTTTGAGACATGGAGCCGGCCAACGGAGATGTACTGAATTGTTGTGGTTAGTAAATAGGCCTGCTGTCGACAGACTGCACCGTGCATTGCCATGAATAGCTGAGTTTGTAATGCCATCTCCAGCAGTCAGGACCTGAGCCAGAGGCTAAGATCCCACTGTGGAAAGCTCAGACCCGGGAGTATAGCAGACACAGTTGTAAATGGCTCTCTGTCGCTATTCCAGAATGCCGTGGTTTAATGGAGGATTCCTTTTTTAACATTAACCTTCTACAAGTCAGACAGGCCACACTCAATATTGTACACTCCTATTACACTCAATAGAACTCACTTCCAAATAATTGTGTTTAGGGTTAGATTTTTAAATTTTCCAGCATGGCTGGATTATGACACGTTTCATATTTTATGCATAGAGTCAGTGGCTGGCCATCCTTATAAATGGGCTAATGGGGAGGAAATCTGAACCCTTATTGGGGACAGTTCTAATTTTTTGGGATCTCTCCCTGCTAAATTGCTGTCTCTATTTTGGTTTTGGGCGATTTCTGAGAAGGGGTGGGGTTGCATTCTGAAATGTTGTTGGTAAATGGTGGTATTTATGGATGAGTTTCTTTCCTCTCACTCTCTCTCTCAAGATAATTAATGACAGCCTGGTATGTTGATTTATTTTGCTATCTTCTATTGTTGGGCTCTGTTGCTTTTAAACAATTGTAAAAATTGTCCAACCAAGACAAAAGACATGGATGTGAATGTCACAAGCCACTGTGCTTATGACCTGTGGGCCTTAATTTTTTCATCTGGAAAACCCATACTTCTTCTCTCCCTTGGTCACCACTAAGACAAAAACCCTCCAGAAGTTGTCATCTCATGGTAATTATTATTAAAATAATTATTGTACTTAATAAACAAATTCTGTGTTTATGCAACACACTTAACCTAATTACTGAACCTGCACGATTCACTAAACCATAAATTACTCAAAGGGGAAGGATTCATACAGTACACACAGAAGCTAACCAAGGCCAAAACTAACCAAGTGCAGCACGTTGTGCAAATGTAGCCTCTAGGTTGTAACTGAGTAGGTTAAGCATGGTATGTGAGCACAGCCAGTGAGTAATTCTATTAACTAATCTCCTGTATTTAAGCCTAGTTTTTGGTCAAGTCATGTTTTGAAGTAGATTCCCTCACTTACACAAATGTGGCCCTCGACTCTGAAAACATCGTGCATCTAATACTAAGATATTAGAAGCTTCCACTTTCCATTATACACAGACAACATGTTTGCCTGGCATCAAAATGGAAGGACCAGTAATTTATTGCATACAAACTCCCTGTTTTCAGACGTCGTAGGAGCCCTGGTTCTGTTCAACTCAGAACTGAAAGGTTTTAGCATCCTTGTTGATACTGAAAAGGAGAGGGGGCAAGCAGGGACCCTGACTTGGTTCAGGTGCAGCACCAACCATAAAAGGATTTGTTTGTCATCTGCTTAGGGCAGAAGTGTAGAACTTTTGTTGGCTTGAGAACTGTACCAAGATTCAGGGGTCATGTTAGGCTGCATTCAAATCTCAGATTGGTGACTAGTCTGGGAAGTTGACAGAACATCTCAAAAGAAGGCAGTGGCAAACTACTTCTGTACCGTTGCTGGAAAGCTGCACAGTTGGATCCCTGCAGTCTCCTGCTCAGTTGATGGATTCTTTATACCTAGCTACCAGCTAGCAATACAGGTAGTCCTCCTTTAGCAACTGTCTTGTTTAGTGACCGTTCACAGTTACAACAGTGATGAAAAAGCAACTTTATGACCAGTCCTCACATTTATGACCTTCACAGGTCTGTAAAGCAAAGGAAAGCAGAAGGAAGATCGTAAGTACCGCTGCTGTTTCACCTAGCGACCGCTTCGCTTGTGATCACTAAACAAGGATCATCTGCACCTAGCTACTTTGGCCAATCTTGAAAAACTAAGAAGAATCAGATCTGATTTGTAACTGGATGGGAAATTGTCTTATTTAAAATTGTCAGATGTTGGAGGACATTTCTGCAACTAGGCAGGTTCCTCCATTGGAATACTGCTTGAGAACACAGAATGCCCAATATGTATGTATGTATTTATTTTTTATAGCCATCACAACCACATGAACGAATTAAATGTCTGGATACCTGTGGACTTGGCTTGAATTGGCTCCCAATGCAAATAACCTCCCCTTTTTTACTATCAAATTATAAGGGCAGAAAGCATAGTTAGATCACAAATAAATAACTCACATGGTACAATTTTTTCCCCTCTAACACTAAGCTTAACCAGGTCTAGCATAGAGCTCTGGTCTTCCTAGGTTGTCCCAAATCCAAGGCCTGGCCCTGCTTAGTTCCCAAGCCCTTATTTCTCACATCATTATTTTAAAAAATGTGTCTTGGACCCATATTAGCACTATCAATGATATTAAAATGGCGAATCCTTATGTGCTCATTTTCTTCCCTACCTCACCCTTCCAAAAAGATAAAACAACCTGGTCGAGAGCTTCTTGTGGGTGGATCATGAGGAGCTTTGGAAAGCAATTTTAGTAGATTGATTTTTTGTAAATAGCTGGATTGGGACTGACTTCCCCTTCCCCTTTTGTGAGAGCATCTATGACATTGTTTTAAAATTCCAAATGTGTCCAAGAGGAGAAGACAACTTGGTGCCTTCCAGAAATTTTGGCTACAGCTCTTGGCTAGGTGATGAGAACTGAAGCACCAAACTTCTGGAGAACTGTCAGCCCCTTAGAAGAACATTCTGGAGGACTTCAGGTTACCTAATTTTGGTGATCGCAGATTGTCTACCACTTCTCTTAAACAACCTTGATGCATAGGACTACCACACTTTGAATCTGAGTCAACATGCTGATTGGGAATTCTGGGAGTTATAGTCCAGGGCATCTGGAGACTCCTAGGTTGGGGAGACCTTCTTGAAAAGATGCTGATCCCAATGTGCTTAGGAAAATCAGTTCCTAAGCAGTGTTGCTGTGCATAACTCTGGGATAATCCTTCTTCCTTTCTGTTCCATAGTCTACATCAAGAACAACATCCAACAGCAGCCTAAAGCAATTCTAACAGGATCAATAATCTTTTCCTATACAGAAAATGAGTTTGACATTCTGAGAAGCTTAATGTCAGGTTGGTCTTTGATTTTTCTCCTTCTTATGGTCTACTAACCATTTGGAGCAATACCAGGCAATTTTTGCTGCTTTGCACACCGACCTTTGGTTTCAGATGTGGTAAGCTATTAAATCAGCCCACGGGCAACATTGCAGATGCATTTGAGTAAACTGTTGCCTTGAACACAAGAATCAAATTTTGCATTTATTCACTGCAGAAGACGGAATCCTTCTCTTCTTCTACCCTATTTCTCCTGGTGTTGGAGCAGTTAGATGTTAAATCCTGCCACCTTGTGGCTTGTTGTTTGAGGAAACTTTGGAAATCCTTTTTTAACCTTGAAATTGATTTGCAAACCTGAAATTGAAGCATTTGTCATTATTTTTGCAGGCTAAAAAAAGTTGCAAATACTTTTTCTCATATACAGACCTCTGTCCAGACCAGACACTTTTATCTTTTAAGGTTTTTTTTTCCTAGTATATTTTTGGCTTGTCTATATGCTTGTCTTTTGGGGAAGATTGAGGTATTAACTATTTTTTTTTCTTTAAAAGTTTAAATTGCCTTATTTAGGTTATTTTTACCTAAACACACAATTGTGTTTAAATTCTTTACAATTATAAGGATTTTTTAAAAGGAAGAATTGCTATTTTGAATTGCTTCTCAGAGCTTCCTCTAAAAAAGTCCCCACCCACCACACACACAACTTCACTGGGTATCACTCAGCTGTAATTTTTCTCTTCCGGCTATTTCATCTGTAGGCACTGGGATTCCCTGTTCCTCATGGTTGACTTCTCTTAGCTGTTCTTCTCTATCAATATGCTGGCCTTCCTTGACCTTCCAGATGTGGCTTCCAGGTGAATTGGATTTCAACTTCCATAAGCCCTTTTCAGACTTGGCCACTTTAAGATGCTGGCTGGGGAATTCTGGGAATTGAAGTCCACACATCTTAAAGTTGCCAAAGTTGAAAAACACTGCCTTAGGCTATGAAATTATGGATTTTATAGCATCTGGAGGACAGCAGGTTGGAGAAAGCTGGCATTTATTTCCTTTTCATTTGACCTTGGCTTTCTTCAGTTGCATCATCTCCCTTCTTAGACTGGGTCTTCAGAATAACTCTTAAACAAATTATAGTAATAATGAACCTATTAGGCTAAAGCTGTCTTGTTTGGGTTCAATCTTACATCTCCCACCACTATCCAGTAATTATTGCTCTTGTAATGCCCAACTAACACTTTCTGAAATGCTTATCCAATCTTATATGGGCTCCTTATAAACACAGGTTTAGCACTCTTTTGAAAGATTGTTAGGCCTGTTCTTTAAACCCAGATTCAGCACTTGTTGGAGAGTGCTAGGCTGGTGCCAGATAGAAGGCCAATTTAAATGGGGAAAGAGGTTCTGCTAACGGTACATTCCTGCTTCTGCCTCCCATGTGTGCATTACAGGTTTGTGACAATGGGTTTTACATGGCCATATTTCTTACTGTTTTTATTACTGGGGTGGGGGGAGGTACTACCTTCTTAGCTAATTCTCTACCATCTTGCCTTCTACTCCACCATCTTGCCTTCTCCAAGGTTTGCTTCCATGGGTTGCTAGCCATGGGCATTGTGCCCCTTCTCTGTGCCTATATGAGAGGTTATAGGGCAGTGTTCCTCAACCTTGATAACTTTAAGATGTGTGGCTAGTTGGGGAATTCTGGGAGTTGAAGTCCACACATCTTAAAGTCACCATGGTTGAGAAACACTGTCATAGGGAGACATTTCAAAGCATTCAGAGACTCTGGGAAATTCCTCTTACAGTTTCTTAGATTTCGATTTATTCCAGTCCAGCATTCAGGAGACTTCGCTATCATCTGTTCCATTCTTCAGGTACGCTGAGAAGAGTTGTAGTTTTGTTTTATGCTGTCCCTCCCCACATGCACCCTTTAACTCTCAGGTAAAAGATGGACATGACATAAAAGGCAACACTTATTACATAAATAATAAACTAATTCTTGTGGAGTCCTTGGGGTTCTCTGAGCTTGGTTCTTTTCTTGCAAACATTTTGTTACCCGGCTAGGTAGCATCTTCAGTGCTAAAATGGGATGGGGTTTGCTCTCTATTTATCTGCTGTGGCCTGCTTTGCCAGTGCTGGTGGGGTGGGGGTTCTGTTTTGCTCTTCTGGTAGTTCATTGATTAACATATGTTGACTGCTTGATTGTGTGCCTGGTGGTGACCTTTGCTTATCTGAGAGATGATTGCTGGTGATTGATTGCTGGTGAGGTGATCTTCTGGCCTTTTGTCTCTTTTGAACAGTATGTAGATGCTGTTAATCTCTATGTGTCTGTTAATTGCTGCTTTGTCTGAATACCAGGCTTCCAAGAATTCTCTTGCATATTTCAACCCTGTGCTACACATATTCGCCTCCATTGAAACTAATTCTTGTCAGGCCCCTGTATTTATTTTTTTAGCTTCCTCTCCAAATTTTGACTCTAGCTCAGGGACTGTGGTTCTCCAGATGTTGTTGAACTATAACTCCCATCATCCTGAGGATTGATCATGTTGGGTGGGGAATTGTTTCCCAGGTCTGCTCCAGGATTCTACTTTCTTTCATGGTCGTGTTTATTCTTCTGCCTGGAATTGACCTGACAGTCTTCTGCAGAAAGACCTATTTTCACTATTGTCCTTCTGAATAACTGCCTTTTTTATTTTGTCCCCAGTACATCTGGTCTTACATTCAAGTTATTAATCTGCATTTGGTACAGCCCTTTCTGGTTTCAAGTGGTTTGCAAATAGTAAGTTAGAAAAACCAACCGTTGTGCAAAACCTATTTAACTGAAATATTCCCCAGAGTTAGAATCATAGAATCAAGGTTGGAAGGGAGTTTGAATGTCTTCTAGTCCAACCCGTGCCCAGCGTAGGAATCCTTATACCATCTCAGAAAAATGGCTGTCCAACTTTTTTGCTTGAAAACCTCCAGGGCTGGCACCTCTGTAACTCTAATAGGCAGGTTGTTCCATTGCTTGAAAGCTGTCATGGTCAGGAATTTCCTCCTAATTTTGAGTTTGGATTCCCCTCTGTAAAGCCACCTTTAACTGTTTATCATAGAATTTAATCTCCAGGCCCCTTACCATCTTCATCGCTCTTCTCTGCACTCTTTCCAATTCCTTAGCATCCTTCTTGTATTATGGCAACCAGAACTGAAATCTGACTAGCCCACCATTGAGTGGAATTATCAGTTCCACTGAATTGGCTTAATCTCAGTACACTATAGTAGTAAAAGACAGCTATAGCTGATTTCTCCTCATTTGTGGAAAAATGTATTTGATATGGAAGTAACGTCCTTACTGGACTGCGGACTGCATGCCTGGCTGTTCAGTACACATCCCCGTGAGTATAGATGGCTTTTGGTCGTGTACACAAAGTCAGATACCCCAGCCAATTCTTCTGCTGGATATAATACAAGTTTGATTCTTTTACAAGAGCTGGCTGAAGTCTGTGGACCAAGACTGGTAAAAGCACAAGGCTACCATCATTCCCCACAGCCTCTGATTAAAGATTGGAATCCCAGGAAAAGGGAAAATCCAGATAAAAGGCAACAGAGGACTGTTGCTTCAAGATGATTGTTTCTGTAGAAATAGGTAACATGTTTTAGCCACTGGTTTGTGCACAAGGTGATTTATATTTCTATGTTGTAAAACATTTCTTTACCTCGTGTTCTTATCTCTATTGTGTAAACTTTGGTCTTTATCCACACCTCAGGCTATGCAGGGAGTTATAATTTTGTTCTATAGAAACATATGATCTGTAATAATAATTTCAAAGCTTTGCAGTATCTCTTTTGGGATTCTGCCTGAAAGTGCTCATTTCTAGCAGACGAGCATCGCAATGCCTGAAAGTTGAATTTTCTTTTGGAGTTTCTTTTTTTTTTTTTTTGAACCCAACTGCTGACTGAATGGAGCAGCTTTGTAATTTATCTTCTCCAACAATGAATGTTGGCATATTACTATTTAAAGTTAAAAAGAGGGGATTTTTTTTTACGTTAGCTTTTCTTTTTAAAAAATGGAGTTTGATTTTGTTTATCTCTTGTGAGATTGGATTTTCTCCCAAAAGGGGAAGGAAGGACTAAACCTCTAGTCATTGTGCTTTTATGCTATATAGCCAGGAAGGGGGACTATTTGAATTATTTCACTTCTGGCATGTTTACCTTTTAGCTGCCAGAGAGATGGGACTCAGGGTTGCCCTCTGTCTCTTACACACTGGGCTTGGGAGGAGGACACCAGGCAAAGTGCCCCCGGAAGATAGGTGGTGGCAATACGAAGCAGTAGCAGGATGTGGATACTCAGAGGACCTCTTGAAAACTCCAGTTTTCCAGCCTTCCACACTATGGGCTCAGCCATCACTGTAGCATTAGAGATGACTCAGGATGCAGAGCAAATTAGCAGCTCTGGCATATATTGTCTAGCAACCAGATACAACCAATGATATTATTTTTCGGAACTGGGCTTCTGAATAGTATGCTGAAAATTACGATCTGTATATAGCTTGCTCACAAATCTCTATTTAAAACCTATTTCCCTTGCTGTAACTTCATGTCTTTAATTCATTGCAGTCTTCCACATTCCAGTCTCCTAGCAAGCACCTTTTTATTATTATTACTTGTATTTCATGCTCAGATAAATGTCATATTTCAGGCCATATTCTTTTTCTAAACTGGGATCTCCTTGTCATTGCTTTTAGAAAATACTCCCAATACAAAAAGGTACATTCACACATCTCCACCTTTACTTCTAGGTTTGCTTCCTGTTACTCATACCTGAGTACAAAAAGCAAATGTTATTCTTAATACATGAAATATAATCTATTTGCTTTTCTCCTCTTGTCCTTTTTTAAAGTACATGCAAGCCACAATCAGAATGATTCAGGTAGCCTGATACTAAGTCTACCTTCTTCCAATCTAATACAGGTAGTTCTCACTTAATGACCACAATAGGGACCAGAAAATTGGTCATTAAGCAGGGCACTCATGAATCAAGTCTCCATGTGACTGGACCTGATCTAATGACCATTTTTACAATGGTCATAAAGCAAATCACCATGGTTGTTAAACAAATCATGTGGTGGTTAAGCGAATCCAGCTTCCCCAATGGATGTTTTTTGCTAGAATTTGCTTAATGACCATGTGATTCACATAATGACTGCAGTGATTCACTTTATGGCCATCATAAAAAATGTTGCAAATCTCAATCACATGACTGAAGAGGTGGTGCAACAGTTTGTGATGGTCATAAGTGTGAGTACAGGTTGTAAAGCACTTTTTCCAAGGTCGTCGTAACTTCAAACTGTTATTAAATGTACAGTTGTTAAGCAAGGACTACCTGTACATTCTCTACATGTTATGACTGTAATTTCCTTAAAAATCAACTTTCTACATGATCTTTCCCAATATGATACTCACTGGATATATTGAAACCAGAAATCTTAGCTTTATTGTTCGGTATGGCCAACACCTGGCTGGATATTATGATTGTTATGGTCCCAACATGACTGGAGGACATCAGGATGGGCGAGGATTTTAAATCAAGCCATTTGTCCATCATTGCCTACAGTGGTTCTCTAGGGTTGTATCAAACCACAGATGTAAAATATAAGATAGAAAAACAGTAAGAATCATCACTCATAAAAAGGATGAACTTAAAGTTCATCCTTTTTATGAGTGATGAATGTTTGGTCCTTTAACTCCATTCCAAAATGGGGCCAGGATCCTCTTGATTAACTGATGCAATGGTAGATGATTCAGTAGACTGGTGAACTATGTTCCCTGTAAATCTGAACTGTCATTCATCATCTGCTGTAGCAATTCAACTTCCTTTCTGCCACCCAGCTATGTAAATTGCCAATCACCCTGCTCTCCCCACATTTAACAAACTCATAAAAATGACTTGCTCTGAGAGAGAAGATGGGGAGCCAACTTATAGACCAGCTACTAACTGGAAACAGCTGTTTACCAGCAATAAAACACTGGTTGCAGACAAATTTAAAGACCCAAACCTTGCTAGCAAAGAATCATGAATCCTTCTGTTTGGACCTTGGTCTACATTAGGAAGAATAGGAGTGTTAAGATATAGAACTTGAGTCAGGGAGACCCACGTTCAAGTCCCTACATGACCATTATTGGGTGAAGTTGGGCTAATTACTCTCTCTCAGCCCAACCCACCTTTTAGCATTGCTATTATGGGGGTGGGGGGAATGGGAGAGACTTCTGGGTAAGCTGCCTTGAACTCCTAGAGCAGTGTTTCTCAACCTTGGCCATTTTAAAATGTGTGGACTTCAACTCCCAGAGCTGGGGAATTCTGGGAGTTGAAGTCCACACATTTTAAAATGGCCAAGGTTGAGAAACACTGCTCTAGAGGAAAGGTGGAGTATAAAACCAAAATGTATTGTAATGCAGTGCATTTTTTTTTAACTGAACCAGACCAATGTCTGGAAGCTTCTTACCATGGTTTTAGGCCAGAGTTTTTCTAACCTACTCAAACTGCAGGGAAATGAAGATGGGATTTCATTTCGAAGCAATTGTTACATTAATTTGCAATTTTTAAAAACCTGTATTAAAAGTTGTACGGATGCCCACAATTTATTCTCTCAAAAACCATGTATTAAACAGATTTGTATGTGAGATTTGATCCGTCAGAACATTTTGAAAGTGCAAGACAGAAGAATGCCAAATTTACAATCCTGGTTGCAACTATTTGAGATTAAGTCCCACTGAGCTCCAGAATCAGCAAAAAATCAAGTAGCAGAGCACGTTTTGATCTGAACATGAGTCGGGAGATGTAATATCAGCTTGCCATTCACACCATGAACGAATTTGGATCTTGAATAAGATACACAAAATAATCTAAGCTACAAGCCATGGTTTACAAATGTTGATAGCTCTATTTGCACAACATATGAAGTTTGTTACTCTTAATGCTATTTTGTTAGTAAGGCGGTGATCTGCTGGCTTAGTAGCCTATGTGTAAATCAAGGCCATTTGAATAGTTTATGGTTCAATCTATTGTGCAAGCCAGGTTAATACAGAATTCAAGGTTAAGTCTGTTGTGTGAACACAGCAGTGGAGGAATTGGGGTGAAGAGCTAATATGAGTGTGGTATAACATTAGAGGCTTGGACTATATTACCATTCAGCATGGAGTTCACCAGATAAGTTCAGATCAGTCACTAACTGGGTTCACATACCATGGATGAATGAACCACAGTTGGCTGGGTTTGCACACAAGCCACGAGGGCTGGGTTTTGCATATCCTGCACACATATTCATGATCTCCCATCCTGACCAATCGCACAAGGAGACTGTCAGGTTAAAAGGATGAATCAGGGAACTTGGTCCCCCACTTTGAATTTTTGGAAGAAATGCGATCTACATGTGACGAAATGAATACAGGCAATCCGTGCCTGCTTTCTCTTCAAAGCTAGCAAAGAACGGAGGGCTAACATCAAACCTGGAGGTTGGCAGTTAGCTGGCAGTATAATTTCTTGCCCAGACCCAATTCAGTCCATCTTTTAATGCAGTGTTTCTCACCCTCGGCAACTTGAAGATGTGTGGACTTCAACTCTCAGAATTCTGGGAGTTGAAGTCCACACATCTTCAAGTTGCTGAGGTTGAGAAACGCTGTTTTAATGAATGACACCAGTATAATTCAGCTCTGATGTCTGTGCACTTGTTACATAACAAGACCCATTAAATCCTTGAAAGGTTACCCAGGCTTTGTTGGTTGGTTTCAACTGTTAGAATTAAAAGGTTCTTGCCCTGGCTGAGGATGGAAATGAAGATGCATTTCCTTGTATCGCAAAAGACTGTACTTGACAATCCTTGATGACATCTTGGGAAAAGAAAAAAACCCTTAGATTGAAGCGGAAGGGGAGTGGGGAGGAAAAAGCAGAGGAAGTAAAAGGGATGGGGGCTACAGCCACAAAGAATCTCTAGGGGGGAAACAGAGCCTTCATAACAGGAACCAGCTCAGAAAATACCTGTGGTTTGGCATGTATTGTTAGTTTGGCCAAAATATGTACCTGGCAGCCTTGCCCTCTGATTAATACAACACTCTGGTATTTCAATGGATCTCGAAATGATGGGTGGGTGAGGGGTGTCCACCGAAGAGCAGGAGGGCTTGTCAAGTCTTTGAAAGCAAGAAAGCCTGAAGAGGGAGGAAGGGAAAAGGAAGAGGCACGGTGGTGATGCCTGCAAAAGTTTGCAAAATTTGGTCTTTGGAAGCAAAGGTATTTGGAGCTAGGAAATGGCCTTTGACAAGTTCCCATCAAGGCAAACTACTTTTGATCGTGTTTCTTTGGACTAATAAGTAGCTTGCTAGCACGAACTTTTTGACACCTAGCTTCCCCTTCTGGGGAAAAGCCTACTGGTTTATTAAGGGGTGCACCCCTCCCTGCTCTTTGAATTGATCAACTCCACATTTGCTCTGCCCCAGTTTTCCTCTGACATTCTATGAAACATTTGTCTCTATGTTGCCTTTCCAAACCATTACAAAAACAACACTTTTGCCAAAGTAGAGTTGAGTAGATCAAAGCCATGTACAATGAGTTCAGCTCTTCTACATGCTAAATGATTTTTTTTTAATGGGTTGAGTCACTTACCTCTTTTTTTAAAAAAACAAATGACTACAATTCATAAGACTTGAAAGAGAAAATCAATGCTCATTAAAAGCAGACCCAAACAATGCTCAAGGAGGCTATAATGATCTGAAGCATATTTACCGGGGAGCAATCCTAATTTAAACTCAGGATAGCAAACAATGCTTTTATTGTAAGATGACAAATCAGCAGCCGGCCTTTATTTTATGTGATTATTTTACCTTGGCTAAATCATCTGGCAGTCTTTCAAAGTAATGCAACTCCAGGCATGGGGTTGGGGAGTGACACAACCAAGGACCATTCCCCACTTGCACCTCACTATGTACAACCATGCCTTGGAAATGTCTTTATTTCAGCTGGGCTCCATCACGTTGTCTTCTTCTTGTCTCCAGCCTATGAAGGAGACAGTCTAAAGCAGCGTTTTTCAAACTTGGCAATTTTAAGAGGGGTGGACTTCAACTCCCAGAATTCCCCAGCCAGCATGCTTGAAGTCCACCCCTCTTAAAGTTGCTGAGATTGAGAAACACTGCTGTAGGGTATGGTTTAAAAAAAAGTCTAGATGGTAATTGCGATGGTGCAATTGAAGGTCCATCTGTTTTTTATGTGCGTCGTGTAACTCACATAAAGAAAATGAGTGGACCTTCAGTTGCACCATTGTGGCCAACATCTTGATGTTTTGAACATGATGTAATGGTGTATGGGAATGACCTTGGGAGACAGGAGGAAGAGCCACAGCCAGGAACCAGTTGGATAAGAGGCAGCTTAGCCCACAGAAGGAATGTGGCCGTGGGAAATGTCTCAGAAGGCCCCTCCCTAGTTTCTTGGGCTATAAAGGCGACGGGGGAGAAATGGACTTTCAGACTTGCAAGATTGATGTCAGCCTTGCAAGGTAGTCCAGACAGGAATCACACCCTGATGTATCAGCTCTACTTTATTGTCAGGTTATATTAACAGAATCTTGCAAGTTTCTGTTGACGTAGACTTGCCCACAGAATGGAAATAAATTGGTGCTTAATTTCCTGACATAGGTGGGAGGGGGGCAAAAGAAGAAGAGGAATCCACCATTCGGGAGGCTGCGTTCACCACACTCTGGATTGAATACCTATCCATCGCTATGGACAAAATGGAGGAAGAGGTTCAAATCCAAAAAGGATTTCTTAATCCAGCTTCATTTCCAGCAGGTTAATGCGTGGGAGACAGGCAGCTGAAGACTGCAGTGTAGAAGAATGAAAAATAATTATATACAACAGGCTTTCCCCAGACTGAACACCTGCCAACTTTGTGGACTTCAACTGCTAAGATTCTCAGCAGTGGTTATGCTGGCTGGGGGATTCTGGGAGATATTCACAGATCTGCATGGTACTTGGATTTAACAGCTGTAAGATGCATGAAACCATAATCCCACCTTATCTGCTCTTCTGCAAAGCATCTCATATACGAAACCTGGTGGAAATTTTTTTTTACATGCAGACTAGCTTTAACAATTTAAAGGATAAGGTTTCTTTCTCTCTCTGATTCTAAAAGCCTTCTTGCAGGGTTGCTTAGATACAATTCAGGCTCACCATATATGATCAACTATGATCCTACCCGAAATGATCTGTTAAATTACAGTAGTTATCTAGCAGCCAGGAAAAGTTTCCCTAAAAGTTTTGACCTAAATCTGGTCTATGCAGCATGAACCAGAAATAACTTAATGCAGGAAGGCATTGGGCTTTTTTTTTCTTTTTTTTCTCATTCATCTTCCAAATGATTTCCCCTCTTCCAATACTATTTACATATATACATTGATTTTTCTACCGTCCTTCCTTTCTTTAATTCGGAATTGGACATAACAGTTTGCATAGATGTAAATTCTAAGCTAAGAATTCCAGTTAGGTTTTTATGTAAAATTGCCAGTTTAACAATCCAATACTTCTGCTGAAATGTATAGCTTTGAATTTGTGGGCAAAAGAATATAAGAATGTCCTTGCTGGATCAGGCCAAGGCCCATGTTGGCCAACCAGGTGCCTCTGGGATGCTCACAAGAAGGTGGTGGAGACATGTCCTCTTTCCACCTTTTCTTCCCTGCAGCTAGCAGGCATTCAGAGACCTACTTGCCCACAATCCAGACTTAACGTTGAATCTCCAAGACCTGAAGCCCTTGAAAGATCTGCCTGTCATGAATTTATTTATTTTAAAGTTATGTGGATGCTCATAATGACAATGCTCATACAATGTACCCTTTGGTTTTGCTTAATGTGTTTCATAGTCCCAGACATGGTTGGTAAATCATAGGTTTTGGAAGGAGCGGACAACCCTTTAGTGTCCAGTGGCCGCACAGAAACTCTTTTGCGGTACCAAGGGCAAAGTGGGTGAGACCACAAATGGGAATGAGATTTGGATATTCCAAGTTTTTCTCGGATTGGGGAGTATTTTATGTTTTTTGAAGCCACCTATGCTAGGGTTTATGGTAATGTTTTTGTGTAGTTCCTGCCTCAAAGTGATAGAAACTTGTGCTGCCAATCTTTAGCAGGTATGATCAGAGAGATTCTCCATAGCACGCCAAAAGTGGGGGTGAGATATACTCAGCTCAACCCTGGCTTATACATTTCATGCAGCATGAACCTGCCAACTGCCTGCTTGGTGGTGCCCTTGAAAGCCAATTCAGAAACTTCTTCAACCACTTTCAGAAGATGTTCAAAAGATATCTGGGTTTGTTGTTCCCCAAAACACTTAAGGGCTCTAATCGGATGAAACTTCCAAGACATCTTTGCTTTTGCTTAAAAAAGCTCCCATTACGGTCTCAGAATTTTCTGGAGAGAAAAATAACTGTTAAATGGGATAAATTTGGTTGAATCCAATCTTTATTACAGTCCATCAGAGCCTAAAAAAAATATGAAAAGCTAGAAGATATATCAGAACAGAGTGTATATATAAATACAAGAGTCTACAAGGAGGGGTAGGAGCATTAGATGGGTGTAGGGAAGCATAAAGGTTAGTATGTGGAAGACTATATCTATCAAATTACCGAGTACTCTAGTATAGCGAACTAGATGCTCATTAAGTCTAGTTTATGGCACAGGTCACCATCCAATGAATTTTAATCGCTGCTGTGCAGAACCCGGCAAAATTGTATGTTGTAGCAGGGTTGGTATCTGAAAGCAGCAGAGAGGTGTAGAATTGCTCTGTGCATCCTGGGTATTTATGCAGTAATGGTGGGAGGAGGCTAGTACAAATGTCTCTGTAATACAGGCACTGGAGAAACACATGCTCTGTTATATCTGTGTGTCCAGAGTCACAGGGGCCTTGTCTCTCCGGGTAAGGGATCTTCCTATGTCAGCCTTCAAGGACAGCTGAAGGGAGGGCATGGCATCGTGCCAGAGTAAAGACCCTCCAGTGTTTAGGTACTTCAAGTTTAGTTAAGTATGCCATAGGGAAGGCAGAGTACCTGTTGGATTCACTGGCAATAAAGGTTGGGGTCCTGGATGGATCCAATTGGTGCTGTGTGTCTGCTACATGCTGTTTAATGAGTGCTTTGGCCTGATCATATCCCATGCTTGAAGGGTGATCTTAGAAATTTGGATTGTTCAAATTCTAATGGTGCAAAATTGGAGAAGGAGTCCAACTGGGCGCCACAGAGAAGTTGTGCTATTGGCTTGGCTTCGAATAATTTGAGTGCTGCAGGTATATAGTGGCCACCTCTTTACTTAAGGAATTTAAGGATGGCAGAAGAGCTCCTCTGTGCATTTTCAGCAACATGGTCCCCATGGGCTTTCCTACAGCTGGCAGAATGAAGGACTACCCCTAGGTGTTTGAAACAGGAGTCCTGCTCAATCCTGTGGCCATCTATGTTCCAGGAGGTGGCCCACCATGGTGTTGATGTAGAAGTTGAATAAGAGTGGGGCCAATATGCAGCCTTGCTTGTTGCCTCTCTCAGTTTCAGTGGCGTTGGTGAGATGGCCCTGGGGGTTACATCTTACTTTGAGTAAGGTCCCTTCATGTAGTATACGTATTAAATGAAGTAGATGTTGGTCAATCAAGGAGGCCTCCAGTTTTTCCCACAATGTAGCTCGGGATATGGAATCAAATGCTGCTTTGAAGTCTATGAAAGCACATAAAGGGAGGTTGTGTTGCAGGAAGAGTATTTTTCAATGAGATGATGGAATACTAAGCACCGATCAATGGTGGATTGGCCTTCCTGAAAGCCAGCCTGCTCCTCTGCCAGTATGTTTTCTTGTTCCAATGAGTCCTGATATTTCCATTGTGGGTGTCTTGCATAGAGTTTGCTGATAGTGATCAGTCTATAATTAGCAGGATCATCCTTTTCCCCTTTTTTATATTTAAGGACAATGATTACAAGCTCCCAATCCTTGGGGACATGGCCATAGGTGCCAATGCAGGTAAAGAATGAGGCCAGAGTGGGGGCCCAGAAGTCCAAGTTGTTTTTAATGGCCTCTGGAGGGATTAGGTCTTCTTCTGGGGCCATACGTATGGCTGCCCACCTGCTCCCAACTTTCTCTGCATTACCTCTCCCCTCCAGGGCTCTCTGGTTTGATGTTCTAAAGCTGCACACCATTTATTCCATGCAAGTCTTCACATTATTGCTCAAACTGAACAGCTTAATTACGTGCATGCTAGCTGAATAAATAAATAAATGAATAAATAAATAAGTAGCTGAGAGGCTTTTCATGAGTCAGTCCAATTCTTTTGCTTTAGGCATCTAAAATATGAAGTGCCCCTGTAGTGAGCTGATTATAATTCCTGCAATCCATCATCCCTGTAAAACAAGACTCCCAAACATCTACAGAACTTGTGTTTAGCAGGAGCCAGCATCCAGAGCGGAGAGGAGAGCATGGGGGCGGGGGTGGGGAGATAATATCCACTCCAAAGACGGAGTGAAAAGAAGGCCCTTTATGCCAAGATTAATAAAGATAGATGGCCTGCCTCTGAAATGCCTGAGAGGAAATGTACCGCTTCCTCCTGCACATTCCAATCTGGTTTTCATCATTCACAAAGCATCTCCTGTCAAAGCAGGGAGGTGGAGCCATCTAAGAAGTTGAAGGCGACCCATTTCAGGACAAGAATTAGCTGGAAGTAGATGGGTGAAAGATGGGCACTGGGTTTGAGCCATCTGCCCTAGCCCTTTGCTTCAAGCATCAGGGGCAACCCTGTCTGTTCCAGTGTTCAAAGCAGAGGTGATCTGTGATGCTCTGGCCACCTAACTTGGAGGCAGGTGGCTTCTCCACATATTGGGGTGGAGAAGTAGCCAAAAGAAGTGGTGTGGTTGCTCTTCTGGTACATAGAAGCACTTCCTTCATGGCCCCTCATTGATGGAGTGCCTCGATCAAATCATCTGCAGATCCAGTCATCCCATCACCGTTTTGCATCAACCTCTAAGGGGGCCCCAGCTACTCTAATCGCAGGCCTCACCTCAATAGGACTGCCTACTTTAATTACCAGTTAAATTCATTGATCATGAATATACCTCTGTACAGTAATGAGTATTTTATGCATTTTATTGTAGGCCGTCTAGAGTCATGTAAAAATGAGATGGGCAGCTATACTGTATAAATAGAATAATAAATAAGCAGAGTTCAGACATCATACTAAGCTATCACCTGATTTATTGGAGTTTTCTTTAGTGTGCTGAGCAAGATCAGCCATCATGGTTCATATACCATGGTTTGTGGTTTACTGTATTGGGCCAACTCAATCAATTGGAGCTTCCTCAGCAAGCCATGGTTTGCCCAGAGTCACCCATTGGGGGAGATGGGTGGCATACCCATTGGATGATGATGATGATGATGATGATGATGATGATGATGATGATGATGATGAATGAATGCAGCAACTGAGGTGTTTATTTCACTGTGTGAAATGCACCCAGCAGATGTATTGAACCCCCATAATCCCCAGGTTAATTGAAGGAGACCTATTTGTGGAACACTTCTTTCATCCCTCCCAGGTTATTTCTTCCTCTTCTTCCTCTTCTTCCTCTTCTGCTGCTGCCTCCTCCTCCCCCTCCTCCTCCTCCTCCTCCTCTTCCTCACTTTACTAGCGTTCCAAGCAGCAGAAACCTGGCAGTAAGGTGCCAGAAGCCTTACCTGCTGTGAGCCATTCTGGAAATCCCCGGACTAAATCATCAAATAACTGTATGTGTAAGTACAAATAAAATAAAATAAAAATAATGTCCTAGTTCTTCAGTGTTCAAGAGACACTCTTCCCATTCTGATTTAATATTGCTTCAATTGTTTTTTGAAGTAATAACATTTGAACGTGTATTGTGAATGGTAGTTCACAATTACGCATATGCGTAACTTTTCCAGAACTCAGTGGTAGGGAAAGTTGTGAAGATAAACGTTTCAAGCAATGTCTTATGTTTCTGGCAGTGAAACTGAATTTTAGCCCTTTAAAAAAAAAACTATAACAGGGTTATAAAAGGGTACAATAATACAAAAGCTAAACAATAAAAAGGGCCATGAAATACTAAAAACAAGTGATAAACAACAACAGATAAAAACCAAACCAAGCCAGGAAAGATAAAGAAGAGAAAAAGACCCTCCCAAAAAATGTTTAAAGACCCTAATAAACTTTAACAAATTGCCATACTAAACATCTAAGATATATGTTAACTATATAGATGTCATTGATTACAAAAGATGCCTTCTAATACTATATTATTATCAAATACAGTACTCTCTATAGGTATAGCTATCTATAAATACCATTGGATTATTGTAAAATATCATGAAATCTATATTAAAGAAGAAGGTATGGCTTCTTTCTCTGATTAGTTGAAAATATTGCCTTTTCCAGAATGGATAAATTACCTGTCTCCAACAGTCAATCCTGAATATCTGGAATAATATCACTTTTCCAGTTTCTCAGTATAATTCTTTTTGCCACACTCCCAATGCCTGGAACAAGCATAATTCCTCAAACAATCAGATTCCAGAGTTTTGGGATATAATTCAACAATATGTTAGCATTTTTTAGGGATTTCCCCATGAATTTATTTATGTCTCTTAAAATACTGTTCCAAAAGGATGCCCATCCTTCACAAGACCAACGATATGGGTCAGTGAACCCTCCAATGTTTTACATCTTCAACAAAGAAAAATCTGATGTCCATCCTTTTGAATGCATTCTTTGGGGAGTCCAATAAACTCAAAATACAATTTTTTGATGACTCAATTGTTTCAAATCTGTTGGTACCCATTTAACATTTTTAAGAACTTGCAGCCATTGATGTGGGAGTTCAGATCTGATCTAAGCACTTTCTGCTTACAGGATATCAGATCATTCACAGATACAAAAGATATATTTCTCGATCAGGACTGTGATAATCTGAGTTTCCTCCTTTGACCAATTTCAAAATTCATTTCTTAGGTTTACAGTCTGTCATTGTTCTATCCTGGAACTGGAAACACCTTCCAGACTATCTCCAAGAGAGGCATCTACCATCCAAACCCCTATGATTGGTTACTCTTAGAACAAGAATACAGAACTATTTGGGGCTGATGTGCTCCAGAAGCCTTTTGGGAGCCCTTTTTGAAACAGTCTCCAAAATGGCTACTGTGGGAGACCTTGCCTGTTCACAAAATGGCTACCAAGGTAGACATGACAAAGCCATGAAGATGAAGAGCTGATCAGCTTGTTCCCTGCTCTCCTCTCTGTCACCCAATAGTGAACCACTCCAATTTTTTAATTTATGTCAGAGAGTACAAGGAGCTTCGTGGGCTTCAGGATTTTGCATGCCCTGTTAGAAAATGCTCTGGGATCAAATCTTCCACTGTGGGGGTTTAGCAAGCAGAATATGACAAGCCAGTTTCCTTCTCATGTGACAGTTGTTGAGCATCTGATAGTCAGACACGTGCTTGTTTCTGGATATGAGTTCTTCTCTGCGGTCCATCATGCCAGGTGGGCTTGCCAAGACTTTAATATTCCACAGAGGCTCCAGGTCAAGGAATTGGTTAGCATATTCCCACTTCACAGGGATATACTGGGTTTGGTCTTTAAGACTGTTGCCTAGTGACTCTGTGTGATACCAGCCAAAACCACAGAAACTTTAATGTACTGTTGCATTTTCTGGAAAGTTTTGACTTAAACATTGTTGAGGGTTAGTCTTTGAAAATGCCATGAGCAATGGAAATAGAAGAGAAAAGGAATTTTTCAGAAGTGAGATGGTTTCCAGAATTACCAAGGGAGCAAGAAGTATCTTATGCCTTCTCTTTGGACAACATTACATGTGGAAATTGGGGTACCTCGCCACTTTCTAATAGACACCCAGGTTTAGACCTTCCATCCAATAACAAAAGCATCTTTTCCCAACCTGATATCCTTCAGATGTTGGTCAATCGCTGCCATGACTTCTGGCAACCATGGGCTAAAATTGTCCTGGCTGGGAATCATGGGAGTTTTAGTCCAAGTGCAATCAGAAAGTTAGAGAAGACTGCTGTGTTCATAAAAATGATGAATGCTATTGCTAGGAAGTGATTCTAATGGTAGTAATGTAAAATAGCTTTGTGAATAATTCCAGAATTGTTGCTGGTTCATCCAACAGAATTAATAGCAAGCAAGGAAGGACAGACTGTTTCAGAGTCCCCATAAGATTTTTCAGCAGATTTCTCTTACCAATGAAGTTGGCCAAAAAGTGGCAGGGTCAGGAGGGAATGTAACTTCATTTAATTCCAGTTACGTATAAATGTGAAATAATTGCAATAGTGGAGAATATAATTATGTATAATTAAATTATATGTTTATTTGATTAATAAGTTACAGATGATACAATGACTGTGTATGTTGTATTCTTCTGCTGACAAATTAATAATTAGCATTTGGTAGTCACTTGGGAGGAACTTGGGAGCTGCGGCCAAGACTTTTGAGGGCCCCATTTAGCCCTGGGGTCTCAGGGCAGACACCTCTAGAGTAGATCATCTTGGCCAGTGTTGTCCAAACTTGGCCACTTTAAGATGAGTGGACTTCATGCATGGCTGGCTGGGGAATTCTGGGAGTTGAAGTCCACTCATCTTAAAGTGGCCAAGTTTGGACAACACTGATCTTGGCAATCTTCTCCCATGCTGATTCCCACTCTGTGTCTTCCTTGCCTCTACCTGGAGAGGCTTCCCATTTCATCACAAGTGACAGCGTCTAATGGTATGTGGGAATGACCTTGAGAGACAGGATCTTCATGCAAAAGATATTTCAGTCCACAGAAGCAGAGGGGTTGTGGGAAGCCTTTCAGAAGGGATCCTCCCTAGTTTTCCAGAGAGCAAAGGAAAGGAGGGGAGAAATGCTTTCAGACTTGCAAGATTCTGTTAATGTAACCCTACAATAAAGCTAGAGTTAGTACTCATAGTTGTGTTTCTTGTCTGGACTACCGTGGAGGGCTAATATCAATCTTGCAAGCCTGAAAGTATTTCTTCCCTCCTTTCCTTTTTCTCTCTGGAAAATTAGGGAGGGTCCCTTCTGAAAGACTTCCCACACCTCCTCACCTACAGTATATCTATAGTAACAGAATCTTGCAAGTCTGAATGTGCTTCCCCCTCCTTCCCTTTATCTTCACGTGAACTAGGGAGGGGCTTGTCTGAGATGCTTATTCATGTTAAATTCTTGCCCTGGGCTCAGGTCCTTTCTATCTGACCATTGCCTTGGTAGCGGTTCTTCCTCCTGCCCTTCAAGGCCATTCCTTTTTTCCCACTATGGTAGCTTCTTACTCAATGTCAAGTTTGCTCAAATTCTAGCATGATCTACACAATCAAAAACCTTGCTGTAGTCAATAAAGCAAAGGAAAACCTCTTCTTTATATTCTCCTGGTTTCTCCATTATCTGTCTTACATTAGCTCTCTGATCTTGGGTTGGTGGACTAGTCGACTAGTCGAATATGAAGCCCCTAAATTGACTACCTGTCCCTGCTTTAATGCAGGTAATGAAAGTGTAATTGAAAGGACACAGCTGTTGCCCTTCTGTAGCCTTCACAATGGTCATTGCCCCCAGGAACCCTGGCATCTCACCCCCTCTCCTTCATAATGTTCATAGGGTAGTTTATTGCTCCCACACCAATCCTCACAGCCAAACCCTTTGCTGAAACCCCAGCTCTTCTACAGCATTTATCCAGCAGTTGCACAAATCCCGACAACCATTAGATGGCACCCAAGAAGTTTTAAAAAGCCCCTCTGATTCTTCGTTGCCACCTACTGGTTGATAGGCTGAACAGTTGACCCATCAACCTATATTTTCAAGAAATATAAAAAGAAGTTCAGTCAGTGGTATGATGGGAAAGAAAAATAATAATAATAAAATACTGCGTGTGGAGTAATCAGGTAGTTGTGCCTGCCAATTGGAAGAGGCTTTTCAGGAGGTGGATGATATTAAAATATTCGGCCTTGGAGCTGTATGGCCAGCAACACAATGCAGACCTGTTCTCGGTGTGTGATAAGGGTGCTGGGTGGGGGCAGCGTGATTTCCTGTTGCCTCTGGATCAGGAGAGGAGCACGGCAAAACAGCTTTGTAGAAGTTTGTAGAAGTGCCCATCGTCCGTCTGTTCTTCATGTGGTTGCATGCCTGAATAGGACATCATGTGACTTAAAGTGACCCATTCCAGCCCACTCACTTTCACTGTTCCTAAGGCATCCAATTTAGTATGCTTCATTTCCACTTTAACAATATCCACGTTTACATTTTTTCCCCCACAACTTGATCTTGGAACTCATCTTCTGGTCCCCAAGCTTGTCTCAGCATCTTAGCCACATCTCTATAGTTTGTGGTAGTAATACAGAAGTTGTTTCCCACTGCCCTCTCCTGGGCTAGAGTTGGAGTTCCTTGTCCAAGAGGACTTGGCTTTCCTTACTCCTGGAGGAGTCTGCCTGCCTTCACTCCCACTGTAGAATTTCCTAGCTTTACAGTATTTGTCTCCTTTCTGTCAGGTTCAGCCCAAAGAACTCCACGAGACAATGCAGATACAGTTCTGTTGCGTTTACTAGCTTCCACCTCAAGACAGAATCTCCCCAGACTGAACCCAAGTTCCCAAGCCAGCCAGCCACGTGAATTCCTTAGGGAGGTGCCAGCCTCATCTTCTTGAACTTCCCACACTCCTGCTGGGGGCTAAGAACACGCTTATCTCCCTGAGCCTGGCCTTCATAAGTCCATTCCATCACACTTTCAACCTTAGGAGCAAGATTAACCCTACCAGGAGCTCCTGCTCTTGCTGGTATCATCTGTGAATCATGGAAGCTATTGAGTTTCCCACCACATCAAAGTGTTAGTTGTTTGTGCACCTCTCACACGTATTTAGCCATCTTTGTTTTCATGTGCAAAGAAAGGAGATATTTCAGCTTTAAATAGCTCTTTAGAAGTACCCTAGTGAGAGAGAGCTCATGTGGCAGATCCATGGAAGTTTGAATTGAATGATGTATATGAGGGCTGAGTGTGCTTGTTTATAGGGAGGAGTAACTGACATCACATGCACCATCGTATTGCCCTGCAGAGAAGGCAAAGAGTGCAATTGACCTTAGCATAATTTGCATGAATGACATCATAACCATGGGGTATCATTGTTGAACCGGACACCTGGGAATGTGATCTAAGAGAAGCTCCGGGTTCTAACCTAGGAAGACCCTCCATCTGTCAGGTTTAGGAATCTATTTTCAGCACCAGTGAAGGCAAAGATGGACAGCCTATAGATATGTTCTAATATTTAAGGAACCCAGTTACAACCCCTTTTAAGTTATTTAATAAAAGTTTGATTCCTTGTTTAAATGTTAACCAAGTGACGGTGCTGTTCTGTGTCTTGCTCACATTCCACCTACTGACATTACAAAAGAATTTCCAATGCAGGAAAGGGGTTGGTGGTGGTGATGGTAGCTAAGCCAGTAGTTCCTTTACCAGTATACTTGGATTAACGGGGCTACACTTTAATTCTGAAAGAAAAAGGAAAGAAGGGCTTCCACCATGGGCAAGGCAGTGTTTTTGTCTTTCCAGGTCTCCCTTTCCTTGAAGATAATCTTTTGGAGATTGCTGGCTAATGAGTAGGAAGACTGAAGCAGGAGCACCACCCATTCTCTCTCTCTCTCTCTCTCTCTCTCTCTCTCTCTCTCTCTCTCCCTCTCTCTTTTTACACTTTTTGATGCCCCTTTTCTCTCTCATTCTTTCTTTTTCACACAGGCTGCCAGAAAATGTCTGACTCGATTTGGTTGCAGAGAACGACAGAAAATTAGACCAAGGACTAGTGTGCCTCTGGGTGTGTCTCCTCTGCTTCTGCTCCTCAAATCAGAGCTGTTGTATTAAACTATTTCAAGTAACAAGTAAGTTTGCTGTGCCTATAACCAGTGTCTGTTACAAGATAATAACCAATGGTTATCATACCTGCCAGGTAACAACAGAGTGTTCACTGGATTAAGAGAATCTCTTTTGCAGAGATTCAAGGCCATCAGATAGTGGCAGATATTTTTGAGTCTTCCAAACCAAACAAGTCCATACATGGGGCAAATGATTTGATCAAAAGAAAGTCACTTGTCCTTATTAGGATCTTGCAAAGAGAAACCCAATACCTTGTTAAGGGAGGAATGTTTCTTGCAGAGATGTCTGTAAGGGACAGCAGCTGTTCAGACACTATTCAGACTGATCCAGGTCTTTGAGCTGAGAATCAGTTTGAAAACCAGTAAGCTGGTATGGCTAGTTTGAAAATATTGGACTTCTTGCTGCCTAAAGTAGAAAGGCCTTGGAACAGGGTTCCTCAACCTCAGCAACTTTAAGATGGGTGGACTTCAACTCCCAGAATTCCCCAGCCAGCCATGCTGAGAGTTGAAGGCCACCCATCTTAAAGTTGCTGAGGTTGAGGAACCCTGCCTTAGAAGACAGTGCCAAGTGTAGAAAGCCAAGGAGCTGACCTTGGAGAAACCAGACTGAGGGGGCAATTGAACAAACAGCCCAGGAAACAGAGAAAGTTTAAGGAAAAAGAAATCTGATTGACTCTTCCCTAATTCACTGGAGTATAAGAAGGAGAAAGGAGAAACTCAGTGAGGCTTGCCTTGTTTCCTGGGCTTAATGCATGTTTTTGCAATTGTGATCTGCCTAGTTGCTCCAAGGTCAGCTCCTTGGCTTTCTACACCAAGGACTGGAGGGAAGGGAGTGAGCCCTCCCCAGCCTTCAAGGGGCCTGGAGGTGCACGGCTGTTCCCACTCGATTGTGACCCTGACCAAATGGCTGGTGAAGTGTATCAGGTTGCCCTCACAGCAAAACTGGCACACAGCTTGTTACCTGCTGGAAGGGAAAAATAGCACTTTCACACCACAGCTGCTGAGAAGAACCTTAAGCTGTTGGGCGTGGGTTGAAGATGAGATGAAGGCAATGTCATGAGGACTTTGCAGGAAAAAGAAGTGGGCAAGGCATGTTTATGCTGTTGGGAGAGACATTGGGAAAGCACTCTAATTGGAGACCCCCACCATGAATTTGTTGAAAAAAGCTTTGCAATCAATGGCTGCCATGAAGTGAGACTCTCCGGCTAATGGATTTCTGATTCTCTCATTATTGCCAAGATGGCTACAAAGGAATGAGCTTGAAAGGAACAGAGTCAGAGAACATTCAAAGATATTGGTTGCAATATCCAATTCAGGTTCCCAGCATTATTGACTTCCCCACTGCCAGTCCTGGCTGAATTCAGATCAGAAAAATCTGGGGTTGGCTGTTTTAGGGTGACTTTCACCAGACACATCATTTCGGTCTGCACAGATACAGATCTATGTATTTTACAATCGAATGTTACTTCCTGGTACATCTTGGTGGTGGTATTTATACCAAGGAAAACAAATGGTCCCCAGTTTAACAATCACTCTGTTTTACATTTTTGCCCAGCAGTCAGTTGCATGTTATTTGCAGCCCCAGTTTTGCTTGTGATTAAAGTCAAGTCTCCTTCAAGTTGAGCTCAGCACTTGGTGAATATAAGGACGTGTCTCTGTCAATTTCACTGCAGTAGTATGGAAATGCCTTGCCACTGCTTTCTTCTGGAATGTCTTTAAACATCTCAGTCCAGCCTCCATTTCCTGATAGTCTCCCATCCAAATACTAACCAGGCCCAATCCTGCTTAGCTTCCTAGCCCAGACTGATGCTGTTCCTGCCGAATCTTGTGATCAAAACCAGACACGTCAATCAGCCTTCCTAGATTCTTTTGGGGAATATGTCTATTGACTCTGATTCATGAAAAACAGGACAGACGTGTGCACAGACAACCAGTTTGGTATCAAGACTGTAGCTGGTAACCTGGTGCTCTTCAGATGTTTTGGGCTTTAGTTTTGATCAACTCTAGCCAGCGTGGCAACTGGCAAGGGGTGATGGGAGTTGTAGTCCAAACATTCATGGAGACTCTCAGTCTGGCATGAACTCAGGGGATTGTTCTGGATGGGGTATTTATATCTCAGTCTAACCACAGAGCTGTTTTCTTGGGGAAAAAGTGGAGACAGCATCCTTGGTCCCTTGGGATAAATTTGAGTGCACGTGGAGTAGCATAAGGAATGTTTTCATTATTGTATCCTGTGTGCATGGCCTCAAGGAAAAATAAGGGGATGTAAGTAAGAAATCTCTCTTGTGGTTGCATTGGAATGGGGCATAGTCCATTTTTTTAACCTTCTGTAAAAGTCTCACAGAGTCTAGGTCTGCAATGTGATGCCTCTTTTGCTCCCTTCTAGGAGGATGACTCTATGGTCTAGGTCTCATGGCCTTTAACAGGCTTCCAGAAAGAGCATTAGAGATGCTGTGAAACTCGACTTCGAGTCTCTGCAAAACATTTGCACGTGGTCTTGCTGTAACAAGAGTCCAGGTAAAGCTGCTTGTTTTGCTTGTATTTTATTAAGAAGAAGCTTTACAGGGGTATGTGTGTGCGTGTTAAACACTGGTGTGGCTTACAAGAGGTCCAGGTTTGAGTCTAGAAAAATTCCAGAAGTCAACATAGAGAGTTTAAGCTAGATGATATACATAGACACCCACAATTCTATATGCATTTTCTGAGTCTCAAACTACATTGGAAAACACTTTGAAATGCTGAAATTGGAACAGTGTGGTTCCGGTTGGGCAGATAACTCAGGTGCCCTTTCAATCGCTTAGGTGATATTGTTTTTCCTAATCTCTTTAGGATCTCTCAGTGATCTTCTTCACTGTCTTCCATCTTAATCAGGAATGTTAGGAAGAGGCAAAAGACATACGCCAGGCTTCCCCAATTTGATTAGGGAATTCTGGCAGTTGAAACCAAACCTATCTGATAGTGAAATAACGGTCTGTGAGGTTGATGGAGTTGGCCGAGATGGCGAAACTGATAGTTTTGATTTGCGATAAGACATTGGGTAATTTTAGTGTTAATTGGATTTGGGGGGGAGGTTTTTGTGGGATATACAAAAATGAAATTACGTTGTATAAGTTTGATGATTAGAAATAGTGTGGGTTCATAGAAATAATGCAAGTTATGTAGTAAATTTAGAGTGAGAGTTTGACGTATATTGTTTCTTATGTCTGGTGGGGTGGGTCAGAAGTTAATTCTTTTTTGTTGTTTTTCTTTTTCTTTTCTGGACCTTTGCTTTTTATTCTTTTTTCTTTTTTCAATTTTTTCAATTTTTTCTTTTTTTTCTTATTTTTATTCTTAATATTAGTTTTGGTTAGTTTCTGACCCACGTGTAGGAATCGGTGAAAACCCAGCATATTTCAAAGCAAAGCATCCATTTCCAGACCCATCTTTATTTCAAGGGTGTCTCTGAACACTGTGTGGACCCGTAGGTATTTGTAGAAAATAAAAAGGAGCCTGTTCGTTCTTGGGAAGTGTTCTGCTTGACCAGGAAAAGACAGAGATAGGCAGGAATGGTGGAAGACAGCCCAGGGAGCTAGAAAAGGCCATGGGGAGCAACCTTTCTAGTTTGTCTTTGTGAGTGGCCATACCCACCATAGCAGCTCTTTCATGAATATGGGAACTTCTCCATGGCAGTTATGACAGTCAATGTGGTATAGTGATGACAGGGCTGGATTAGGAGCAGAGAGACCCAGATTCCAGTCCCCTCCTCAGCCATGGAAGTTCCCAGGGTGATTTTGAGCCAGTCCCTCTCTCAGCCTAAATTTCCTCAGGGGGTGGTCGTGGTGGAGAAAAATAGGAGGAAGGAATATTATTTATACCATTTTGAACTCCTAGAAAAATGTTGGGATATAAATCTAACAAATAAATATTTTGTGAGGTTGTCGACTGTGCTCTCAATGGCCCCCTGTGTCCATCAGCCAAGAACTTCACATACCCTTGGATTAGTTGACTAAGTAATTTGTCAAATGCCTCAGGGAAAGTATTGTCCCATCTTGTCATCCCCTCCTTTCCAGAGTAGTTTATCTTTAGAGACTGACTCCCACCAAGCCTGAATAAATGGCTCCCCTTCTCAGGGTGCAGACAATTGAAGGAGACCATTTTTCACAGGCTCCAGGAACTTAAAATGGCCAGGGTCCTCCTGCAGGTGGGTGTGGCAGTTACACTTGGCCCTGGAAGAACACAGTGGGCTGACATTGTGAAGTGCCACTAGCTGACCCAGAGAGATCCATGCTCCAAATAATTAACTTGCCTAGCCTTGCAGAGGGCCTTCAGAGACAGAATGGTTGCACGCAATGAAGATGATGTTGATCTGAGCCGTCATGGTTGAAAGGTGTCTCTTTGTATAATATCCAACAAGTAGTCTGGAGTGTTGCATCAGATGATTTATTTATCTTTCTCCTTATTCGTATCTGACCTGTAAATGAAGAAACCCTTGGTCCAGAAAGGGTGCACTGAAATGAGTGCTTTTAATTCCCACTGCTGAATATAGATGAACTGCAGCTGAATTTTGGCAGAGCAATTCCAGGGGGCTGAAAAATTAAGGTCAACCTGCGAGATACCCACCCTGATTTAAACATATATTTGCAACCAATGGTTGGGATCAGCAGCACGGATGGTGATGGAGGGTGGTGGTCATAAGCAGCAAAATGGTAGATGAGACAACACAGTGCAAGGGGTGGGATTTGCATTGCAAAACTCTCCCTGCCATCTGGCCACTTTTGATTCCCCCACAAACACCACTCCTTAGAATTGGCACTTGTCATTTTACTTTGCCATGATGTCCTGAAGTTGTATCACCTCTGCTAGTTAAAATGGTGGCCCCAACCCAGTAATCTTGCAGTTCAGGACTACTGATGTTGGGAAAGCTCACCAGAGGGTATTTGGCTGAAGGTTCCTCAAATTGGAGGCAGCCTTATCTAGAAGTATTAGATGTTACATTTCTACAGATGGGATATGTTTGAACTGTGATGAGGGTGAAGCACTCTGCACTAGCTCCAAAATCATCATCTTTTGCTTTCCCTTCTCAACCCAGTCTTTGAGATGTAACTGAACCATTACTTAAATCTCATCCTCATTCCTACTGGAGTTGCATGCCGTCTGTGAGATTTTGTGGTTCCACTCTGGATGGATTACACATTTCCCACAGGTTTTGCTGCAGGGTGTACAGGGTATATTGAACATCTTGCTTCCGTGTGTAGCAAGTTGGCAGAACTGTCCTGAGACATCAGATTTCCCAAAATGGGGCATCTTCCAGACCTGTTTCTCTACAGCTTTGAGAAATTCCCAACCATTCTGGAAGTTGTAATCCAGCAGATCTGGAGAGTATCAGGTTGGGGAAGACCGCAAGAGAGTACCAAGATGGTGAAAGCTCTGGAAACTAAGCTCTGAGAGGATCTGTTAAAGGATCTGCCTATGTTTAGCTTCCAGAAGAGGCAACTGAAGAGAAATAATAACATCAGTCTTCAAATATCTGAAAGGTTGTCTCATAGAAGCGGGAGCAGACTTATTCTCCACTACCCCAAAGTTATGACCGGAATCAATGGGTTAAAACTGCAAGGAAGGAGGTTCAGGCTAGATACCAGAAGGAACTTTACAAGCTGTCAGCCAGCAGAATGGAGCACCACATGAAGTGGTGAGTTCTCCGTCACTCTCTTCAAAGGTTGGATGGTCATCTGTGAGTTGCTCTACAGTGGATCCTGCGTTGAGCAGAGGATTGGGTTGAAGACCTCTGCAGTCTCTTTCAACTCTATGATTCTATCTTTGAATCCTTTGAAGGAGTCCCAGGTAAACTCCCTCTCCACCCACAAGACTGTTTAAAGAGTCCCCTATTCAACCAAACCTTTTATCTAGTTTGATTGATCAACTTCGAAATGCAAGGGCGGTGGGTTGCCATATTGCTAAATGGTGAAAGTAGCATAGCCCCGTTGTGCATCTTGCCAGCCTGAAACCCAGCCAGTTTTCCATCAGGCTAAGCTCTGGTTGGCATCTCTCTTTGTTCTGAGTCTGAGAGCTGCGATTTGGAACACCCTTCTCCAAGGCAAATGGTTTCAGGTGAGTGTAATTTTCCAGGTACAAGGTCAAAGATGTATCAGAGTTACGTGCTTTCATGCTCAGCCATGGAGAAAACTAGCTGGCTCTCGGTCAGGTTTTTGTTTCCCAGCTTAAAAATGACATCACAAGACAGCAGCGGGGATCAAAATAAGAGCAGGAGGAATTATACAAAACAAGGGTGATGCAGATATGAAAAATGATCATACCTAGTTAATGACAGGAGGAAGAAGTCATTTCCAGCAGGCAGAGAAGACGCAAAGGTACTTGCTTTTCCTATATGCCCAAACCACTTTCTTCCCTCCTTAATGAAAGGAGACCTGTAATATGATCTTGTCGTGTTCAGTGTTTCTCCACGCCTCCAGTTCCCTCCAGGAGGAAGAGAAAACACTCAACGTCATGAGATTGTGCCATTTGTGCTTTAACTCAGCCTGGGCTCATCTGGGGCCTGAATTTATGACTAGAGCAGGTAGCATGATACCCATAGGTACCAATGTTTCCATGGTTCCTGTCCACCTATTTTTAATTTACTTTTTGGATTCAATGTATACCAATGTCATGGGAAGGTGTTGCACTGAAAAACTATGCTCCAGGCCTCTAGCATTGCTCTTTGACTCCCCAAATGCCTCCGGGTCACCACATGGGCCCCACTGCAGTCTTGGAAAATAAAAATGAAGGGGCCTGTAGTCCTGTCTTCTGTTTGGAAGCGTAGCCACCTACCCAGGAAAAGGTAGGCGCAGGTAGTAGAGAATCCCCATGGAAGCTAAAGAGGAATCAACACAACTCTTTGCCTCCTGGCAACTGGTGGTTTTGGGATTGGCCACCGTTTGTAAATAGGTAAGGCCCATCCCTTCATGGCAGCCATTTTGCGAGAGTGACCATGATATGGGCTCAACCTGTGCTTATCCATGCTGACAGTTTGCCTGGTAATTTAAACTAAATTGAGCTAACTCAGTGTTTCCCAACCTTGGGAACTTTAAGATGTGTGGACTTCAACTCCCAGGGTTCCCCAGCCAGCCATGCTGGCTGGGGAATCCTGGGAGTTGAAGTCCACACATCTTAAAGTTCCCAAGGTTGGGAAACATTGAACTAACTGGTCATTTAACTCTCCTTGAAGGGGTGGAGTCAGGGATTAGGACGTCTGGTCCAAAAAAGATAAAAGGATTCAGCTCATTGGAGGTTTTGAGCTTCTTGGAGCTATCCAAGGTGCTGAAGGCCAGCCTGCCTTTCCTGACCGGCTCAGCATGCCTTGAACCCCACAGGTCAAGAAAAACTCTGGATCTGAGTTCACACGCATGCAAACACAATCCCAGCTGACCACTGCCTCTTATAGAGTCATCGAGTTGGAAGGGGTCTTAGAGGTCACCTCGTCCAGCCGTCTCAGTGCAAAATCAGAGCGTCTCTGAGAGATTACCATTCAGCCGCTATCTGAAGACCTCGGGCAAAAGAGAACTTTGTGTGTAGTGAGGCACATCTTCTTGTGCCTCTCCTAGGCCAGGCATAAGGCAGAGAGAGGGCAGCCTGTGAAGGAAGAATGATAAGCAATAGTGAAAGATCACTTCTCCTGCGGGTTTCTTCTGTTCTGGGTTTTGTCCATTTTTCCTTCTTCCTCAGTGTGTTAGTTGTGCTCCGGGAAATATTTGTGCATGTGGAAATCAGGTCCAGGGCCTAGGCACCACGGTGGACTCCTCAGGCAAATTGCAGTAGAGACAGAAGCAATCATGTTTCCTGGAAGGATCTCCCAGAGTGCTTAGTTTTATTTTGAAATTTGATTGGAGAACAGCATTACAGAGGGAAAGATTCTTTCTCTGCTTCGCCATTTTTCTTCTTGAAATGGGCTGAATTCACACTTATCCCAGATACTGACATGTTTTCCCCAATGGGATCCAATACTCCCTTGGAGTTTTTTTTTTTTAAGCTGAACCACCCTCCTTAAGACTGCATGCAGCTTCCCAAAATCTTGGTCCAGACTTCAGAGGCCTCCAAAAATTGTTACCAAATTGTAATTTTCATTGGCCAACAGGGGGAAATGATTGAATGCCTGATTGGAGAGTAAACTTGTGACTTGCATTTAATATTAATACTATTGAGTATATAATTGAATGAGCATGCTTACGGAATTAAATCAAGTTTGTACTGGTTCATTCAGTACTCTGCACTGCAGCCCCTGTCTCACTTTCAAAAGCTTGACTTAGGAAAAAATGTGCATCCTTGTGCTTGCAGAATAACTGGAGAATTTTACTCTTGGCTGTAAGTAAGGTTAATTGCTTAAGATAATATTATGAATTTGCAATGCCTTAGCTATTCCACCCACTGTTGTCACAACCATTGAAGGATATTTTTGCACCCATAAGGACCAGAAGCTTGCTCCCCCTTTAATGAAAAATCTATGACTGAAAGTAATGACTTCTTTCGGTGGCTAGTATCATGTCTGTGGCTTTTCTGCACTTCTGTATACAGCTCTTGGATTGGGATTAAAAAGTTTACAACTAGTTTTTGTGTACTGGCAAGAAAATTGAGTATTCAGAGATTAGAGATTTCATTCATAGCTTTCCAACAGCCATTCCTCGCTCTAGTCCAATGAATGGCTCTTGTTGGCTCGACGTGCAAACCGCATGCAGGAAACTTCAGGATGAGATGAGAAACCATGAATCTGCCACAGTTCATATGGCGAAACGAAAAAGGTGAAGTATGTGGTTAATGCTGCCCTCATTTGCTTATAGAGACCCTCTTGAAAGTAATAAATTGACCACTTTGTCTTGGGATGGAGCTTGTTGATGTTTAGAGGGAATATGTAAGTGGGTGTGTACGTCACACTTTGGCAAAAGACAATGAGAGTATTCAGGCTGAGCACCAGAGTTCGGGGAAGGAAAGCGGAAGACACTCTGGACTTGAAGAAAGAGGCGTTTCAAAGACAGGCAGGTGAGTTAAAAACTACCCTCAGGATTGTTTAGGAAGTTGTGTTTCTTTGGGTCTTGATAAAGAGGAAAGCAAAAATAAAACCACACTTTCTCTTGGGAAAAAATCTCAGGCGATCACGGAGCTTCCTTCAATTTCCTTGTCCACTGAGAACCTTCAGGGGAATTGGTGTTATAACTCAGCAGAGCTTGAGTTGTGTAAATATCCTGTGTGTGCCTGGGGGTAGAAGCGAGGAAAAGAGACTCGGTGTTGTGAGAAGAGGAGGTGAATTCAACTCGCAGAATAAAAGCTGTATTTGAAGAAATGCAAAACCTTGAGCTTGTTAATTTCCATTGCAAAGCTATGGAGATGCTTGCTAAAGAAATGGCATTTGAGCTGGGTTGCTGTTTGATCAAGGGAGAGGCCAGGCATCTACCGGTTGGGGCCCCAAATGCATGTGGGCCCCAAAAGTGTTGGGAGTGGCCCTGAGAGCCATGCCAAATCTTATTTCCAGATTGTAATTTTCAGTGTGAAAGCAGGAAGAAAGTCTTAAAACCCTGGGAAGTCAATGTATAAGTGTAGTTAAGCAAACACCTTTGAAATACATTTACATGGAAGTTATATAAAGTCAATTTTTATTTTTTTGTCCTGGTGGTGCATGTCTTTTGGGGAGTATATTCCATGGCATACTGCTCAAGGGGCAAGTAAAGATCTCAAGTCCAAAGATTGTGCAGCGCTGATTTAAGTCAAGTGGTGTGAAGGACCATAGGGGAGGTGAACTACTTCACCCAGCTGTCATTTCCTGAAGGCCTGCAAGGTTAATGCTGTGCTGGCTGGGGAATTCTGGGAGTTGAAGTCCACACATCTTCAAGTTGCCAAGGTTGAGAAACACTTCATTATTCTGTAATTGCCCTCTTTGATTTGGGGAATTTTAATGTTCTTATCAGGTCATTGTCTGCTTATAACTCTTCTCTGTGCCCCATAACTTTTTCTCCTCCTCCTCCTCCTCCTCCTCCTCCTCCTCCTCCTCCTACTACTCCTCCTCCTCCTCCTCCTCCTCCTCCTCCTCCTCCTCCTCCTCCTCCTCCTCCTCCTCCTCCTTCTTCTTCTTCTTCTTCTTCTTCTTCTTCTTCTTCTTCTTCTTCTTCTTCTTCTTCTTCTTCTTCTTCTTCTTCTTCTTCTTCTTCTTCTTCTTCTTCTTCTTCTTCTTCTTCTTCCTTGCAAAAGAATCCATGCAGGAGGAGAAGGTAGCTGATAACATCATTAAATTGCTAGCCCTGTCTGGAACAACTGCAGGAATTCATTCTCTGAAGAGCAGTCTTTGTCAGCGCCAATCTACAGACCAGAATTGGCAAAGGTGGGGTGAAATGCAGAAGGCTGTTGGCTTCTTTGCTTGAGAATGTAATTTCTCCTTTCTTAGTGGCAAGTGCATGGATATTAAATAGAGACACTTAGCTCTTAGTTCTTAGCTGTTTTTGAAGAGTGAGAAAGATGGCTCCCCTCTTGCAGAAACCATATTTTTGATTGCTTTACCTCTAGCCATTAGGAGAGGTATGGCCACCGCGGTCTCAAGGTACAGCTTGGAATGTGGGGGGGGGTCCTCGGCAAACATTCTCCATTTAGTCTTCCTGGGGCCAAAATGCTCTAAGGGTACTTTCATATGGTTCTTTATGCCAGTTCAGACTCAGGACTACGTCTTATCATACGATAGTGTTAGCGTTCAAAAGCCGAGTTGGGTTTTTTTCTGGTTCTGCACCAGTTATCCAAAAGCAGGGCAAAACTGGAATTTTCTTTTTGACCACGCTGCAGTTTAGCAGGGCTGGTTTTCTGCCCTCTTTCCCATTGGTGGCAAGCGGTGTCTTCTCCTAGCTGAGAATCTCGGCATCAGTTCCTGGTACCTCGTCCGTTGCTGCTGTAGCTGTCAGAGTCTGCACACTCATTCCCAAAGTTCAGTAAATCCTCTGGACTCTAATTAGTTCCATTCAAGATTTCTTTATTGAGAGAAATGGACAGCATCTATAAGTTGTTGAGTCTAAGCATTGCTAAGCAAAACCCTTCCTTTTAACCCTTCCCCCCCCTCTACTTTCTTTTCCCACTTGAAATTCCTCACGCCTTTCTCCTGGTCTCACGGTTGCTTGACCTTGTTGGCGCCTCTGCAGAGATAACCTGGCTTGGCTTCCTCCCCCCTCTCTCTTGACTTTGATGGCAGGAAGAAGCAAGCGGGCCTCCAATTAACAATTATAACATTTAACCCTGTCAACTATGCATCACTAGTCCACATTCAATTAAGCTTTGATTTCTAGCTTGCGCAGATCCTGACAATAGCTGCTAGAGCAGCAACCAATGTGATTAGAGATGGTGAGGAAAACGCCTGTTGGCAAAAACGCTACGCAAGAGAATTTTCAATGCAGAAGGAAAGGCAGCGTTGCGGCCAGAAAGCCTTTCCTCATAGCAACTGCTCAGATTTGTTTTGTCAACAGAAAATGCAACCTACACAGCCCAAACAGAACATGGGGATGGCAGATGCTCGCAAGTTGTTTTCTTTTCTTTTTTTAAATAATATTTTATTGAGATTTTAAAGATACATATTTAAATGTTAGAAATAGAAAAGAAAATTTGAAATGCAAAATATAAAGAAAAGAAAAAGAAAAAGAAAAAGAAAAAGAAAAAGGAAAGGGGAAAGGAAAGGAAAGGAAAGGAAAGGAAAGGAAAAGTGAAGTGAAGTGAAGTGAAGTGAAGTGAAGTGAAGTGAAGTGAAGTGAAGTGAAGTGAAGTGAAGTGAAGTAAAGTAAAGTAAAGTAAAGTAAAGTAAAGTAAAGTAAAGTAAAGTAAAGTAAAGTAAAGTAAAGTAAAGTAAAGTAAAGTAAAGTAAAGTAAAAAGTAAAGTAAAGTAAAGTAAAGTAAAGTAAAGTAAAGTAAAAAATGGTATGAAAACCAGATAACTTCCAATCTATCTCTGGTCTTAGAAATAATAAGGCCATCATAAGTGCTAGTTTTTAATACATTAAATAAGAATAATTCTTTGTTTAGCTATATCCCATTACATTTATAATCTACTCTTCAAATCCCCATGTAAGCTTCACCCCACCTGCATTTTGCAAATAGTCCATCAATGGTTTCCATTCTTTAAGGTAGGAATTGTCTGAGTTTTCTTTTAATAAGCAAGTCCGTCTGTCATTTACTGCCCTATCCATCAGTTTGAACAACCATTCTTGTACTGTCGGTAGTGTCTGGGTTTTCCAGAATTGTGCATAAAGAAGTCTTGCTGTGGTAACTCACAGGTTCTCTGTGAAGGGGAGTGGGGAGACGGTTGGTGCTTCAGGATCTACGGTGGTTCAGGAAGTGGCACGCTGATTGGCTGTTTGTTTGTTTATTGCATTGCTGCTGGGCAGCTGATTGGTTCATGGGGTGTCCTGCATTTCTCAGCATGTCAAGGC